>NC_067487.1:71441221-71758689 GCF_947179515.1 Apodemus sylvaticus | reverse complement strand
AAGTCATTCAGGAGTCTGGTTTGTTGAGAAGTATGTCCCTCCAGTCCAACAATTTCCTAAGGCTTGGATGGGCCAATGACCATTTGATTAGAGGTTCCTGAGTTTGGAAAAACTGTCAATATTTTCCAAGAGAGGGCTAGCAACCAGCCAGGCAAGAGTAAAGAAGAATTGCCACTTAAGCATTATTGATACCTTTCCTTCAAAAAAATGCAATTAGATGCTTAGATGGGCAGTCCTAAACTGCAGTGTAAGGAAGAAGAGACTAGAACACAAGCCTCAATGAAGAACAAGGAAGAGGAGGAGGAGGAAAGTTGGCGTAATAGTAATGAGGGAAGGGAAGGGAAATATCTACCTAGAATGTTCTCCTTTCCATTTTTTGCCATCCTTACCAAAGGTTAATAATAATAATAATAATAATAATAGTTGAATTGCTAATGTATAACTTTGGCATTGACATTAACTGTTTCAACTGAACAAAAATAAATGTGACCATGAGCTGATGAGATGTTAAGAGGCTTCTTCCTGGAACATTCAACTAGAACACGCCTGACCAAGGAGTGAAAATTAGTTTTGCCTGTTCCTGATTACACTCATTATATTTTCCTATCTGCCCAAGACAGCTTCAGCTTACAGGCTGCAGTTACATGAAGTTCTTTGTGCTCGGTGGCTTGATTTGGATAATAAATAATCCTGTGATCCATGGTTAGTGGATAGTTCATGGAACACATGCAGCGAAGAAAAGACATAGAGTCAGAAAAGATGAGTAAAAAGTAAGGTGATAAATAGAGAAATACAAGCATAAAAACACACCAATGGACAGAAAACATATGAGAAAAACGTAGAAGTAAACTGATTTCAAAACATGGAAAAGAAAAGGAAAATATTATTCAATGCTCTATAAATAATAGGTTTTTAAGTCACAAGGCTCGTGCGTCCTACTGCTTGTATTTGATTGACATAATTAACTGAGATTTCTGACATTATAAACCAGAGACGAAACCCCATTATGGAAACATGTAGAAAGAAATGACAAAAACTAAGCAATTTCTTTTTACGCATAAGATATGCTTATACATTGTTTAGCAAAAACAGCACAAACTGAGAATCCCTGTAAATACTACATTTAACAGAAGCCACCCCACTAAAGTCTCACCAAGGTGACTGCTCAAATGTGCGCTGAACAGTGATGATAATGGCGGACATGATAGACTGGAGGGGAGATGTCCACAAGTCTAGAGAAAGAGCACAAGCAACTGGGAACAGCTGGGAGCGAGCTGGAGAGATCATCTACCCAGAAAACCACTCGTGGGCATATACCCAGAGGATTCCCCACCATGTAATAAGGATACATGCTCTACTATGTTCATAGCAGCCCTATTTATAATTGCCAGATGCTGGAAAGAACCCAGGTATCCCTCAACAGAAGAGTGGATGCAAAAAATGTGGTATATCTACACAATGGAGTACTATCCAGCCATTAGAAACAATGAATTCATGAAATTCTTAGGCAAATGGATGGAGCTAGAGAACATCATACTAAGTGAGGTAACCCAGACTCAAAAGGTGAATCATGGTATGCACTCACTAATAAGTGGTTATTAACCTAGAAAACTGGAATACCCAAGACATCATCCACACATCAAATGAGGTACAAGAAGAAAGGAGGAGTGGCCCCTTGTTCTGGAAAGACTCAGTGAAGCAGTATTCGGCAAAACCAGAACGGGGAAGTGGGAAGGGGTGGGTGGGAGGACAGGGGGAGAGAAGGGGGCTTACGGGACTTTCGGGGAGTGGGGGCTAGAAAAGGGGAAATCATTTGAAATGTAAATAAATTATATCGAATTAAAAAAATAAAAAGAAAAAAAAGAATATGAGAAAGGAAAGACTACCTTGGTAATTGGAAAGTGACTATTTAATGACATAGTTAAGTATAACTGACATTTTAGAAAAAAAGGAGTAGATAACAGGGGAGAAAGATTATAGTCATTGTTTTCAGACCTCTATTCTATCTCATGTCTGATCCATGATGTTTATGTAAGCACATATCCCATTTTATATAAGGAAAGAACTTTACCTTAGAAGGGGTAACCTTGCTTCCCAATAGTGTTTAATTATCACCAAAACCAAACTGTAAAATTACATGCTTAGCACCTATTTTTTCTATTTTTTACATTTATTCACAAATTTATTATTTGGGGGTTTGTTAGGGGCACATGTACATAAAATGGAGGTCAGGTGACCACTCCCAGAAGTCAGTTCTCTTCTGCTACCACCAGGGGCTAGTAATTGCTCTCAGGTCATCAGGCTTGGCTGCAAATACCATCACCCAATGAGATATCTGCTTGAACATATTTTTAAAGCAATGTTTTTATTAAATGTTTGAGAATTTCATACAATACATTTTGATCATACTCAATACCAGCTCCTCCATAACCTATTGCTCCAATCTCCATTCTCTTGCAATGTTGTGTTTTCACCTTTTTAAAACCAATAAGGTCTAACCGTGCTGTTCAATTACTTTTGAGAGTAGGGCCTTCCTTGGAGTGTGGCCAGTCTACCAGAACTGACACCACTCAAGCAAACTGACTCTTCTTCTCCCAGAATAATAGTATTAGTTTCTCTCCAAGAGCTTGGGCTCTGACTCCTGAAAGAGGCCTTAGTTCCTGCTTTCCTAACCTCTGAGGGTATTCTCAATGAAGCATTCACAAAAGATTCAAAGTCAGCGTATGAGAAAAAAATCTGATGTTTTTCTCTGAGACTGGACTACCTCACTTAAGATAATAATTTCCAGTTTCATCTATTTACTTGTGAATTCATAATTTTATTTTTAGTAGCTGAATAATATTCCATTGTATAACTGTGCCACAGTTTTATTACCCATTCATTGGATATTTAGGATATTTTAGGACATTTAGGATATTTTAGAGCAGCAAGAAACATGGAAGAGCATTACCTTTGTAATAAGACTTCAAGAAAAGTGTTCAACATCATTAAACATCCAGGAAATGTAAATTAATGATACTTATTTACATTTAATTATACCTCAATCACAATAGCCAAGGACTAAAAATAATGACAGTAGATGCTTGCTTGGCTGTGGGTAAAGAGAATGAATATTAGCTGCTGATAGGCATATAAAATGGTACAACCACTAAAGAAATCAGCATGGAAGTTCTTCAAAAACTAGATGTAGATATAACACATGACCCAGCTCTAACACTCTGTGGCATGTGCCCAAGGGACTATATTTTACAACAGAGATACCTGAACAACATTTTTTTTTATTATAACCTTGACTATTTCAATCTGAACTCGTTTGGATACTGGCTACAACATTATATAGTAGAAAGGCTTAGGAGACTTAGTGACAATCGACGTTGGTAAGATGACTCTCCTGATAAAATACTTGTCATGGAATTAGAATGTCCTGAGTTCAGACCCCAGTTAACCATGGCCGAAGTCAAGCAAGACAACACATGTCTGTAATCCCAGCCGTGGGAGGCAGAAAAAGGGAGGACCCTTGAAATAACAGCCTAGCATCTTAATCAGTTCCAGGGTCAGTAGGGAACCCTGTCTCTTGGATGTTAGGCTTTGACTTCCACACATTCTCTGATACACACACACACACACACACACACACACACACGTGCACACGCACACGCACATGCACACATGAATATACATGACACATACAAATACAGAGACATAAAAAATCAAGCATGCTTTTTTATATATAAGATTTATTTATTTTACTTATATGAGTACATTGTAGTTGTCTTCAGACATACCAGAAGAGAGCATCAGATCCCATTACAGATGGCTGTGAGCCACCATGCGGTTGCTGGGAATAGAACTCAGGACCACTAGAAGAGCCGTCAGTGCACTTAGTCACTGAGCCATCTCTCTCCTCAAGCATACTTTTTAAAAAGTCTGTCAACGTGTGAGTTTTGTGGTGAAGTATGTGAGTGCTAAGTCAGGAGCTGTTAATAACAGCTGGGTACCTAAAAGTATCTTTAATATTCTGATGATTTTACTCACACTAAGAATTGGAAATTTCACTTAACATACACTAATATTTAGAGTTGTCATTCAAAACACGAATCAGATTCATTCATTCACTCGTATGACTACCAGTGTCTGAGTTGACTTCATCTGTTAAGGGACCAGCATGCAGACCCTTGGTATAGCACATAGGCTCACAGGGCTCAGTAGGGTATACAGAGCTCTCTCTGTTTGCAATTTGTTATAGTTCTTGAAAACTGTGCCCCTGGAGTTTCCTGATTTCCTGATTAAAATGGTGGTTTTTCTGCTATTGGTTAATATATATATATATATATATATATATATATATATATATATATATATATATATATTGTACATATATAAATATATTATATATATTTATTTTTATAACTTTAAACATGTTTATTTATTTATAGATTCCCATGAACTAAACTATATGTGATCACAGTGATACAAAAATTAATCAAATTTCATTCATTGTGTTTGCTAATTTTACCCTTTTCCTAGAATGTTTCATTTTTAGTTGTTGAAATTGCATTCATTTTGTTAGTGTCTATTTACTTTACAATGCACACTTTTATCTTTCATGACATCTAGGGAAAACAGAGAGCACAGCATTCCTTGGATAATGTATGGCTTTCACTTCATATTTGCATATATACATATATACATATATACATATATATATAATATAAATATAAATATAAAACTTCTTTGCTGTTCCTATTTGAATTGAGTTAATGCCAGTGTAGACACTCTAGAGACCTCCTTTGTGATTGCCACTGTATTATTCAGAACTCACTACATATGAGTCTTTGCTTGGCTCTTTCAAAGATGGTATATATGCCTATGTATGTCTCCTACACACAGAGAGGCACATTCTAATAATAATAGCATTTCAGAACTGGGCTATGAGGAATCTTAGCTCATTTGGAAGACACCTTTACTCATATGTTTGAATACTGAGTCATGGAATTAAAGAACCTACATTCATCCCTATCTATCCGTCTCTCTATCATCTATCAATCTATCCAGCTGTTTCTCTATCTCTAGCTTCTATGTAACTACATCCCTATATATCTATCTAAATCTTACATATATGAATGATTTTTAGATAAGATAATTCAAGGCAACCATGTAATTGAATTAGTAAAATCACACAACTTTAAACATGTTTATTTATTTATAGATTCCCATGAACTAAACTATATGTGATCACAGTGATATAAAAATTAATCAAATTTCAATCATTGTGTTTGCTAATTTTACCCTTTTCCTAGAATGTTTCATTTTTAGTTGTTGAAATTGCATTCATTTTGTTAGTGTCTATTTATTTTACAATGCACACTCTTGCCTTTCATGACACCTAGGGAAAACAGACAGCACAGCATGCCTTGGATAATGTACTTTCACTTCATATTTGTATATTAATCCCGATAATATTAAAAATTACAAAATTGCCTCTCTTCTAATTGCTTGCCTATAGCAAAATCTGGGTTGGAAATATGCAATATCTGTTAGCTGTGGTGTGGAAAAAGTCATTGGTGCAAAAATACATTTCACAAAACCCTCAGAACAAAGCTCTGAAAATAAGATTAATAAATTAAGTAGAATTTCGAAGGGACCATACTTGTTTTCCAAAACAAATGAGCCATGCATTCACCATCTTCTTCCTGGGATATAATGAAGGTACAAACTGCCAGCAGACATGAAAGATTACAGCCATCGAATGGAGACAATGACAGAGTCTCTAAGCAAGAACTGTAGAAAGGTGTGCTTTCAGTCCCCAAGAGATCTGGGGAAGTCCTGGGCAGCTGGTCCTCCCTCAAGGACCTCCAGGAACAGACAGTAAACTCATTAATATAAGTATTCCAGAGAGCCAGGCATTCCTGGAAAAAAACAAATTAGTGTGAGAAGCCAGAACTCTGCAACTTCAGCTTTAAAAATAGCCAGTATTGTTAAGGCGGCTATGTGCATGGGAACAAAAGAAGGTCTGCCTTGATGTTTGCCTCTGTTTTTAGATTAAAACAGAAAGTATACCGAAATTCTAACCTGCAAATACTGCAAAGAATGGGAGGTTTGCATTGCTCCAAATTACCTTTTGGTCCTTCCAATCACAAAGTTTTAGGAGGTACGTTGTTCTGTCCTTTCCTATCAAATCAGTCGAGGATAAAAGACAGGCAAAGGATGGCTCTGCCTCTATCCCTTAGGATCAGAGCTATGCCTCTCTTTCTATTTCAGCTCTTCATTTGCCTAATTGCCCTGTGAGCCTGGCAGGGACATTCCCTGCAGGGCTCTGCTGACTGCAGAGACCCTACCTGACACTCAGTGTTGATGTGTCAGCACTTTAGCTTGGAATGAATGAAAAATCAATCAGTTTGACTGCAGTGGAGTGTCATGCACAATTCTATTATACTTTGTCCAAATTTTCAACTCTTCCTCATAGACCCCAGCAGTGTTTACAATGGTAAGTGTATCTGTAGCAAATGCACTGCTTCTGCTTCATGTTTTATCCTCTTTTCTATTTAAAACAAGCAAATCTAAGTTGCTTAGGAAGCCACATGTGCAATGAACAATGATGCCAAGGCTCATGCAAATACGCCTTATTTGCTCTGGTCTAAAATGCAGTTCCTAATGAGGCTGACTGGATAAACAGATGTGCCAAACTGCTCTTTTGTTAACTTATACTCCCAACTCAAGGGTTAATATTTTAAAAGAGTTTTTGCCCCCTCATTAAAGCTCTGTTTGACTCTGTAAGTCTTCATACCAAAAGCACAGTGTTTTAAATTTTCAGATTTACAGTTCTGCAAAGACAGAGTTAAACACTGTTTGGACTCTGGCTGCCTCTGAGAAAGTGAAATTTTTCAAAGCTCGGCTGTCAGCTCTCAAAGGCTCCTACAGTAACTTTCTGAACAGATTGGGTTAAATATTTTTAGAGACCCATTCCACGATGATAAGGCGGTAATAATTTGTGCAGTGCAACACTCGGAAGGGTTCCAAATTTCTCAAGCCTCTGTGTATGTGATCCTTACAGAAGAGAAGAGCCTGAGCTACAAGGATGAGAAGCTTACTTTTCCTGGTGCTGATTTCAGTCTGCTGGGCTGACCACCTTTCAGACAGCTACACTCCAGATCCAGACAGAGTTATTCACATCCAAGGTAAGTGAACACAAGTTCTCAAATGAGCATCAGATGAGTTTCCAGTTACTTACAGTTGTGATGCTTGGTGACTGTTAATTTCTCGTCTGTTGCAAGAACTTTTTCCTTCTCCTGCTTATGAGTAAGCATGTGTGTGGTGCATGGATGCTAATACATGAGGGAGATATTAGAACTTGGAAACAATCGAAGTTGAACATCTTAAGAACCTCCAACTGCAGCGAATTGGTGTCATTAACTCCAAGCTGCTCAGTGCTGTTGGTATCTTCAAGTAGAATGGGGTGCATGAAGTTGATTTCGATGCAAAGTGAAGGGGAGAGCTAAAAGCACAGCAGAACTTAGGATGTGAGGACATTCTGTCACAATAGTGGCTTTAAGATTGAGAAAAGCAATGCCAATACGAGAACGAGCAAGCCGAGTATGGCTGGGAAATAGCAGCTTACTCTGTTACAGTGTAAAGATTTCGTTCCTATGGCCAGTCCACTAGCCCTGCATGTTTCTGTTGAGCTCAGCTGATCCTCAGCCGAAGAGCTGTAGCAAGGCTAGAGGCTGCAGTATAATGCAGCTCTTTCGTCAGGCTAAGCTTCTGCTGAGGGACATCCTGCAATAAGAAAGCTAGAAGACTTATGCAATAAGGAAAGGCAGTCCAAAGAGCAATAGAAAAAGTGTCTGACACCTGCCCGTGGATGCTACATCACTAAACTGAGGATTACAGAATGTAATGCATTGCATGTATAATATTAGTAATTTTAGATAAGTTCAACTTGGGGGTCAGAGACATTATAAGTTTGATCAAAGACATTAAACATCAAGTTATAATTTCAAGGTCAAAAGTGTAGTCCCAGAAAACTACATTCACTGTTTGAAAGAAAGGTTTGTGAAGGTCGTCTGAGAGTGTAAATCTGGTAGAAATATTGTCCCGTAAATATTTTGGCAGTCAAGAGTAGAATTTCTAATTAATCTGTCTGTGGGTATTTTTAGGCACATCCTTTTCAGTTTTGTTTGCTTCCTGCAGCTTTAATATTTTACTGCTGAAACATGGAAAGAAATTATATAATTGTAAATTTTCCTCAGGAAGCTGCTAGGTCAGCTTTTTCCCTAATGTATGTATTAGAATCAAAGCTGCTACCCAAGGCTGTAATGTATTTCCATGCTGCCATTACTGATGAAGAACAATAAATACCTTCTAACTTCTAGTTACAGGATTCATTTCAACATAAATGGCAATCCTGAATCATTAGCAATAGCAACTTCAATCTAATATAAAATATTATTTATACAACTATGCTTTTAATTTACAAGATCTACTCAAGTTGTAGTATAAATGATGTGGTCCAGTTAGTCTATGCAAAATGCAATTAATGAAAATATTATTTTAAAGGATATACTAACATTTGCAAACTTCATGTTAGAGTAAAGTTATTTGAACAAGAAAAACTACTGTGGCCCAGCCTTCAAAATCCCATGTGTCCTATTGAAATTCAGTTAAAACGGACTGTAGCCCAAGGTACCCAAGTTATTCAAATGATTTCATACACTGTTGGATTCTTTCCAAATGCCTTGATCATCCACTTCATTTCAATTGTAAATTCATATTCTTAGAAAGTATAGTCTTCCCTAGAGGAGGAGTTACTTAAGGATTTCAGGAGATTCAACTACCAAGCATATATTTGCTGGTAGAAACTAATACAGAAATGTGGTTAGGTCATAGCAATGTGAGGTTATCTTCATAAATCAAAACTTATTGTAAAGTTGTTCAAGGAACCCTTCCCACTATCCCCCCTCTTCTCTCTTCCTTAGAGCACTACCATTCATATTGTAGCTTCAAGGAATAGAATTCTGAGAATCCATGTTCAACTGGCATGCTGTAGTTTCAATTGTCTATTATAATACAAATATAAACCTCACAACACAGTATGGAAGGAAGAAGGCAGGAGGCCTTTGTTACACTCTTGAAACACTAGACTCATTTCTCATATTTAAACTTTATTTGTAATAACCCAGAGGAATTTAAAAACTTGAAACCCTCACAAAATGTTTTGAGCCATTTGCACTCTAGTGATTAAATTGGCTGTCTGAATTGCAGATTGCTGCGTTGTTCTGAGAAGCAGTATAGTTTCAAAGAGGTAGAAAAATATTTAGAATCCATAGAGTTATGAAAATATACTTTATGTCCCATATTCATCATTAAAGTTCTATTTTAAACTCAAAAGCCCCTAAGCAAAACTTAATGGCTGAATTAATCATTACATATAATCTGTAAATTCTCTTTAGATACTATGGAATAAATGCCTGGCATTTTATTGATTTGTCTTTGAGCTTCGAGCATCAGTGTTACCTAAGTACATTTCTGGTAGCATCATTACAACTTTGTTGTAGTTTTTTTTTTTTAGAAACATAGGCATCTTCCCAGATGTTTAATCTGGCAGGAAGGGAGGAAAGGAAGGAGGGATGAAGAAAAAGAAAGAAGGGAGAGAAGAAATGAAGGAGGGGAGAGGAAAAATAGGAAATAAAATCCGAGCAGAGTATAGATCTCAGTTGGTACAGTGAGCACTGTAGCTGCATGAGGAACTGATTCTGAATTCTCCATTACCCAAATAAAAAGCTGTATGTGGTAGCACTTCTGCAACCCCAGTACTGTGGGGGGAGAGGGGACTCAAGGACAAAAGGGGTCCTGGACCTCTTTGACTAGCCAGCCTACCCTAGTCAATGAGCTCCAGAGAGTCCCTGACTCAAAAACATAAAACCTTAAACAGCAACAAATAAAAAACAGCAAGGAAGGTGAAAGTTCAAGGAGGACAACTGACATCAATTTCTGCCCTCCACAGGCATACACACAAGGACGCATGCAAATGTACTCCCTTACACACATAAATAGACCACACATCACTTGTGTACACATAAATATGCATGTGCATGTACACCCTTCACACATAAATATATCACACATCACTTGTGTACATACAAGTGTGCGTGCACATGTACACCTTTGCACACAGAAATATACCACACATCACATATATTCACACAAATATGCATGCATATGTACACCCTTACACACATAAATATACCACACAGCACATGTGTACCCACAAGTGAATATGTGCATACACACCTTTACACACATAAATATACCAGACATCACATGTGTACCCTCAAGTGAATATGTGCATACACACCTTTGCACACATAAATATACAACACATCACATGTATACCCCTAAGTGTGCATGCACATGTACACTTTTGCACACAAAAATATACCACACATCACATGTATACACACAAATATACCTGTACATGTACACCCTTACACACATAAATATAGCACACGTGTACACACAAAAGGACATGTGCATATACACCTTTGCACACATAAATATACCACATATCACAGGTGTACACACAAGTGGGCATGTGCATGTACACCCTGTATACATAAATATAGCACATATCACATAAATACAGACAAATATGCCTGCGCATATACATCCTTATACTCATAATAAATATACTACACATGCAATAACACAGCAGACTCCAACGCACACAGAAGACTACTGATTATACATGAATATACATTTGAATACCACACTAACTTTGTCATGATATATGATTTCTGGTTCATAATTTTATATATATAAACATAATTTTAAGCAATATGTTTCAAAACTCTAGACACCGGTAATACTGTTGAAGGACAGATGATCTTCTCAGCACACTAACACTACCATGAGGGCCACAGATGTGATACAGGACAAGAAAATAAGGACTAAATAAGGGATATATATATAGAAAAAGTAGTTAGTCACAAAAGGGTCTCATCTAGAACAATGTATCTAAATTCATTGAAGTTTTGAATACTTAGCATTTTTAGCCCATAAAAGTATAGCTTGTGGATTTTATGATACTCTGCTAACAATCAATTAAAACCGTGTAGTTTTATACTTCTAGGTATAAAACTTTCCTTTCAGGTGGCAACAAATTTATATTAGATATACATAGCATTTTATGATCTTTTCCTGGATGATAAAATTGAGAAACCATGAAAGAAATCAAATTATTAGAAAATACATATCTAAAACAAAATGGTTAATTAGTAAAGCCTCTCATCCTGATCAAAAATCTAGAGAATAAGTGCTGTCTCAACTAAAGCACTCACCTTAATCTTTACAGCAAGCTAATTTTTATCTTACCTCATAATGAAAATATTTACAATTCCTTATTGTCTCAGCCCTTTACTTACAGTGAAAATCTGTTTAATCAAATCATTTGGAATATAAACACTATCAAATTCTAAGAAATTAAAACACTCAAGGCTTACAACAGTAATAGTGTCTAGGAAAAACAAAGTCATTATTTTGGAGAAATTATTTCAAAATAAAGACATTGAAAAAATAACTACAATACCATAAAACTACTTCAAGAATTTTATTTGACCATAGTGAAGTACTGTTTACTGCTCTAGAGCCAGTGGGAACTGGGAAGGTGGACCTGATCAGTGAGCTAGACGACAGTCTCATGCAATAGCCAACTTTTTACAAAGCGTCAGATAATTTATACTCTGTGCATTAAAAGGAGTCACATGAGTAAAGTGCACAATCGCAAGGGCAAACGGCATGTGGTAGACAAGCATGCAGCAAAATCACGGGGTTTTTCCCCAATAGCGGCATATAAACAAGTAGCAATAGCCAACTGTAATGAACAATATGAAGTAAAGCCACCCCTATCTCCTACACCTTGGAGAGGCTGAAAGCACATTCCAAGAACAATTCCATGTTTTTGATGAAAATGAGGCCAAAAGATTCGTCTTTTGTTGGAGTTTTCTCACATACATTCAGAAATCTCCTCACATGACTGGATTCTTGCACTGTGCTCTCACACAGTACCGTGAGACACATGTACTATCAGAAACCATGATCCAGAGATCAGTACAAAAGGTAACCATTTTTGACAGGTTTATTTATACTTGTTGGCTAGTTGGCTTCCCTGGATAAACAGTTATTAATCACCACCTGTACATACTCTCTGTGGTATATCACTTTATGTTCAAAGACCCTCCTATTAGGTACATTGAACCAAATACATTAAGAATTCCCTCTGGGCATATATCCAGAGTATTCTTCAGCATGCAATAAGGACACATGCTCCACTATGTTCATAGCAGCCCTATTTGTAGTAGCCAGAAGCTGGAAAGAACCTAGGTGTCCTTCAACGGAGGAATGGATACAAAAAATGTGGTATATTCACACAATGGAGTACTATTCAGCCATTAGAAACAATGAATACATGAAATTCTTAGACAAATGGATGGAGCTGGAGAACATCATACTAAGTGAGGTAACCCAGTCTCAAAAGATCAATCATGGTATGCGCTCACTGATAAGTGGATATTAGCTTAGAAAATTGAAATACCCAGGACATAATCCACAAATTAAATGATGTCCAAAAAGAATGGAGGAGTGGCCCCTGGTTCTGGAAAGACTCAGTACAGCAGTATAGGGGAATTCCAGAACAGGGAAGTGGGAAGGGGTGGATGGAAGAATAAGGGGACGGAAGAGGGCTTATGGGACTTGCGGGGAGTGGGGACCCAGAAAAGGGGAAATCATTTGCAATGTAAAATAAATAAATAAATAAATAAATAAATAAATAAATAAATAAAAAAGAATTCCTGCTACCTTTTCTACTCTTCACCCAAAAGGCACATAGATATCCTGAGAAAAATAAACCCCCAAAGCCATAATGCATCGTGTATGAAACCTACTAGAGCAAGGATCGTGTATTGCCATCAAATGTGTAAACTGTGTGAACAGCATATGGAAGAGAGCCTTCACTGTGTTTTTCTAAAGCATTTGAATGTTTTCAATGAACAAGGTACGATGCAAAACGAGACTGGAGGAGTAAACTGAAACCAGACTATCCCAGTGTGTTGTCATCCAGGCTTGCATTTTACATTTAACCATTTCAAATGTTAAGTCTGAAGCAAAGATATACTCTAATATGGCAGCCCTTATGTGGATAACCCACTACAATGAATGGTCCACAAGTCAATGTGAGGTAAACCTTCAGGAGTGTGCTGCTTAGTTTGTGTCAGCTGGACAAACTAGAATCATCTAAGCAGAGGCAGCCCGTGTTGAAGAATTGCCTCCAGCAGATTTTCTTTAGTTTGTAGGGCATTTTTGATCAATAATTTAGGGAGAGGGTACAGCTGACTGTGAACATTGCCACCCCTGACCAAGTGATCCTGAGTTGGAAAACAACATAAGATGCACAGGCCACAAAGCAAGCCAGTAAGAAACATTCTATTTCCTGCAGTGGTTTCCCCAGATGATGAACTATAACATGTAAACCAAATAAATCATTTATGAGTTGCTTTTGTTTAGTGTTTTATGACAACAACAGAATGTAACCAAGGTATGAAGGGTGGGTCTTAGGTAGCGAGAAATTATGTCACAAGTCTAGATGGATTGTTTTGCTTTACTGGATGTAGACATACCAGAGATTACTGATAGAATAGATATAGAGGTATTTTAAAACTCAGCCTACAGATTTTATGATGAGTGAATGAATGGGTGGTGAAGGCAAGGTCTACACTGATAGAAACAGAGAAGATGGGTTAGCATAAGTGGAGAAAATATATTAGCAACACCATATATGATCAGAAGGTATGTGAATTTGCTAATTTACAGAGTTTCCTATACATGTGATATTTATAAACTAAATTATACAGGTCCACTGATTTTGGGACTAGACAGGCTAGCCTGTGTGGGTAGACTATGCTGGCAGAGGCAAGAGAATACATTTGGAGATACATCTTACTTTATTTTCCAATTTCACTACCAACAACTTGAATAAGAGAGTATGAAAAAGGCATATATTGACTTCTAAAGGGTCTAAATCCTGATATATAATGCTTATAAAAATGTTTTCTCATCACTTTGTGCTAAATTTACATGACAGTATATGTCCCAGACTCATTTAGAAAATGAGTCAAAAATCATGTTCCAAACTAGCCTGAATATACAGAGGGGGCAAAAAAATCTGTTAAAACCTAAAATACACACAAAGGATTAGAAGTACAAAATTTAATATTAAATATCATCATTAGCAATTGTTTTCTGGTTCTGAGCCTGTATCTCCTAGTATGACCTTGGAAGGACCAGTATCTACTGCCCCTTTGGAATGGGATGTATGCCCCCAGACTGGCTATCGTGCGTTTGAGCACATCGTTCTACTATTCTAGCTATTCTTGTCATTTCTAACCCTTCATCATCCAAAGTATTTATGTTTGACTTGTGCTGGGGTCAGGTGTTATGACAGGCAGAGAAATAAACCACAAGGTGTAATACAATCCCCAGTACACAAGGAAGCATAATTACATTGAAACTAAAGTCAGAAGTACAAGTGATTTCTTCTAAGAAGATGAATTCTGAGAAAAGTTACCTATATTAGCTGAAGGGCCTAAGGAAGGATCTAGTCTGGTCTCAGTCATACAGGCAACATAGAGGTCATTTGGACTATTAATCACCACTGGTCCTGGTTGTGAGAGCTTGGGGAAACAGGTGGTTAGTTATACAGATAATGTAAGGATAATTTATACTATTGGGTGTCTCTAGTCCTGGTTGTGAACATTTGATAAGGCTTGGCCCAGCAGATGATGCAATTCACCAGGCTGTTAATCACCAGGCTGTTAATTGCCTTCAGTTCCCAGTGTTCTGTATGGAGGAACAGGTTTGGGTCCTTTCTTTAGAGAGGACAGTCCTGCATGCTTAATATCCCTCATATCCCTGGAGATCTGTGGTTTCAAGGGCCTTCACAAATCCAACAGACTTGTATTTTATTTTCTTTAGCACTAAATTCAATACCTGATCCATTGAAGGTTTAATAATTCTTAATTGTTTTCAAAACAATAATGAAAAGTTCCCTAAATATTTTCTTAGTGTTTTTTTGTATTGCTATTCTGTCTTTCCCATTTTGTAATGGTGTTAATCTTATCAGTACACACTATTAAATGCCCTTTCTGAAAATGACAAATCTTTTGACCTTTTACTTCCTTCCAGGATAGACATGTTGTACATGGAAACAAACTTTAGTTCTGCTCCTTTACCCCATAGTAGAAGAGTTTCAACAATTACGAAGTATGTGAATAATCACAGATATTAAATAAAATACCATACATTATCATTCCAGTTTCTCTATAAACTTTGCAACAAACCCTGATAGTCACCATTTTGGAAAGTATATTTATCTTTATTTCTCATTTTTATTAATTCTTTGAGAATGTCATTCAGTATGTTCTGATCATATCCATTCCCTCCCCAACTCTTGGCAGATCACCTTCCCTACCCACTGATATTGGTACCCCCTTTGTTTTGTAAAATCTATTAAATACAGTTTGTGTTACCCATATACTCTTGGATGCCTTGTCTCTACTGGGACATGGTAAACCACCAGGGCCCTCACCCTTAAAAACCTGACTCTCCCTCTCCAAGCATTTATCATCTTCCAAGAGCTCCCTCCCCAGGGGAGGATGTCCTGGCCCCTCCCCTCTCATACTGGGATTTTGTATGGCCCAAGCCTGCACAAGGCTTGTACATCCTGTCACAAATGCTCTAAGAGCATATGCGCAACTGCATTGCTCTGCACAGAAAACACTGTTTCCTTGAAGTCATCCACGGCCTCGGCTTTTAAAATCTTTCCACTCCCTTTGCTTCAGCGATCCCCAAACATTGAGAAAAATGAGAATGCAATAACTATCCCATTTATCTTGAAAATGTCATTCCACACAGTGTTAGAATATCCTAATTCAATCTTTTCCCCGTTTTCCTTAGTCCTTCTATAATATCTTGATTTATTTTTTTCTCAGTTTAAGTTAATAAAAATTTAATGCTAGATTTCACCTGTTATCTACTGGTAAAATCAATACATTTAATTTCTGAAGATTATTAATGAGAGGACTCAAGTCAACACAAATACTGACACCATCTCTTGCTCTGAAACAAGTAGCAGACATCATGGTAGAGGCTAATGCATCTGTGTTGACATTTACAATCAGCCTCATGTAGGCAGCCTGAGGGAAGCCCTATCATCCCATTCCACCCTCCCCAACAATAGTAAGATGCTGGTGAGTCACACTAAGCAGTGAGCTATTGAAGCTGAGATTCACCCTTGAGCAGTTTGCCTCTCCTGAGTACTGAACGCTCACGTGAGCTCATAGACTCCATGCAAACTTCCTCACTCTTTGGGAAGTACTTTTTGAGGGCAGGATTAGGTGAAAAATAGTTAATATTTTATTCCAGTCAATGCTGTTCCAAATGGTTAAAACAGTGTTCTGAATGAAACGAATCACTATGAAAAGTTTAGTCTTGATCCTTGCTAGAAATGCACCTCCAGGCTGCTCTGGTGATTTTACTAGGAGTCAAGATCAAGATGAAAGTGAGAGCGGTGGTGGAAACATCCCAATAATCTACAAAGAAATTGTGAAGGATCAGAAAGAAATGGTATTATATGGAAATAAAGATGGGGGAGCCTATTGATTGACATTTTCTAATTTATATAATCAATGTCAGGCATTTTCACATCTCCCCTTCCCCTTTCTCATCCTCTTTCTCCCACTGAAACCTTTCTTCAGATAAGTTCTCCCCTACACCACTGTTTTTTTGTGTGTGCAACTCACTAAGTTTAATTAAAATTTTCAGCCTGAACAAGACAGGGAGCCTATTTACTGGAGCAAGGGCAACTTATGACAGGCTACACCAGTAAAGAAAATGAGACTTCATAGCCCATCAGCTGTTTTTTTTTGTTTGTTTGTTTGTTTGTTTGTTTTTTACTTTTTCTATTTTTTTTAATTTTTTTATTCAATATAATTTATTTACTTTTCAAATGATTTCCCCTTTTCTAGCCCCCCACTCCCCGAAAGCCCCCTTCTCTTCCCCTGTCCTCCCACCCATCCCTTCCCACTTCCCCGTTCGGGTTTTGCTGAATACTGCTTCCCTGAGTCTTTCCAGAACAAGGGGCCACTCCTCCTTTCTTCTTGTACCTCATTTGATGTGTGGATTATGTTTTGGGTATTCCAGTTTTCTAGGTTAATATCCACTTATTAGTGAGTGCATACCATGATTCACCTTTTGAGTGTGGGTTACCTCACTTAGTATGATGTTCTCTAGCTCCATCCATTTGCCTAAGAATTTCATGAATTCATTGTTTCTAATGGCTGAATAGTACTCCATTGTGTAGATATACCACATTTTTTTGCATCCACTCTTCTGTTGAGGGATACCTGGGTTCTTTCCAGCATCTGGCAATTATAAATAGGGCTGCTATGAACATAGTAGAGCATGTATCCTTATTACATGGTGGGGAATCCTCTGGGTATATGCCCAGGAGTGGTATAGCAGGATCTTCTGGAAGTGAGGTGCCCAGTTTTCGGAGGAACCGCCAGACTGGTTCCAGAGTGGTTGTACCAATTTGCAACCCCACCAGCAGTGGAGGAGTGTTCCTCTTTCTCCACACCCTCTCCAACACCTGCTGTCTCCTGAATTTTTAATCTTAGCCATTCTGACTGGTGTAAGATGAAATCTCAGGGTTGTTTTGATTTGCATTTCCCTAATGACTAATGAAGTTGAGCATTTTTTAAGATGCTTCTCTGCCATCAGAAGTTCTTCAGGTGAGAATTCTTTGTTTAACTCTGGCCCATCAGCTGTTAACTGCCAGGGGGCCAGAAGAGCAGCGTAGAACCTCGTAGGGGTTGATGGTCCTCACGCGCAGTCCTATCTGGAATCAGCACTTCAGAACAGTCAATGAGGCGCTGATGAGGTGCAGGGTTTTAACAACTGACTGATTCTAGCAGCTGTTTTTTGAGCCTGGTAAGGTGCAAGATGAGCTATTAAACACATTCAACCCATCCTGAACAGTCAGTGAGCATTTCTTAGCACAAGTAACTGTAACTGGACACTCGTCGGTTGGGTATTAACAAAGTTGTTGTGTGTGTCGAGTTTAAATAAATACTCATAAGAACCCTTGCATGAAGTTGTTTTGTGCTCTTTTACTGAAAAAACTGAGAGTCAGAGGGATTAGGCAGAAGAGTCACGCTTAGACCAGGTGCTTAACTTATGTCTTTACTAGTGAAAAGTGAAGATATAATTCGTAGGAGAGAAAGAGCTCACATGGAATCCTAGTGGAAAAATGGAGATAAACCACCCCCACTTCTATGTCTTCCTATTCCAAAATATGGAGAAAATGTAGTAATAAAGGCAGAGTTATCAGTATATTAACACAGGTTAAGGTATACAACTCAGAGTTGAGACTTTTAAAAGTGTTTTTGCATTTGATCCCATAGAGTTCCTTTGGGCTTCTTGATCCCTAGTTCAAGCAGACAGTTTTTCCTTTAGCGTCAAGAATATTTTCAATGTTGCCGTAAATACACCTTCAGGACTTAAAACAGTGATGGCACAGGTCTTTACTTTTCAATGTAAAGTTGGCAATAACAATCACATAACACACATTCATGATCATAATTGCCCCACACAATACTATCATTCAGTGTTGAATGATTTCCTACCATAGTCAACTTAGCCAGGAGGGAAGGGAAGAAGGCAACGTGCTATTAAGAGGGCACTTGCTCCAGAGTACATCAAACCAGAAAATGCAGGTCTCAAAGGAAAAATACATGCTGCCTGAGAATACTGAGAAATATATTGTTCTAGATAGACTGGTAGATTCATGAGAAGGAATTGGTCGCAAAGACAGACAGAATTGGTGTTAGAGATCTGCCAGCATGGGGTGGAGGTAAACTGGATGATCTTGCAGCTTGTGAGAATTAAAGGCAGCATTGCTAAAAGCAGAAAAACAGCAGCAATCACTGGCTGAAAGGGTGACCTTCATTACCCTACTGGGGCTTTCATTTGTAATTCAAAATCAGACACCATCAGGTTTCTTAGAAACACTGCCTTTAAGGACTATGGAAAGTGAAATAAAGCATCTTTAAAATCTTGCTTAGAGATATCAGTTTTATTTATAGACCATCAAACTTTATGTAAAAAAATATGTAATACTTTATTCATGAAAATACACTACAACCACCCCTGGTGACTTCTTGTATTTCTTTCCTGAGGAACCATAGACAAGCATTTGATGTTTTCAATTGGCTATTTATTTATTTAGGAATTCTTTAAATTTTAATCTATTTTTCATTTCATTGAGCATAAGTAATACATACACAAAGTTCAGAGGTTTTAGAACATAGAAGTATTCCCCACAAACAGACAAACACCCCCAGCACACACACACACACACACACACACACACACATTTTTTTCAACTCTTCCAGGAGTTATTTTTAAAACTTTGTTCGAGGTCTTTTGAGTACCTGTCCTGGGGATTACAGCTACATCATTGTGCATGAGTTGAGGATACAAGCAAAATAAGCTTTCTTTTCTGTGTGATAAATAATTCTGAAAAAGAGACAGTGGATGGCTGCATGCTACAGTGCAAGTAAGTAGTGGCTCTGCACTCACATACTATGGGGTGTAAATATATATATGTTATATTGAATATGCAAGCATATGTGCAAGTATATATATATATATCCCTTATAAACTTTATAGCACACCAAAAACAAAACAAAACAAAACAAAATAAAAAGCAAAGCAACACAAAAAGTAACAAAGTTTTACTTTGTTGTTTTTCTTGTAGAGGTGTGAATTTTTTAATTCCCCTAAGTAACTATCAGAAATAAGTCACTACATTTATTTTTCAATTGATTTAAGAAATCTAAAATTCTGGAACCTGCTTCCTTCCATACACCATGGATGCAAGTAACCTAACAAGACCTCTTATCTTGCATGACTTTTCTTGCTTTGGGGGGATAAGCTTTGATTCACAGTACCTTTTCCCTCATGCAGGGTTTCTCCCTGAATATCAACTTCAAAAACCTTACACGTCTAATAGAAATAAGAGGTATAGTTGCAAAGCTATGTTTCTAGTATTTTTTGTACAATCTCTTTTGACCTACAGTTTAAAGAGTTCCTCTAAAATATGTGGCAGTCAGAAGGTCACTCTTTTCTCCTCCAGATTGCACAGCAGTCTGTAAACTAATAAGAGGGTGCCAGCGGTCCAGCACATCCCTGGTTGGCATTCTCACCATGCCCTGCTGTTTCCCTTGGAGGAAGCACTGTGCTTGGAAGGGCATCAAGTCCCTGCAGTTACCATCACTCACCATTTCTGATAGAAACAAGTAATTTTCTACTTAAAAGATGCTCTTCCGAAAGGCTCTGTGCCCCACTGAGCATCTTTAATTTCTCAAAATAGCTTTATGTTTTGAGTAAATAGCCTCATTTAAGGACAAGGTCTTCGGTCTACCTAATTGTTCACATGAGCCCACCGTGGATGATAAGAAGCCAACCAGCACACTTACACAGCTTTGCTTTGTTTATCCTTTCATTTTGTTAGGAAGAAAAACAAGAAGTACTGATTCTGATGATCAAGGCTTAATTTTATAGTGTATTTGTATGGCTGTGAGACCACCCTGTCAATCAAAGAGCTTTGATGGAAGCATGAATATATAGGGCTAAGCCAGGATTTAAAATGCCATGATTTTACGCTCTAGGCAGCACTGTGCATCCTGTGTTGAGCGATCTTGGCTCCTTTTCTGATGCTGTTGTCATTTCCTTTTCGGTTCCTTGCTTGGTGCATTTCCTGGTTGGTCCATGTGATAAAAGCCCGTGACACAGAGCCTGGTAACAAGAACTAAGTGTTCTCCTGAGGTAGACATGGTGGGGCTGAGCTGTACTAGGGCTTTGACAGAACTTTGAAAGCTTCTGTCATGCTACCCATGTTTCATTCTTCCATATATTCTGTATGGTAATAGACCTCCATCTCCAGCCACGCTTAATGCTATATAACCTACAATATTCATCTAAATGCAAACCAAAGCCATCAGCAGGGCCATGCTGAGATGTGAGTTAGTGAACATTGATGGTCATTCATTAAGAAATGTGCTAGGCACCCTTCCAAGACTTATTTGAACTTCAGGTAACTCACCATTTCCATTTAAAAAAAAAGATCTATAGACTATCATACACACTGGAAAACATATTAAATCCTGAAATATGTAAGTCAGCCTCTGTCCACCATGAAATACTGTAAAAGAGTTAACAGCTAAAAAGCAGAGAACATCAGAAGTCTCATCCTTTATACATGAGTTTTGTTCTTTGCTCCGGTTCAATAATATATGAAATTACTTGCGTTCATCCTGAACCATCTTGAAGCTGCACTAAACCTCACAAATGCCCAAGTCCCTTCCCTTAATAAATAGGTGGCATTGGATACATTATTTAGATTTTGACCTGTTTGACTCAAAAACGTTACAAGTCGTTGATACTGAAAATCTATAAATGTGAAACTTTTGCTTACCACTAGGCAGTGCTCCAGTATTCTGAGACCTACAGAGTGCAAGCTACACAAGAGAAACTAGGCCGTTAGTGTCGTGTGCTACTGTCTGATGCTGTTCTAAGTGTTTCATGTGTACAAGGTCTACTATACGACAGCTTTATCATCCCTAATTTATCTGTGAATAAAAGGAGCTTGCTCCAGTGAAAGAATTATCTATTGATGCAGTAAGCTTAGATTAGGTTATCTATCATATGAAAATCCCTGTTCCCATCTGCTGCTGTGACTTTTCTCTTCATAGTTGAGTATTGGTTTCTACTTTAAACTGAAAATTTGAACAAATCATAAAACAGAAACCTCTTGTAGAAATGTGTAGTGTTTCTATTTATACTCAAAGCCCAGCATGGCACAAAGCCCAGGTGTGTTCCTCAAATATCAAGCATCAATGTTCCCTATGGTTATTGGTGAGTGCCTTAGTTAGGGTTTTATTACTGTGAAGAGACACTCTGACCTCAGCAATTCTTATAAAGGAAAATATGTAACTGGGGCTGGCTTACAATTTCAGAGGCTTAATCCATTAATGTTATGATGAGAAGCATGACAACATGCAAGCAGACAAGGTGCTGCAAAAGTTGCTGAGTGTTCTGCAGTTTGCTCTGCAGGCAGCAGAGGAGACTGTAACACTGGACCTAGCTTAACATATGAGAACTTAAAGCCCACCTCCAGAGGGACACGTGTCCTCCACATGACCACACCTACTCAATAGACACAACTTCTAATAGTGTCGCTTCCTAGGGAGAAAGCATTGAGATCCATGAGTCTATGAGATCCAATCCTATTCAAAAAAGCAAACTGAGCATGGTTACTCAGCAGCATATCCTACCACCACCCCTCCCCTCCCAGAGAAACATGACTAGAGATGCTTAGGTAGATCTTACATACAGACATTGGAGGATTAGTTGGGGAAATTATATGAAAGGTAGGTTAAAAAAAGGAGATTTATTTTTCTCCTCTTCAGATTCTCTTATACTACATAAGAAGAGAAGGATTGGAAATATATACAAATGTTTCATGAGCCTTGCTTGTGATTCATTTTAATTAGCTACATTATGAAGTCATATTCTTTATTTTCATTATCTATGGGAAATGGGAACACTGATGATTTTGCTATACTTTTCTGCTTTTCAGGATTGGGACTCTCATAAATGCAATGATATGCTGTTTTGAATATAAAATTCTGATCACAATGGCATCCAAAGCATCTGATTTTAGATATTTTTTACTTTGAATCAGAATCTGGTGTCTATGTGTCATTAAATATTTTTTGAGCTCTATCTCAAGGAAAATGGTTACTTCTCAACCTTTTGGTTGTGACGCCTGTGGCAAGCCTCTATCTCCAAAAAAAGTTTGCATTATGGTTCATAATGGTGACAAAATTATAATTATGATGTAGCAATGAAAATAATTTTATGGTTGGAGATCACTACAACACAAGGAAGTGTATTAAAGGGTTGCAGCATTAAGAAGGTTGAGAAACACTGTCCTTGTGATCTATGCATCTTAAAAGATTCAGGGCCAAGGATTGTTCAAAAGCAATTCTTCTAAGGATACAAAGGCTGCCAAGCTATATACAAGGCACTTTTTATGGTTTGGAAACTGTGCCAAGTTTCCATAGACAAGAGGTATGCTTGTCCTAGAGTCCTTACACTTTTTCCTTTGCATATCTCAAACATCCTCAATAGAATGTGTCAAGGTCAAAACCATAAAGCTCTAACTAGGGGAAACCCCAGGGAAAGCCTAGCTCTGAAAATAAGAGCTGGCTTCCTAAAAGAGACTGCTGACTCGACAACTTACATTATTGCAGTGCTCTTTCGAAAGCTCTGCAGTCCTTGGAGGGTGACGGCTGCAGGAAACCAAAGGGCAAGAACAATAAGGATGAAGTTTTCAGTGTAAAACAAGAGGAGAAGGAAGAGAAAGGAACAGAGGCCACCTAAAGGGAATTGAGACAGAAAGAGTTACTGTGTTACAAAATAAGTGTGATTTTTTAACACACTAAGCTTTCCCATTTTGAAGGATGTATCTCAGAACATACTGTAGTCTATCACCAGCATTAAGACGACTTTCTGATGCCCTGTCTCAGTTGAAATGGAATGTATGGTTGTTGCTTGAAGTACTCTAGAAGTGCATGTAGATGGAAGCCATACATATATGACCATATATGACCATAATGATAAGGCACAAGTGAATTGTGTTTCTTTAAAGTTTTTCTATAAGTGTATTTCAGACATTAACAGTAGAAAATGTGACCAATCTTACTTTACCTTGAAAGATTTGAGGTTCATATTGAAGGGAATCCAAACAGTATTTAGAATGTATTACAAAGTCATTAATACTGCTTGAATCCCATAATTTATAATGACGACTGTGCACATCATTCCCAGTTTTATAGTGGCTTGCAGACACCTCTTGGCTAATAGAGATATCTTAATGTATATTTCAAAGCAACCATGTAGAGAATGGGCCAGATAGCCTCTTTCATTATATAAAAGGGTCTGAAAACCCATGAAATTATTTTCTGTTTCTCCATCTTTCCCCTTCTCATTATAGCCGAAAATGGCCCCCGTCTACTTGTGGAAGCAGAACAAGCCAAGGTGTTCTCTCACAGAGGAGGCAACGTGACACTGCCATGTAAATTTTATCGAGACCCTACAGCATTTGGCTCAGGAATCCACAAAATCCGCATCAAGTGGACCAAGCTAACTTCAGATTACCTCAGGGAAGTGGATGTCTTTGTTTCCATGGGATATCACAAGAAGACCTATGGAGGCTATCAAGGTCGAGTGTTTCTGAAGGGAGGCAGTGATAATGATGCCTCCCTGGTCATCACAGATCTCACTCTGGAGGATTATGGGAGATATAAGTGTGAAGTGATTGAAGGACTAGAAGATGATACTGCTGTGGTGGCATTGGAGTTACAAGGTAGGTATTCATAAAGCATGTTAAACTTTAAAGGAAGCATGAGTCTATTTCACTATAATAGTGTGAAATAGACTGTAGCAATAATGGAAGAACCCATAAGTCTTTGCCTAGCAAGTTTTTCTTCTTTTCTGTTTTGCCATCTGCATATGATTTAAGCTTCCAGCTTTGAAATGCATGTATAATACTCATGTGCAAACTTGAAGCTGTTCACAACAAGGAGAAATGTGCAATGCAACTGAATTAATAATATTTGGAAACAGCCTTATGCTATTCAAAACTTAAATCCCATTATGTGCTTATTGAGAAATTCAAATTAGATTCTTTTTTATGGTGCTTCTAAAATTATCTCTGTTTCCAACTAATGGTAAGATTTGTAAAGGACATCTGCAGTGCAATACATGTAATTGTATTCTGTAAGATGACTGCAGAAGTTAATTTAGCAGAAAAAAGTAACCTCTGGATTTACTTAAATATTCTTGCAAAGAAGTAATACTTTTAATGGCCCAGGGTCTTTAAGAAATCAAATATCAAATAATCCAAGTACTTCAGGAGGTTTTCTATATCTTTACTATATAACACATTCAATAGATTTAAAAGTCAACAAATACAAAGCTATACAAGTAGAAGTGTCCTTACTTTCAACTCACTTCTAGTCATCACTCTAGAAAAGTGCTAAGAGTTCATTCTATATAGTTCAAATTGTCTTATTTTCATGAGTTTCGCCCATGTTTAACACTGAAGAATGAAACTGACTACATTGGTAGGATGGTTTCATTCACAAAAATTACAGGTCTATATTTGCTGGAACCTTTTATCCCATCCCAGGAAAAAGGTTTTGTGTCTTTTGAAAATGATAACCCTGACCACTGGCTCTCCTGAATCCCACAAGATTCTGTCAGGCATATAGAAGTTTGTCAGCTTTATCTCCCTGATAAAATCCAGTCCAAATCTCCATGGCTTCAGAACATGAGTTCTAGCTGTATAGTTCAACAAGACATATAGATTGTGGGTCTAGTTAATCCTACTATATAATTCATTTTGCTTTCAAAGTTTTTTTATAACAAAAATAATTATCTTTTAAAGAAAATATTAAAATGTTTTAAAAGTTACAAAAGTCTTATGATTTTATAAAAGGATTGAGTGATATGATTTTAAAATTGAGAGCAACTCAAATATAAATACATTTATTCACATTTATATTTGTATATTGTATTTGAAACTAACTCCATCATATTTGAGTTAATCAGGGACAAATGGATACTGTTCTACTGCCCATGAGAAGCAGCACCATGGCACAGGATAGTGAATTGATATCTGAAAATTTTTTTTTGGTCTTTAAAGTTATTACACATTAGAGAATCCTGTATTTTCCACTGTTTCCGCCATGAACAATTTGGAAAAGAAAAGGTGGCACAAACATTTTCATCTTCTGATAAAGATGCTGGAGTCGTTCTGCCCCTTGAGCTCTGGCTACCAAGAGAATCATTGCTCGACAGTTTTCCTTCTCAGGGGCACATCCAGGATTGCTGAGAAAAGGGAACAAATGTCACAGGGTGCAGAGAGAGCCTACTAGTACGCAGACAGCACTGTAGCACTTCCATTCTGGGGTACACTCTGATCCTAGTTGGGCAGGGCAGTGTCCTGAGAACCATCTCTAGGTTCTTCCTCCCCCTTACCACAGGCAGTAGCAACCCAGAGTATTTCCTTCTTCTTGTGTCTCTTTTCCAACTGATAGATCCATCAGCCAAGAACCTGAGGAAGCAGAAGGAGATCAGAAAGCCTTCTTGGACCTTCTGCTGTGATCTCTGCCAGCTGGACTGGTCTAGAGGGACAAGGGGAAAGACTTGATTTAAAACCTCAAGTCCTCTCATAGAAGTGTCTAGGATATTTTCGAAAAGAATGTACAGCCCGTGATTGGTTATTCGAGAATTGATTGTACATGATCTTGAGTAGGTTCTGCTGTCTTATTGCATATAACTTAAAGCTGTACAATAACTGGGCCAGTGGGACAAGAAGCCTGTGTGCCATGATCTAAGATATTAATTTGTTGTAATCACATCTCTAAGAATGCTTGCTCTGAATATCTTTTACTAACAATAGAGGACACATGTTGTCAGATGTCTCCCTTAATATACAGTCAGTGACACGATTTTGAATATATAACTTGGGAATCAATCCTAAAGAAACTATGGAGGACGTGAGAAAGCTCAATTTCTCCCAATAATTATTTGAGCAATAAGGAATGCTTTCAGAAGGCCGTTGCCTCTTCCCAGACAAAGTCAAATGCCAATTCATGTTCTTTGTATTTCCTAAGGGATTGTTCTGTGAAAAACAGTCAGTTAATGGATGTTTTCTCTGTACTCATCTTTCATAGGACAAGCTTAGAGAAGCAATGATTTTGTTCTATTTATATGGAAATCATTTTCAAAACCTTGGTTTTTGTTAGGAATATAATACATTAATAGAACAAAATGAAAATGCTAAAAGCAAACCCATTCTAGGTCCCTTCTATGCAGTGCCTCTCTACTGCTCAGAGATGTGACTTTATTTTTCAATAGCTCTTTTTTGCCTGGCCTTTAAATTAAAAAAAAATGAGAATTTTTAAAGTAAAATCCCCTGTTTTAGCTGTTTCAAGGGCAGGAAACCAGAGTTAGGAATACATGAAATGTTAAAGCAAAAAGTTATTATGCTTTGCAGAGGGGGTACTTCTCTAGAATAGAATTATCATATTAACATGAGACTCACAAGATGTTTGTTAGATATGCAAATTTAGCTTAAGTTTCTCCAAATGATAATCCTGAAGAGACAGTGACTTACTTGGATGGTTTCAGCAGCATACATAAAAGTAGATGCACTTTTGAAACATTCAACATATTTCTTTATATTAGTATCAAAGATTATATGAAACTAATGCTAACTTCACAGCATCTTCCAAAAACATTGTGAATTTTTGAAAACACTGTCTGCCTAAGTATTACATCCCCTATAACTCTTAGTATTTCTCTTGCCTTTTGTCTTCCCATAAAGTCTCAGCAGCTGTATGTTCTGGGGTTAGTAACCAATAACAGTATTGAGATCCTGTAACACATGGCTGAATCTCTCTCAGAAAGGAGACATTTTTAGCATAAGTTAAGCTCTTTGGCAGTGGAGGCAAATCACTAAACTCATTCCAGGTAATAGCTCCTTTTGTAACTTACCGCCAAAATGTGTGAAGTAGAAAGGGGCCATGAGAAATCACTCAATCTGGAGATTGCACTGCCCACCCCAACCCCACACACCCACCTGTACATGGACATGCTCAGGGCTATCACTAACGACCTTTCCTGTCTCTCCTTTGAACAGGTGTGGTGTTCCCTTACTTTCCACGACTGGGACGCTACAATCTTAACTTCCATGAGGCACGCCAGGCTTGTCTGGACCAGGATGCTGTGATTGCTTCCTTCGACCAGCTGTACGATGCCTGGCGGGGCGGGCTGGACTGGTGCAATGCCGGCTGGCTCAGTGACGGATCTGTGCAATACCCCATCACCAAACCACGAGAACCCTGCGGGGGCCAAAACACAGTGCCTGGAGTCAGGAACTACGGGTTTTGGGACAAGGATAAAAGCAGATACGATGTTTTCTGTTTTACATCCAACTTCAACGGTAAGATAGCAGCTGCTTCACTTCACCTCTATCTGGGGCAACAAGTTGTCCTAAAACAGTTAGAATTTTGATATTGTCTTCTAAAAACACAACAAACAAGCAAACAAAAAACAAGCCAAGGAAAAAACAAACAACAAAAAGCAATTCTTTAAGGTATTACTATATTTTTAAAAAGAGGCAAATGTTCTTGAATCTTGAATGTCAGAATTTTTAAAATATCTACAAGAATCCCGCAAAAGCTACATACTTCCTGTTTTGCTACAGTTTAACCATTTTTAATGAAGTAGTCGACGCTGTCTCTTGCGAATGCTTCGGGTTGTCAGTGTGCTGTCCCTGCACTACTGCTCTCTGTGACGAGGAAGGAGCTTCCCGGCCCTATGCACCCTCTCTCCCAGTCATAGGATCGTGACTAAGAAAGTTCAAGGCAAGTTGGGAACCGACTGAGACAAATGCAGCACAATTAGCCTGGAAGAGAAAGGCAGGGAAGGTTTCCACACAGACTCACTCCTAGACCTTTCACTAGACCATCCTGAACATGATCTTGGGGACCTATTACAAAATGAAAATGTAGGGCCTTTGTTCAAAATTGATTAGGAGTTTGAAGCTATATTGTGATAAAAGCCGATGATCCTACTGTTCAGTAGACTGAGGAGGGAGGATTATAAATTCAAGGCTAGCCTTAGCTATACAATGATACTGTCAGAAACTAACAAGCAAAGGCAAACTTCAGAGCATTAAAAAAACATAGAGTGTAACTGCCTGCAGTTACTTTGAACGGGTTCCCTGGAAAGGAAGCAGGGAATGGATAGGAAGGTGGCGAGAAAGGAAGGAGACCAGGACAACAGATTGCTGATCAAGGTCCCAATTTTAATGGATGACTGAGAATTTAAGGTTGGGGTGAGACCCTTCCCCCCAAGGTTTGAGAGTCTGCTCAGCCAGTGTTGGCTCTACTGCTCCACTGCTTGGTGGGGTAGCCTGTTTAATTCAGGAAATTGTAGATCTGGAAGAACAATGGACTTCACCTTGGTCTGAACACTCCACCCTAGGTGGGGGAGATTGTGGTTAGCACTGAGGTCTGGAAATTCCACCACTCAGAAGACTGAAGACGGGAGGGCACAATTGAGGAGCCAGAGTAACTACATAAGTCACATCCCTATGAATCAAGGGCTATGCCGATGGTTTTAAATTTAAGGTCCCTGGAAATAGACTCATGAGTAAACAAAAAGGGTAACAACTTAAGACTTAAAAGTTTTACCCAACAGATCTTCGAATGATGTAGCTCTAGCTGTCCACACTGCTGGAGTCATTCGTAGTATTGAATAGAAGGATGCGTATCTCAAACAAATTTCATTTTCAAATATGTAGAGGTAAGATTTGAACTCATGTCCTATAGTTTGCTATTCTGTATAGATGGCAGATCTAGTTAATGAATGTTGCAATGACTCCTACCCTTACTTCAAATCTCACTAGGTTAGAGAAGAAAGAACTGGCAGCATTAGTTTATACTCCGGCAGCCTGTTTAGGGATAGGAAGACATCTCAGGCATAAAGAGCTTACCTCACAAACATGAAGAGTTGTGTTCAGTCTAAAGGACTCATGCCAAAATGCCAGACGTGGTGAAGTGCACTTAAAGTCCCAGCAATAGTGAGGCACAAACAGGAGGATCCCTGGGTGTCACTGGTCAGCTAGGCCAATTTAATGGGAGGCCCCATATCAAAAGATGTAAAGATCAGTTCTGAGTGTAACGCCAAGGTTTGTGCCTCTAGCTGGAAGCACGCAGTCAAAACCATCACCAACTGAACAAAAACCACATTCAGATAACACACACACACACACACACACACACACACATACATATACACACACATACACACATACACACACATACACACATACACACATATACACACATACACACACATACACACACATATACATATACACACACATACACACACACATACACACACATACACATATACACATACACATATACACACATACATACACATACACACATACACACATACACACACATACACACACATATATACACATACATACACATACACACATACATACACACACACACACACACACACAAGAGCGCCATTCTTAGTGAGGGCCATAAGATAATACGCTATATAATGTGTCTGACTGGAAAATGTGATGATACTTTACTTAAAACTAAGATGATGGAGAAAATATTCAGTGTATGCCAGTTCTGTGGATCGCTGATACATTTGTACATGCTGTATTTCATCATGTTAATGGGATCTCAGTCATTTATCCTGCAGTAAGCGGTCAAAAGTAACAGCGTTTCCACGCAATCGAGAAAGAGCAAAATGTCAGGCTTCAAAAGATGGAAGTTTTAAAGCATTAACAAACTCCTCTTCTAGTAAAGGCGTGCACAGAGGGCTTAAATTCAGCGAGGGAATCACTGATGGCAAATGACTTCCTGTGTTTGACGAATTTTTATGCTGTCGCTTTGGTGGAGAATAAGGTCTTATTGATACCTGTAATGAAAAGAGCTTGGGGTCTTTGAGTTTTTTAAATGGACTTTCATGTGAAGAATGTGTTTTGATCCTTTCACATTCAAATTTTGCCTCTCTAGAAACTTGTACTGGGGTTCAGTCCTGCTACAAGTAGAATTTAAATAGCCCTCCTTTCAACGTGGAATTCTGTCTTCCCTAGAACCACAGAAGGCCTTTTAGTCTCTAATTAGCTAACAGAAGCTGCATCTGCCAACACCCTTTTCTTTTTAATGCTATACAAGGGCATGTGTCAGCATGCGCCAAGAAGCAAGACTAAAGCAAATTTATTTAATCTAGAGTGGCCTGTTAATATGGCATTTACATGGCAATTCTATGTTCTCCAAATTTCAGACATTACTCTGCCTCTCCCTTCAATGAAAATGACTTTGCTTTTGTCTCCTTCCATGTCCTTGGTTCCATCTCAGGCCGGCTAACTCTCTCCTTCTCCCCACAGGCCGATTTTACTACCTGATCCACCCCACCAAGCTCACCTATGACGAAGCGGTGCAAGCTTGTCTCAATGACGGTGCTCAGATTGCGAAAGTGGGCCAGATATTTGCTGCCTGGAAGCTTCTGGGCTATGACCGCTGCGATGCCGGCTGGCTGGCCGATGGTAGTGTCCGCTACCCGATTTCTCGGCCAAGAAGGCGCTGCAGTCCTACTGAGGCTGCAGTGCGCTTTGTGGGTTTCCCAGATAAGAAACATAAGCTATACGGGGTCTATTGCTTCAGAGCATACAACTGAGCATGCCCTAGAAAGAGTGAGTTCTCGAGTTAGTGAAAGTTTTGTTTGTTTTTGTTATTAATATGAACTCATGCAAGTTACCAAAACTGTGATAATCCCTTTTCACTTACTGTAAAGAGTCGTTTCATAAAGGCCAATTCATTCATTTGTTTTGTAAAGCTATCAGTCGATATATATTATAAAGCAATCTAAGCATAAGGGAAGCTAAAAGAAAAAAAAAAAACGGGCTTTAGAGCCTAACTGGTTTATGCTACGTCATCCCAAAAAGATGCATTTCACGAATGGGATATGCTGTAGGCTGAGAATCACCAGGATTATATTAAGAAAAAGTAATGCTACTTGCCGTAGTAACCTCCACAAGCACAAATTTTACATATTTCTACAATTTTGAAATGCACTTCACTAAACAAATTAGAACAACAAATTTGAAATACAGGCTTCGTTACATAAACCAGGATTCTGGGAGGTGCAAAAACACAATCTCATAAGGGAACAACGGAGACTTTTTCTAAAACTAATACTTCAGGTCTCCAGTACACAGAATAGTTTACTCTTTAAAATCCTACCTTTTGACCAAAAAATTCATATAGACTCAGATACAGAATAATAAAACTACAGTTAGAACTCCTAGGTCAACTCATTTATATAAAGTATTCACTTAAGTACACTGATAATTCTTTACCAATGAAAGAGACCTATCTTCTAATTACAATTACCTATCTGAGAAGATTTGTTTTATTATTTTGAGTAGTTTTACTGAATCATATTTAAATTCTAGGAACCTTCGTTAAGCAGTATTTAGAATCTACTCAGGGCAGTTAAAACAATAAACTGCTGGACAGAAAATGTGTAAAATGTAGCTTGATTTTATGTTAGCTTATGAAACATTATTGTCCTATAAAAATAATTTTAATCTATTTAATATTTCCTATTTACATTACATGACAAAAACCATCAAATGAATGAATAACTCTACATTTGCCTAAGAAATAAAGACTCAACTTCCAAAATTGTTCTTGTTTGTATCCATAATACAGTGGCCAAATAAGACCTGTATACAAGAAAGGGAATAATACATTTCTAAATAGTTTCTCAAATAGGAAATACAGTCACTGTCAGTTTTCTTTCTGGTTAGAATTTGGCAAAAATAAAATACTGGCATGGCCATAGCAGACTTTACATCTTCAGGCTTTAAGTGAAAAGTTAAGCCCAGACTCAGAAAAGTGACTTCCCGTATCAGCAACTCCAGTCTTAAATTGAAATTTCTTTGTATGACTGCTGAGACCCCAAAGGGACCAATATTTGTATTCAAGAATACTCTGGTTTCCCATTATTTCACAGTGAATTCTCGTGAGTGGGCCTTAGTACAATAACACAAGTACAACATATCTGGTATGCTGTCATCAATGTTTTTATGTAGATTTCCTCCATGAACATAAATAAATCTGCTTCCTGAATTGACCGTGGTTGCATTTAAAGCTCTGTAATAACTATAATAAAAATGCCCTATAAATATAGAGTTATGTGTATGGAAGGTATAGAGCAGTTGGAAGTCCATGAAACCATAACTATCATGATATGTTATCTAGATAAAATATTGTAAGTAAAAATAGAACCTTTCGTTCAGATGCTTAAACCATGATGATGCATGCAGTTGTAAGTTAGGATACACAAAGCACACAAAGTATACATTTCAAGGAAGATGTGGGGCTTCACTCAAACAGTGCTGATATAAACTCAGACTTCTAAGCTAAACACAAATTAAAGAGACTGAGTGATCTATAATATAATGAAAATATTGCTTAAGGAGGAGACTCCAAACTAGCTCCTCAAACACCTTACGGATGGGCTAAGCTCCTTGGAGGAAGATCATACTTGAACAATCATTACCTATATTGTAAGAATTTTCTCTGCAATGCAAGTAGAAAAATTTTATACTGAAGTAGGTACATTCCTTTCAGTTACTGTCATAGAACTCCACATTACAGTGCAGTAGCATTTCTTAACTTTTGAATACTTAGTATAGGAAACGGTGCTGATTAAAATCTCCAAAGTGACTGTTAGCTGACGCATGTCTATACCAATTGTGTACCATTTGTCCATTCTTGACAACATCCTAGAACAAACGCTGCTGGGCAGAGTTTTTAACTTCTAATTTCACACAAAGGTCCCGAATCCTCATGCCCTTTGAACTCCTAATTGAAAGGGGTCTTTTAATGTTCTAATCTTGCTGTTTCACTCCACCAAATAATCTATTTTCCTACTTCATATCTCATTATGAATGTCTTCAAAAGAAAAAAAGCTGTTTTAGCACAATTCCTAGCAGAAAGTTGACATAACACTGTCTAATTCAGAAATCACTTTGTAGACTTCAAGTTTCCCAGAAGATAAAGGTGAAGAAAGGACAGATAGACTACATAACAATGAAAATATTTTATAGTATGGCCCATATAAAAAGAACAGAATAGATTTATAAATTTTATTGAAATGCCTTGATTTGAGATCTCTAAGCAAAAAGAACCAATGCATTTAAAAATACATATAGTGATGAAGATAATTTGTCATACTAACACTGGAAGCCATCTTTTAATGTCTGCTGCCATATTCTGTCACAGCAACTATTAACCAAATATAGTATTTGTAAATTTAAATTTCCTTTCATATAAAGAGGGCCGGTACCTGTTAAAGTGCTATTTTATGCAGTAAGATGGTCGCTTGTTATTTTGGCAATTAGTAGACTCACAAAAGATATCAATTTGGTTGCTGGCAGCCATACTGGATTTCTTGATTTCAGTACTCCTAAAAACATGCTGGTATCATGGAGTAGCTGACCACTAAAAATAGGAGGATTAGAAGGGAATCAGTTGTCAGGTTTGATTTAGTCTTAGTTTTTTGTTTTGCTTTGTCTTTTGCTTTTTTTCCATTTTGTTTCATTTTGGTTTTGCACAGAATGCTTAGAGAAAAATCAATTGATAGCTGACAACATTTTTGAGAAGTATGTCACTGCTCAAGACTGCCAACACAGTGTACAGCAAAAGCTAGCTATGAATAATACAGAAGGCAGTGAGCCACACGATTAGAAGAAGGTCAATATTTAAATGCATTTAATAACTACTAAGTACAAGTTTGAGAAGAACCAATGTGTATTACAAAAAGAATGTTTTCATTTTCTGTAAGATACAATGAACTGATGAACAAATATTAAAAGTCAATTTTGCTTTACTACAGTATCTTTTGATTCTTCTGACTTGTAGAATCAGTCATTTTTCCTTGGGTCAAACTTGATAAATACATCGTGCATTCTTCTGTTGCTAGTGCAATGCTTTGAATGAAAACACAACCAAATGAGTTAGAGCTTTGACATTCAAACAAGAAAGAATACTTCAAATGTTCCCATACTTATTTGGAATAAATTAAGCAGCCTTGAAGAAAAAAAAAAAACTCCCACTAGTGAGATCAATTAAATTTTCTTTTAGTGTGTAAACTCTTTCAAAATAAGGGATATCATATTCATTTTGTCATTGTTTTTCATATATTTTTATTCTTGTCATACAGAGTCTATGAGGCAGGGTAAAAGATTCTATGGAGGTTCTTAGTCCCCAAATAAAAGTAATGAAGCCATTCAAGTGTGATGTGTTGCTTCCTTACCAAGAAAATGCCTTAATACTACAATTGTTGATTAGAATGGACCTTGTGTTTGAGCATTAGGTCTGCCAGATGTAAAAGGATAAAAATAACAGGAAGGTATTAGCAAGTGGTGTGTAGCCTACTGACAGGCTGTTGGTTTCTATTTCAATTCCTTGGTCTCTCCATTTATGATGTTTAAAGGCTCTGCAGCCATACTTTTTAGTAGCATAGATAGATACCGTGTGTGTGCGCGTGCGTGCGTGCGTGTGTGTGTGTGTGTGTGTGTGTGTGTGTGTGTGTGTGTGATAGATATTGTGTGTGTTTGTTACTCATGTTCCACACTTAAGTGAAAATTGTAATTGTACATGTTATTTCGCCACAGGAAGCAAACTTCACATATGCTTCAATATATTTTTATATCTCCTTCAGACAAGAAAGTTTACCTTATAGCTAGTCACTGTCAGAACATGTTGGCAGGCTGGGTAAAGTCAATGGCTTATGAAATCAAGTAGCTTTCTTTCCTGTGGTCTCTCTCTTCTAATTTTGCCCTCTGAAGTTATCCACACCTCTAAAGCATCAGCTATTAAAAGTAACCTTTCTCATGCAGTAGTTATCTGATTACATGACCACTGTTGATATGGACATATCTCCAAGGTGAAGACAAAGTTTAAATTCTCCTCTATTTAGTAACTAAAATATTGGATGAGTATAGATTTCTGACAATATTAATCCCAATGCTTTTTTTATCCAAAGAAGGAACCTAGCAACTGTCTTCATTTCACTGGAAACTTTCTTGCTTAAAAAAGTCCCTTGGATTTTCAGTTAATGAAAATTCGTTTGCCAAAATTCATGTATTTAGAGAACAGAAAAATAGGTTTAAGGCAAATGAGTTTCATGATTTCCAGATTACTATAGTCTGGACTTTGAAGATGCTGAGAATCTTGTTAATGAATCTAAAAGTGAATGTAGAAAACTCATTATTTGTCATTCGTTATTCTGATAAATAGACATACCTGCACACAGTCCTTGGCAACCTCCTCTATGCTTGATTTCTGCCAAGGGGAACATTGTTATTCCATTGGTAGAAGCTTGTTTCTGTGATGAGAACCAATTTCAAGTGACTTAATCCTGGGTTCTTCTCTTTTAATGTATTCAAACAGTCTTTCTTTCTTTGATGGATATATATTTCAGTGGTATACAAGATCCTGGAATGTCTGAGGTCCTATATTAAATACTCAGTGCCACTAAATAAACTAAAAATAATGTTTAGTTCAATGTATATGAAAATTCAGAAATCTGTTAAAATAGGTATATTCAGCATTTAAAAATCACATGTGTTCTTAACTGAAGGCGATGGTCATTGAAAGTAAGCTGTAAATAGGATTTTCTTAACTCGCCAAATCATCAAATCTTTTTCTTATTTAACTATTTATTTATTTATTTATTTATTTATTTATTTTTCTTTACACTCCAGATTTTTTCCCCTCCTGGTCTACCCTCTGACTGTACCACATCCCAGACTCCCTCCCCACGCCCCTATCTCCACCAAAATGTTCCCACCCCTGACCTAACAAGACCTCTAAACTCCCTGAAGCCTCCAGTCTCTTGAGAGTTAGGTACATCTTCTCTAACTCAACCCAGACCCAGCAGTCCTCTGCTGTATATGTGTTGGTGGCCTCATATCAGCTGGTGTTGTTGTCCAGTGTTTGAGAGATCTTGGGTATCCAGATTAATTGAGACTGCTGGTGCTCCTACAGGGTCTCCCTCCTCCTCAGCTTCTTCCAGCTTTTCCATATTTCAACCACAGGACTCAGCAGTTTCTGTCCATTGGTTGGGTGCAAATATCTGAGTCTGACACTTTCAGCTGCTTGTTGGGTGTTTCAGAGGGCAGTAATGATAGGTCCCTTTTGTGAGCACTCCATAGCCCCAGTAATAGTGTCAGGCCTTGGGGCAGCCCCTTGAGCTGGATCCCACTTTGGGCCTGTCCCTGGACCTTCTTTTCCTCAGGATCCTCTCCATTTCCATCCCTGCAGTTCTTTCAGAAAGCAATGATTATGGATCAGAGATTTGACTGTGAGGTGGCAACCCTATCCCTCATTTGATGTCCTGACTTTAGCTGAAGGGCCCAAGTGAGGATACCTCAGTCCCACTTGGGAGGGAGAAGAAAGCAATCACAAGGGGGTAGGGAGGGAACTGGGAGGGAAAGTACATGGTGTGTGTGTGTGGGGGGTCTGATCTGGTATTGGGTGAGGGAAAAGGAGTGAAGCCCTGAGGGCCAGCAGAAAGAATGGAAAGATGCAACCTCCAGAGGTAGGAGGTGGTGCCAGAATGCATCAGAGACCTGGGAGGTGAGAGACTCTCAGGACTCTAAGGGAGGGCTTAGATGAAGTGCCCTACAGTGGGGAGAGGGAATGTATAGAGTCCAAATCACCCTCTCTTAACTCTTAAATCACCGAATATATGCACCCCCGTTGCTGATAATAAAATTCTGGGGCGTGCAGAAAATATTTACATTCCTTCTTTAGGCAAATCACAAAACAGCAATTCAAAATGTATTTTGTCTTCATGAAGAAATCAAATCAGTATGTTCAGAGAATTAACATTTCACTTTTTCTAAGGTTTCCACAACAAAAAAAAAATCCATTATAAAATAATTATTTAAGGAATTTTAGTGATGATTTGGATAAAAATGGCCCCATAAGCTCATATATTTGAATGGTTAGTCATCGGGGAGTGACACTATTTAAAAGGATTAGAAGAATTAGAGGTCTGGCTTTGGGAGGAAGTGTCACTCACTGCAGGTCTTTTCAAAGGTATGTGGCAGACTGGTCTCTCTATTACTTTAATATCAAGATATAGAGCTCTCATTTAAATCTTCAGCTATACCGTGTAATTTTAAAATCCATACATGCTCTGGTGAGGCTCTGTGATCAGCAGTCACTCACTGCCATCTAGTCAGCCTCCAGGGCTAGCTAAGGCTTTCTGAGATCCCAGCTCTGAGAACAGCCCCTGTCTGTATTCCTGAGAGCACACCGCCTATTCCTCCTTGCCTAGTGCTGGCATTGGCCATGTCGCCCAGCTAGCTACCTTTAGCCCCGAAGAAGGAAAACACTAGAGACTTTTATATTTGACAACCGACCACATAACTCAACGGCATGGCGAAGAGTATCCTGCCCATCCACCTAACCTCCACAGCTGTCTGCGGAGGCTACAGACTCGGGTCCCCACGAGAAACAATACTACAGTCTGCAGCTTCCTATCTGTTCTACCGCCTGGTCCGGAATTCCCAATCTTTTCCCCTTCCTTCCCTGCCCAGCCCCAAATCCTCCTTATCCTTCGCCCAAAGATTAGCTTCTGCCATCTTTATTAACCCAATCAAGAAGCAACTGGGGAACCTCCAACTATATCCAGCACTATGACTTCCCGGTGCCTTTCCTTGTTTCCGGCTATGATAATAACGTATTAAAGCTCTGAAACTGTAAGCAACCTTCCAATACTTTCTCTTACAAAGGTTGTCTTGGTCATGGTGTCTCTTCTTTACAATAAAACAGTGAATATGATATTTAATCATCAAGGTATAACAGAAACCAGTACTGGAGGCATATAATGAACATTCTTTAGTGTGCCATCAAAAAAGTTTCACACAATAAAGAATCCCCTCCGCAATACAGTGTTAGTCAGCAGAAAACTAAGCATTTCCTGTCAAGTAACCCAAATCTGAACTTTTGTAATGCTCATACTCCTATTGAGAAAAAAACATTCTGTTCCTGACAGGGTACTTTTCAAACCGTTATCAAAATTCTTCATAAATGTATATATTAACAACATTCATTAAGTTGTAAAACCAAATACAATGTATTCATGACTCATAAATTCATTTAAAAGTGTTGTGAATTAGGAAGACTAGTTCAAGTTTCTTTGTTTGATTGTTTAAATTTATTCTCTCATCTATTACTTCCTGACAGGTTTCCCTTCCTCCTCTGCTTTTAGCCCCTCCTCTCATTCCCTGTTCCTCCCCTCCCCTCCTCCCATCCCCCCACTCACTTCTTTGTTTCCCTGTCAGAGAAAGTCTGGCTTCCCCTGGATGGGATGTCAACCAAAGGCCCCATGGCAAGTTGCAATTAAGGCTAGACACTCCGCTCATATTGCTGCTGGACAAGGCAACTCAGTAGGAGGAAAAGGGTCCCCAAAGCGGGCAAATGCAAGAAGCCCCCGCGCCTTCTGTTAGGAGTCCTACAAAAACATCAAGCTACACAACTATAACATACACGCTGAGGGCCTCGGTTAGACTAGTGAAGGCTTCTTGATTGTAGGCACAGTCTCAGTAAGCCCCTGTGAGTCCAGGTTTGCTGATTCCGCGGGTTTTCTTGTATCCGTGACCCTCTGGCTTCTACAATCTTCTTCCCCTTCTTGACGATTCACTGAGTTCTGCCCTAGTGTTATACTTTAAGAAACTTCAACTTTTGGGAGGATGCATACTTTAAGTTTCTTAAAACATGAGATCAATGGCACATGAACCAGCTCCAGGTTTAGCAAATCTCTCAGTGGCCAGTGAAAACTTCCCTACTGTTCAGAGAGCTTCTCTCTTGTCTTCAAAATTAGATTAACTATCTTAAATTTCCACATTGTCAGGCTTAAACTGGTAAAGTTATAGAATTGGGATTTGGTCTTGGTTTTAAAACATAGTTTCAAACGCATTTAGTACTAGTTGTCAAGGAACAACTCTATAGACAAGGATGGGTCTATAGACTGAGTTTAGTGACCCACCTGCCTCTGCTTCCAAGTGCTGCAACTAAAGACAGGCACCACCAGACTTTGCAGCTAGCACTGTCTTCGAGTGATTCTATCACATAGCCTGGGGTCTGCTTTGATGTACCTTAGTAAATGTAAATACTGTTTTATTTAATTATGAAATTAATTTAATTATGAAATCTACATTTACTTATTTACTTATTCATGCTTTTAGCAAGATCTGAATTTGTTATCAGCCAAATTCTTATAAACTGAGACTGAGGGTCAATTATGTTCTGACGTAGGAACTGGTCACTTGTGTTCTGATGCATGACATAGAAACACTGCAAGTCTCTGAAATACGTGCTGCCCAACATTATTCAACAGAATAATAGCAGAATGCATAAATGGTGCTTTCTGTGGGATATGAATAGAGTTCTACCAAAGTTAGCTATGTTGCATTATTCTCAGAGTGAGATAAAATATATTTTACAGATATGGTTTAGTGTTAATGGAACAGTGTTCAGTCAGTTATCAACATTTATTTGCATTCTTCTATTTCTACTTCCTCAGGGATAAGAAAATATCACGGAACATAAGCCCAAAGATATCTATTAGTCCTTGCTAAGTATCTCTGAATACTGTGTTACCATATTTTATGTCCCAATTTAAAAGTCATTCAAGTTCAAAGTCTTTTCAGTTATAAATATGTTCAAGATCCCTGGGGAGTTTGTTACTGAACCAGATGGCTAGCAAATATGAAGTGTTTCACCTAATCTACCTCTTCATCTTAAAATAATTGAATGTTTCCTCTTCTCATAGCCTTCAGTGGTAAGCAAGCAATGTAAGAGAAAATGTTTCTAGTGTTTTATCCTGTGGTTTTATGTAATTCAACCTTGATCAATATGGGAGGAAATCATGGATTACAAGACTCCCACGTGTGTTAGTGACCTCCGTCATGCTAAGAAAGTCTGTGAAGTGTACAACCTGTTCTAGTGGAAATACTGAGAGCTCACAAAATTTAAAAGCTGCCAAATCTCCAGGATTTGCTGACACATTTTTGATTAGTCTTGCAAGGTGATGATACATTTTTCTCAAGTTCTCAAACTATTTTCTACCATTTACACACAAACAAAACAATAGATTCATGATGTAGTGCAACAATAGTGTGAAGTGTGTATTTGTCTTTCCTATCAAACACAGCCTTTATTAATCCACACTTTGTCAAATTATTCTCTCCCTCATAAATACAAGGGCAGAATCAAACCATATAAAGCCTAAAAGGAAGCTAATAGACACAACTTTCCCGCAGGCTCATAGTATGAGGGTGTGAGATACATGATTCCAAAAGGGAACTGCTGCTCTCCAAAACCAGAAAAATAATACAGGAGGTCAAGGCCATGATAAGGACAGGAAATGAGAAAAAATGAGAGAGTTCATGCAAGTGGAAGCCATCTGTGCATAGCAATGTGTTGGTGTTGAGCAGGCACAGAATTTATGTCCTGCCTGAAACAGCAGGGGTGAGCATCTTACCACTTGCCTGTCTATCCATCCCCACTGATCTATACCTTGAGATTCTTCTAATCTTGTTACCTGGTCTGTCCAGAATGGAAAAGATGTATAGTTATTGAAGAGGGAAAGTCCCTTCTCTAGAAAAGTAATAGAGAATCAGAAATAGGAGGGACCATAGACCTTCCTTAAATTCTCTTTTTCATTGTAACATTGTAACATTCTATTAGCAAAAAAAGAAAAAAAGAAAAGAAGAAGAAGAAGAAGAAGAAGAAGAAGAAGAAGAAGAAGAAGAAGAAGAAGAATAGTAGCTGCCTACCAATAGGAAGACTCAGAATCTAATAGAATTATTGATTGAAAATCATATATACTTTGAAATTTATATAATATAGCAAAAGCATTTGGTTTGGATTTTCACTACAAATACAGTAAAATACAACCAAACCTGATAAGCATGTGAGTGGGTAACTACTATATGCTAAGTATTAAAGATATTATGGTTGTAATACCCTGGGTATAAAACCACTCAACCCCACACCCCCAACATCACTGTGGATGAACTACTTCACCATGAAGTACTTTCAAAGCTTAGTGCTTCCTCAAAGTTCTGTGCCATCAGAAATAGGGTGCTAGAGAACGGTTCCTTGATGGTTTCACTTCTCGCTGGAACCAGATGGATAACTAGTTCTACCAGAGTGCAGTTCCAATTCAAAAGCACAGGATTCATTGTCACTATTGCTTGGCCTCCAATCATGTGATATCAGCCAGATTAAAAGCGAGGAAAGAATACTGACATTGTGGTGCCCATTCATAACACATAGTTATGCCACTATTGCTTCCTAGTTTAGTTCTCTCAGGTTTGAGAGATGAGAGTACTAGCTGAAAAATCCTAAATAGCCTAACAAGGACGAGCCATCTTATCTACCTTACTGTTAACATCCCTCTTGCCATGAGTTGACTTTGGTGAGAGTTCCATGTGTCATTCCTAAGAAGTACATTTCATAACCAAACAGCTTAGCTAAGCACATTTTAGAATGTTAAACAAGGAGTAAAGAAAGGACACACTGGCCACAGGAGGCCTAAAAAAGCCCTGCCACTGAACCATGCTAGGCATGGGAGGCTTAGAAGAGCCCAGTCACTCAGCCATAAGGCAGGTTAAAAATAAGGTGTGTGTGTGTGTGTGTCCTTTATTCAGAGGATCCAGGGGATCCAGGATAGTGGCTGGTAGCACAGTCTGCCCAGAGCTTAAGCAGGGTAGTAAAGGAAACTACAGGCTATATTTTTGGTTGGAACCCAGCCTTTAACAGCTGAGCCATAATAGCCAGAAGCTGGAAAGCACCCAGATGTCTGTCAGCAGAGGAATGGACACAGAAAATGTGGTACATTTACACAATGGAGTACTACTCACCTATTAAAGACAATGAATTCATGAAATTTGCAGGCAAATGGAACTAGAGAATATGATCCTGAGTAAGGTAACCCAATCACAAAAGAAAACACATGGTATGCACTCACTAAGAAGTGGATATTAGCCCAGAAGTTCAGAATACCCATGATACAATTCATAGACCGCATGAAGCTCAAGAAGGAAGACCAAAATGTGGATGCTTCAGTTCTTCTTAGAAGGGGGAACAAAATACTCAAGTGAGGAAATACAGAGACAAAGTGTGGAGTAGAGACTGCCCCACCTGGGGAACCATCCCATATACAGTCACCAACCCAGACACTATTGTGGATGCCAACAAGTGTTCTCTGGCAGGAGCCTGATATAGCTGTCTTCTGAGAAGTTCTGCTAGAGCCTGACAAATAGAGAGAAGGATGCTTGCAACCAACCATTGGACTGAGCACAGGGTCCCCAATGGAGGAGTGAATGAACTGAAGGGATTTGCAACCCCATAGGAAGAACAATAATATCAACAAACCAGCCCCCTCCCCAGAGCTTCCAGGACTAAACCACCATCCAAAGAGTACACATGGAGGGACCCATGGCTCCAGCCGCATACTTAGCAGAGAATGGCCTTATCAGGTATCAATGGGAGGAGTAGCCCTTGGACCTGGGAAAGCTCAATACCCCAGTGTAGGGAATACCAGGGCAGGGAGGTGGGAGTGGGTGGGTGAGTGGGGAAATACCTTCATAGAAGCAGAGAGAGGGGGATCAGATAGGGGGCTTTCTGGGGTGGGTGGGTCAGATAGGGGGCTTTCTGGGGTGAAGGGCATAACATTTGAAATATAAATGAAGAAAATATCCAATAAAAAAAGAGAAAAAAGAAACTACAGGCTACAATAATTCTTCTCCCACTGTATTATGGATGTTTAGTCTTTGACCCTCTAGCCTAGTGCACAGCACCTATCCATAATACACTGTGTATCTTCATGTCTAGTGACGGTACCTTACAAATTAAGGTGATACCAAATATACAGAAGATAGTAATTTCTACTTTAGAGAAAAATTTCACTTTCTTAATTATTGAGAACACTTCTTAATGAGGTTACAATGATATTACTGTCCACTTCTTTCTGTTTTGGGCATTATTATCCACAAAACACAAATATTTTCTTCCCTAGTAAATTGGTCACAGCTGTTGATTAATGTCTAATGAGAGTGTGCTCCCTCTATTGGCTGATTCATCCACATATATGCTTTCAGGACTTTCCCAGCTTAGTGTCTGAATTTAACCTTCCATGTGAGAGTGGCTTATTCCAAATCTGCGGTTTGATGAAGCAGAAACAACCAAACTCATAAAGAGCATCTAAGGGTACACAAGCAATTCACATCTGCTATTTATGTGATCATTTTCACCAGCACTTTCGAAGTTTATAGTCTATGCTTTGTTCATTAACGTGAATTAGAGATATATCCCAAACATTCTCCAATGTTGCTCCAATGTTGTCTCTTGCTGTGGTGGTTTGAATGAGAATGGTTCTCGTAGGCTCATATGAATGGTTGGCTCCCATGGTGGGTTGTTTAGAAAGAATTAGAAGGTGTGTCCTTGTTGGTGAAGGTATGTTACTGGGGTGGGCTTTGCGGGTTCAAAAGCCCAAGCCAGGCCCAGTATCTTCTCTTTCTCACTTTCTCTGTTTTTCTGTCTCTGTCTCTCTGTCTCTGTCTCTTTCTATGTATCTCTCTGTCTCTCTTTATGCCTCTCTGTTTCTCTCAATATACTCTGTCTCTGTCTCTCTGTCTCTCTGTCTCTCTGTCTCTCTGTCTCTCTGTCTCTCTGTCTCTCTCTCTCTCTCTCTCTCTCTCTTAGCTAATGCCCCAGCACCATGCCTACCTGTCTATGGTCAGACTCCTTATAATGGTAGTCATGGACAAACTCTCTGAATCTGTGAGCAAGCCTCCAATTCAATGCTTCCTTTGTACATTGTTTGGACATGGTGTCTCTTGATGGCAATATAACAGTAACTAAAACACTTTCTAAGTCTAAGAAATAGGAAATTATGAAAAATTCAAAGAGACTACATCTTTACATCATTTGAGCTCATCATGAAAACCAATGTTGTCCTGAGTAGATGACTTATATGCTTTGGTGCACTGAGTGATCAAAGTTTCAGCAAACTGAATTATGCCTTTAATTTGGATTCTTTAATGTCACCCTAACTAGTCCAATGGAGGTTTCCATTCTTTGTTAAATGAAGACAAACTATTTAAGTAAGCTCAGATTAAAATGAGTGCTTCTCAGATGCAGAGGAAGTCTATTTGAAATAGCTATCCTCTATATTTCCTTGTTTGACAAAGGTTCAAATGTTACACTATGACTTTATAAGAATAACAGAAGTCATTCATGAACTCCACAAGATGAGTTAAGTGATACAAGTGATATAATTGTATAAATCACCGTAAGTCCATCGCTCATACCTTACATCTCTTCTGTAACTTACAGTTGCTATGTTTCCTACCCTTCCATAAAGTACTTAAAATCCACACCAATCTCAGTACTTTGAGGATTTGGCTTTTTACCATTTGCACTTGCAATTCTAACATTTCAAATGTCCTCTGTAGATTTTCTTGAAGCTTCTAAGTGAGTATTAGTGCTATCTCCTATGTACTTGGAAGTATTAAGTTTTGTATCATCGGAGAATGCTCCCATATTGAAAAACCATTTCCTACTCAACTTTATGTTTTGATTCTTGTGAAAGCCCCTCATATTCTGATCCCCTGTATCATTTCTAAGTCCTGTTGGAACCTGTCGTTGAACTCGTACAGTTCAATACAGTTCATACGGTTCATACAGGAACAATACCTTTCTTTCTCAGGAAGCCGAGTACTTCTCTGTGCAGATTATCTTACAACTCAATTTTAGCCATTGATCTGACTTCTAATACCAGAGTCGGGCTTATATCTGGCCTTAGTCATCTTGAAAGGCAACATTAAAGTGGAAACTTACGGATTCTTTAAAAAGTCAGCTGTGTTGGATGGTGCTTTGCTAAAGCACCATCCTTTGTTGAAGGATCGTTTCAATAAAGCAGAAAGGATCTGTTGCTAAATCAAGCACATTGAAAGGACACATGACACACTAATTACACACAAGAATTGGCCCACCTTACACTGTGTAGCTGAGCTCCATGTGTCAGGACTCCGTAGAGAGAGACACAGAAAAACTTCTGGTGGTATGTCATGGTTTCTTGCTCTTTTCCTTGGACTTGGGCTGATTGGCAGAGTGATATCAACTGAGACAGACTCATGTGCTGAGGTAAAACCCATGGAGGACAAGTCATACTTGGAGGGGATATAAATAGGACCGATAGAGAGTGACAAAGGCTGAGCTGAGATCTTTGATCAGTGAGAGGGGCACAGCTGAGAACTTCTCCTGGCGTTCGGCTGGGTCCCTCCTGCTGACTCATGTTTAGGCTGAGGTCTGACTATCTCTGCTAGGTATTGCCACAGCTGCTGTCATGTTTACTAGCCTGACTCTATAGAACTGAACTGCTGATATATCTGTGAAGTGTTTACAAATGGATCAAGCTGCATTGACTGACTCCTGTGAACTGAACTGCTAATTTTCTGACAGCAGAGATAGGATTTGCTCCAAAGATCCATTTCTAACAGGTCCACTTCCCCTGTATCCTTTCTTTGCCACTACTTCTGCTGGATGATTGGCTAGAAGGGAAGTTAAAGCATTTAAAAACAATCATTAAAAGTAGGCCTTGAAAAAAATTAAAATTATACAACATTATCATTATCATCTGACAGAACATTAACCTCTTAACAAGGAAGGATAGATAAGGTCCTTGAAATATAGATGATTCCAAGATTTAAAGTCCTTCTGGACATTAAACTCTCCAGAGGTCCCATTATTTCACTATGGAAGAACAATGAAAAGATTCTCTGTAGATTTGTTACTTTTCTAATTAATTCCTATGCCATGTATTTCTGCCTTTGTTATTTTGTGGCTGTTACATAAGTGCAACCATATAGTAAGACTTTTTTCCCTGCAATTTTCTTATGGTAAAATAAACACAAAAAAATCATCATCTATCAGGTTTTTTTCTTGTTGCTATAATAAAGTATCCTGACAAAAGTAGCTTAAGAGAGAAAGGGATTATTTTAGCTCACAGTTCCAGTTAGAGTTTATCCTGGAAAAAAAAATCACAGCACCAGAAATCCATGGCAACTAGGCACACACATCATCCATCGGCAAGTGGCAGAGAGCCACCAGTACTTGAGATCAACTCCCTTGTCCTCAGTCCAGCACACAATTCATGGAAATGGTGCCTCCTACATTAAGGATAGGCCATCCCATCTTAATCGAAGCAATTAAAAATAAATGATCCACAGGTAGGTAGACAGGGCTACCTTATCTAAACAATCTACCAATGAGACTCCCTTTCCAGATGGTTCCAAATCCTGCCATGTTGACAACTAAGCATAACAATCACACCAATATAACCATTTTCAATGAACAGCTTAGATTATGCGAACCATCCTCATCTCTCTTGAGAAATCTTCATTTTGTAAAACTGTAACTTTATATATATTAAACAATGTTTTCTGCTTCTTCCCATTAACCAGTTTTATCTCTTTCCCTGGAGGGTTGGCCACTTACAGTGCTCCAGCTCACCTTGTCTCAGTATGTCCTCCTTAAAAGTGGGTTCTCCAAGCAATCCACAAGACAGAACAAGGAGTTAATCCATGGTATATGCCACCAGAGCCCAAGAAGATTCCAGAGAGAAGCAAGACAACTGAAGAATGAAACTAAACCTCAGTTTCTCTAGCCAGGGTCTAGAGGAAGAACACAACAGTGTCTGCTACCAAGGATCCCAGGGCTGGCAGCTCACAACTGGATGTGCAGCCTGCAAAGGTACTGGACACAAGAAGAACTGTGATGAATATGGACTTTGCTATCACTCTCCAGCCTGTATTACCACCACTCCATCTCTAACCTACCTCTCTACAGTTCTAGACTAGAACCTGATTCCTGCAGAGGGTACCTCTATGCCTTTTCCAGCATTTAGAAAACCCTTCCTCCACTGGCTTGATGAATTCGTATCCTCCAGCCCCAGCACAAGTTACATCTCCAGGAAGTGATTCACAAGTTCTCCAGCCAGTAAGTGCTTCTTCCCCACTTCTCTGAAGCCCTCTGTGGCTCACCCAGGCCCTCTCTGGTTTCTCCTCTTGAGATCTAAGGACTGTTCGATGGAGCGGCCCCTACTGCCAGACTACCAATTGTTATGGCTATGTCTAGTGAAAGCTGAAGCCTTTGGGTAGAAACGAAAGATACAGTCAGTGTTTTCCCTCTTTGGACGCTTCACCTTTTGTAGCCACAGTTCCCTGCTATGTACTGGGCTCAGGGTCGCAGGTGATTGAATAAAGTCATGTTGGAAGAAGAGGAAGAAGAAGAGGAGGAGGAGGAGGAGAAGGAGAAAGAGAAGGAGGAGGAGGAGGAAGAGGAAGAAAAGAAAGATGAAGAAGAAAAAAGAAGAAGAAGAAGAAGAAGAAGAAGAAGAAGAAGAAGAAGAAGAAGAAGAAGAAGAAGAAGAAGAAGAAGAAGAAGAAGAAGAAACACATAGTATTTGTTTCTTAATAACTGGACAGCTTACTCCATTTTATGTTTATAGAACACATTATCTGATACCAGAAAGTTTATAAAGAATGATTATATGCGTTTGTAATTGTAGAGATGGGAAAATAAAAAATCAAGGTATTAACAGTTTTGCTTCATAAATCCTGGCATCCACTTTCAAAATGATACCTTGAATACAACATCTTCTAGATAAAGGAAGTGCTGTTTCTCATGTGACACATACATGGAAAGAGGAAAATCAACCCCACAATATGTTTTTATTACGTTCTTCCACTCATAATGGAGATTTGGGAACCTAAAAATGTTCCCTTAAGCCTGACCACCCAATATTATTGAAAGACGCATTAAGTTTACAACATATGAGTGAAATATTGATTAGTAGGAGACAAGCAGACAGACCAGTGTTGACTCATTTCACTTAACATCATGTCTGAAAATGTGCAGTGCATGCCAGAATTTTCCTCTTTGTGAAGGATGTACCTTGTTTTGATTCAGTGCTTTAACTACTGGAATTCATATCAAATTGAAGAGAATGCATAACTATCACTTCAATATGGGTGCTTTGGACTTTTGCAAGTGACACACAGCAGTATCACTATATCAAATGGGTAATTCCCATTTAAAAATTTTCAGAATTACCCTACTATTTTCCAGGCCATTAATATTTCAAATACTCATCAACATTCCTAGGAGCTCCAATTTCTTTGTATCCTTACAAAACTCAGTTTTGGTAGGAGCCACTCCAATGAGTATGGACAGTATGTGCTCTTGGGGCTTCAATAGTAGGTGTTCAAATGAGTCCATCTCATTTACATGATCTCATATACTGTCCTTTCCTCACACATACTACCTACCCCTTGATTTCAGTTTCCTGGCCTCATAAACTGTTAAATCTCACAAATAATTTTCCCATTATGTGCCTCTCACATCACGCTTTTTCAGCTCTGGATTTGCTAAGACCTGACTCTAGTCACATGTATGCATAATATAATAATTTTAAAAAAAGTAACCTCTTTTTTGAATTTTTTATTATATGTTTTCTTGACTTTTTCAAATGTTATTCTCTTTTCTGGTTTCCCCTCTGACAACCTCTCACACAATCATAGTCAAAGACTTCAACCCCCTACTCTCAACAATGGACAGATCATGGAAACAGAAACTGCACAGAGACACATAATTATAACCGAAATTATGAATCAAATGGATTTAACAGATATCTACAGAACATTTCATCCTAAAACAAAAGAATATAACTTCTTCTCAGCACTTCATGGTACCTTCTCCAAAACTGACCATATAACTGGTCACAAAACCAGCCTCAACAGATATAAGAAGATTGAAATAATCCCATGCATCCCATCAGGTTACCAAAGAGTAAGGCTGGTCTTCAATAACAACAAAAATGACAGAAAGCCCATATACCTATGGAAGCTGAACAATGCTCTACTCAATGATGACTTGATCAAGGAAGAAATAAAGAAATTAAAACCTTTTTTAGAATTCAATGAAAATGAAGGAACAACATACCAAAACTTATGGGACACAATGAAAGCAGTGCTAAGAGGAAAACTGATAGCTCTAAGTGCCTCCAAAAGAAATTGGAGCGAGCATACATTAGCAGCTCACAGCACACCTGAAAGTTCTAGAACAAAAAGAATCAAATACATGGAAGAGGAGTAGACTGCAGGAAATAATCAAACTCAGGGCTGAAATCAACCCAGTAGAGAAAGAAAGAACTATACAAAGAATCAACAAAAGCAGGACCAAGTTCTTTGAGAAAACCAAAAGGATAGATAAACCCTTAGCCAGACTAACCACAGGGCACAGAGGTATTATCCAAATTAACAAAATCAGAAATTAAAAGGGAGACAACAACAGAAACCAAGGAAATGCCCCCAGCAAAAAGTCTATACTTAGCAAAACTGGAAAATGTTGATGAAATGGACAATTTTCCAAACAGATACCAGGTACCAAAGTTAATTCAGGATCAGATAAACCATTTAAACTGTTCCATAACCCCTAAAGAAATAGCTACAGTCATTAAAAGTCTTGCAAACAAAGATGGTACAACCACTATGGAAATCATTCTGGCGTTTCCTCAGAAAAGTGGACATGACACTTCCAAAGGACCCTGCTATACCTCTCCTGGTCATATACCCAGAGGATTCCCTGGCATGCAATAATGACACATGCTCCACTATGTTCATAGCAGCCTTATTTATAATAGCCAGAAGTTGGAAAGAACCCAGATGTCCCTCAATGGAGGAATGGATACAGAAAATGTGGTATATTTACACAATGGAATACTACTCAGCAATTAAAAACAATGAATTCATGAAATTTTTAGGCAAATGGTTGGAACTAGAAAATATCACCCTAAGTGAGGTAACCCAATCACAAAAGAATACACATGAAATGCAATCACTGATAAGTGGATATTAATTAGCCCAGAAGCTCTGAATACCCAAGACATAATTAGCATAACAAATGACTCCCATGAAGAAGTAAGGAGAGGAATTCCTTTCCTGATCCTGGAAAGGCTTGACCCAGCATTGTAGGGGAGTACCAGGACAGAGAAAAAGGAGGGAGGTGATTGGAGAATGGGTGGAGAGAAGAGGTATTATGGGACATATAGGGAGGGGGTAACCGGGAAAGGGGAAAGCATTTGGAATGTAAACAAAGAATTTAGAGAATAAAAAAAAAAGTCTTGCAATCAAAAGAAGCCTAGGACCAGATGGGTTTAGTGCAGAATTCTATCAGACCTTCAAAGATCTAATACTAACTCTTTAAACTATTTCACAAAACAGAAACAGGGACTTCTTTATATCCCCCTGCTCCTGACTTGGGACTACAACAACATAATGAAAATTAGCCAGAAAAAGAGAACAAACTTTTACTCAAAATTTCCCAACTATATAGGAGTTTTGAAAAAATGGAGAATCTAGAAAATGGGAGAAACAATAGGTTTTACTTAATGTTGATGAAGAATTGGTATCTGCGTAGAAGATTATTGTAGAAATGTGAAGGTTTTTAAAAGAAGAAGGTATCATTAATGATAATAAATTTGTGGAAAATTATTAAAGTCTAGTTCTGTTCATTTACTTAGATTTTCCCCCTGGGTAGTCTTCCTTCCATTCAGATATAAAACAGGACACCAAATGTTTCCATGGAAAGAGTAGGAGGTGATCAGACAGATCTTTCTGCAATCTGCTTATTTCCAGTTTCTTTCTGTTTACCATACTAGTATTCCAGGTTTCTGGGGAGGTTTTCCTGGGCTCCATTGCTTAGAAACAATGATAGAGAGTAGTGACAGGCTGGGAAGAGTCAATGTACCTTGCAGCATGAGCATCGCAGACCATTTGAAGTTTCTCGGCATGCCAAGCATATTTCTTGAGCGAAGAATGGGGCAGCTATGTTTCTGGCAAAGAGATCCTGTAGGGAGTGAGTTTGGAATATTCTGCATTATATGGATGTGTGCCAAAATTAACTGATTTGATTTTAATTGTAACTTCGGCTATTAGATTATTCTGATAAATTATATCATCTTAATGTAAAAAGCATTTAGGACTTGGGGGTTATACAGCACCTGCGTAATGGATCCTTTTCACTGGAAATGATGGGGTCTTTTGACTTTACAAGAAAGTATTTCTGTGCTTGCTGGTGGAGATTTTTTTTTTAATATACTAGGCAATAATTTTGCTAATGCTAAATTTGGTTAGTGGTGATGACAGTATTTCAAATGAATAATATCCTATCTTTTTTCTTGTAATTAGGCTTACATGTCACCCAAAATAATCTTGTTTCTAGACAAGTAATCCTCACAAATAAGAGTACAAGCTTTGATTTCATACTACTTAAATAAGATAAATTTTATATGAAATTAATTTGCTAACTAATAAATTTATTTTCAGCTATCAGAGTATGTATAAGGAGAATAAGAAAACTAGGAGTAAAGATATAGCACTTGTATCTGACTTAATTGGTTGTGACAAGACATAGAATTGGACTAATCACTTACTTCCTGAATAATGACTGTCTAAATGGTAAGAAAAAATACTTTAAATCACCATGTAAAATTATTTTTTAAATAATATGGCCCGCCAAAAAGAAATAAAACTAATTCAGACAGTCTATGCCTGTACTATGAAAAGTTTTTCCTGTAATTTCTTCTAGAAATTGCTTCAGAGTTTCAGATCTTATATTAATATCTTAAGTATATTTTGAATTTATTTTTGTATACAGTGTCTTAGTGTTTCCATGACCAAGGCAACTCTTATAAAAGACAACATTTAATTGGGGCTGGCCTACAGGTTCTTCTCTGTTTTACTCCATTGATCTGTATGTCATTTTCTGTGTTAGGACCATGCTGTTTGTTTTACTATGGTTCTATAATATAATTCTAAATAAAGTATTTTGATGCCTCTAGTATTGCTCTTTTTGCTTTCAGTTAATTAGGTTGTCTGGGATACTTGTGTGCATTAATGCAAATTGCAAAATTGTTTTTTTATTTCTGAAAAGAATGTAATTATATCACTGGTGAGATGTGTTGATCATTTTAGTATCATAATCATTTCTCAATATTAATCCTGAAGATTGTGAGCAGAGAAGTCCTTTTTACCTTCTAGTGCCTTTTTCAATTTTGAACTTCAGTGTCTTAAAAATTTACTCTATAGATGTCATTCCCTTATTTTAGTTTATTATACTGTAAGCAATTACAAAAGATATCATTTTCCTGAGTTCATACAAGGCCATGTATACATTCAAGTGTATAGCCCTTGAAGGGAATTAATGAGGATTACAGGTGTTGAAAAAACATTATTGGGAAGAGTGATAATGTTCAGTTTGTGTATTTCTTGGGTCTGGGGTGAGCATTAGGGTCATGGGACCTGATTTGGAAAAGTACATTAGAGTCTAGTGAACTATTACAGTTTAATGACATAATGGCAGAGCTCACCACTATATCACCAGTGCAGACACATTGGAGATATCAATTCCATTCCCATGGATCATAGGGGCATGTGTGTGTGTGTGTGTATGTGTGTGTGAGAGAGAGAGAGGGGGGGGAGGGAGAAGAGAGAGATTCTTCTTTAGAAAATATACATTAAACATATAGATGCCTTTTGCAATGAATCTCAAAAGATGTAGGAGATAAGAATTCATTGTGTGAGCAGAAAGACCTTTTGGGAACTGAAAAGTCCAGTATTAGAACTTTTGTTCCAAGACTAAATTGGAGATGGATAAAGGGAATTCCTTGAGTCCTAAGAAGAAACCTGAATATAACAGAAAAGAAAGAAGCTAAATTTGTGTCTACTTTTAATTTTAAATTAAATTATTTTAAATTTGTGTGTGTTTAGTTCCGTAGAAGTGATCCAAAATATTGATCTTTAAACATTTCATAGTTTGCTTATTAAAACTATATTCTTGTGACTAGAGAAATAGCTCAATGTTTAAAAGCACTGGCTGTTCTTCCAGAAGACTTAGGTTCGATTCCTAGTACCCACATGACAGCTCACAGCTGTCTGTAACTCCAGTTCCAGAGGATCTGACACCCTCACCCCAATGGATATAGAAATAAAATTAAATAAATTTTTAATTTTAAAATAAAATTTAAAATAAAATAAATTAAATAAAGCTAAACTCTTGGTTTACTGACAGAAAGATTATTAGAAGCCAGGTGTGGCAGTGCATGTCTTTGATCCCAAAACTTGAGAAGCTAAGAAAAAGCAGATTCTTCTGCTATAGAGACTACTGTGGTCTGTACAGCAAATTCAAAGATGATCAGGGATACATATTGACATCCTGACTCAAATTTTGTGTAGATTGCACATAGTTTATTATATTCAATTAATTTCCAAATGAAACTTCATTATTTATTGCTAATGGTCAACTACAAAATAGTTGTTTTTGAGACAGTAACTATAGCATAATTCCTTTGAATATTAACAAATATCTTGGTTTTATTACTTTTTTCCAAGCACATCTTTGCAGTGCTTGGGTAAAAAAGACAACATGGTAATTTTACTAATAAATGTAGGACTAAAGGCAGAGCCTACAGGCCCAAGAATGTAGGCCTAACAGTGAATGGAATTGCAGGTTATTGCACTTGGTAAAAGAACCAGACATTTGCCTAAGGCGTCAATGCATCAACTCTAATTCTGCTCCAATCCAGTTTGCCAGGACAGTTGTTCCTGGAAGCATCAAAGCCTTCTTTTGATTTTCAGCATCTAGAAACAGAGAAACATTGTTGCTGATTTGAAACTCCGACTAAGAAGGTGTCAGGTACTCATGATTGTATTCATTCCTCAGAGCTGTTCCATAAAGAGAGGTGCCCTCCTCACATTTGCACCTAAAAAACAAAGACAAACAAATAAAAAAGACACATTAAGGAATGTACTAACTTTCCCAATGTCAAACTGTTGATAAATGAAAAGTAAAGAGAAAAATGATAGGGTGATCTGTCTAAAATCATACACTACAAAGGCATGAAAGTCTTCTGTTTGGTGCAGATTCCAGTAACTATCAATGAGTGTTCCAAAGAAAGCCAGCAGACGCATATTGAGTACATAGAAATGATGTAAGGCAATAAAACATTTTATCTCAGGAATCTTCTGCTGAGGCTAGGAACAAATACAGTGTGACAGAAGCTAGGTGGCCCAAGAACATAGAGAGAAATATGTGTATATTAGCAAAAGAAATCTGAAAGGACAGTAATGTCTTGATATGCATCTTGCGTCTCTGGTGCAGTGTAATGCACCAGAAGTTAACTACGTCTGCAGACAGAAGACAACCAAGATTCACCTTCCCACACAGCAGCTGGAACCTGAAAAAGCCCCTCTGTGGCTCTCAACTGCATTTTGAGAAGTTCTTTCAATAATTCCTTTATTGTTAATTTTACTGTTATTCCCACAAATGTCTTCACTAACCTGGAAGTAATTCTTAGACCCTAACTGCTTAGCTCATTTAACTGATACATCCAATGTGGCCTGTAAAGTGGTTATTATTGCTGTTGTTTTGTTTGTTTTGTTCCTTTTTAAGATTCCCACAGAAAAAGAAATCAAAGCTCAGTAACCAAAATCATCTTCAAAGTAACTGTCTTCCCCAGATATTTTCTTCCCTGTCTCCTGCTGTTCTTGTATTCTCACACTCGTGGTGCTGAGGCCGTTCTTGTATTCCTCATACTCTTTTCTCACCTGATCATCATTTCCAGCCCTTTCTTTTTCTTGACTTCCTTTGTGCTTGCCCCCGCCTCAGTTTTCTCCTCCTGTTGGTTACAAAGGCCAGCTGAGGTGGGTGTTGTAAGAATAAGCGTCACCACTGGTGGGAAAGTGAGCATGGCTTGACAAGATAAGCGTTAGCTGAAGTTCAAGTCCCCTTATACCTAGGGCCTCTGGTAAGATTTGCTATGGAGCCTTAAGGTGATACCTTCTCTATGAATTTATATTTATCCATTTTACATTAGCCCAGTTCAGTAAGGATATTCAGTAAGGAAAGCTATTTATCTACCCTGGGTCAAGATAACATTCCAACCTACCCAAAACATAAAAGACTTAATCCAGTTATGTCAGGCAGTCATCTGGCCAATGGAGCACCTACCCCTCAGGAAGGTAAGTTCACCTTAAACCATGAAAATTAGACAGGAGAAATCATTATCCCTTTAATGATGTACTCCTCCTTCCCGGAATTTCTGCCCCTTGCTGTTTATAGAGCCATACCATGTGGCCACCTGCTTTTCAGTATTATCCACAAAAATGTAATTTTTCCTTTTCTTCTCCTTATATCTGTTCTAAAGATACTTCCTCTAACTCTTTGGCCTTACTCTAAAGCTCCCTCCCTGCAGTGTGACTGCCTGTCCGGCATCTTGATAACCTCGATGGTGGCCTATTAAACAGCATGCTTTCTCTTTTCTTCTTTTCTATTTCCCTCTTAATTAACATGTTGCTATTTACTACTTCTTTTTCTTGTTTGTAATGTGTATTGTATTTGTTCCAGAACTTTCTTTTGAGTATGTTTTTAAATTCTTTTATTAATAAGACAATGAATCCCCACAGTATTCTCTCAAATTTCCTTCCCTTTCTTTTTTTTAAAGATTTATTTATTTATTATATGTAAGTACACTGTAGATGTCCTCAGATTCACCAGAGGAGGGCATCATATCTCATTACAGATGGTTGTGAGCCACCATGTGGGTGCGGAGATTTTAATTCAGGACCTGAAGAGCAGTCAGTGCTCTTAACCTCTGAGACATCTTTCCAGCCCAATTCCTTCCCTTTCTTATAGAGACCATTTATAAGTAAGTGTTTCATTTATAGGCATACATTTATATTATAAAAAGATAATTATCCAGGCCTTCTCTTGTCTGTACATTTACTCTTAACAACCAGATCACATATATATGTATGTATGTGTGTGTGTGTGTGTGTGTGTATAAAAATCAATATATTTTTATTGATATATATAAAGACTCATACTTAGGATAGTATATTATAGTCAAATTTTATAGTGGCCTGTCCTCAACCCCATCATTAGGAAAAACAGAGATTGGATTTAATTTAATAACTATATGGAAAAATAAGGGATAACAGATTGAGAGGGCAATAAAATGATAGCAGGTTAGAGATAAATATAAGTTTTAGAGCTAGAAGATTTTATTTTTTTCTTGGTAAACCTGATATTTAATGTGTAAATGAAGAACTAAATTGCCAGCTTTTGTTTCTTCAGCAAAATATTATTGGTCTCTATATGAGCAAAGAAATGTGATAAGGAACATGCAGCAGTGTGAAAAAAAAAAAGGGAAAGAAAAGTTACACCTAAACTAGACAGAAAGAACTCGGCTTCCAGAGGTGAGCAAGAGGGCACAAGATGATTGGTGTTGTATAAAAGGTACCTTGCAAGCCACAGCACTGCAACTGAGAGAGACAAAGGGATGGGCTGTAGATGTCAGAGGGGTGCTACCCCTGGAGGGAAGGATTGTTTTCAGGGATATTGCATACATTTTGAAATACATGATAACATTTTAATGTTTATCATTACTCAACTTTATGACTTTTATTCTTACATTTTCATTACATTCTATTTATTTGGAAAGAGAAATATCAAAGAACAACTTATGGGAGTAGTTTCTCTTCTTTAACCATATGTGTCCTGGGAATTAAACTCAGGTAGTCAGACTTCTAAAAGCAGAAACTGAAACTTCAAGACAGTGTGTATTGGTCAAAAGGAGAGAAAACAAGTATATTCCTGGCCCCAAAGAGAGATATAACTTTCTAAACTACCAAGAAGAGTCCCTCCGTCAAGAGTCAAACCAAACGGTTCTGACAAACACATGGAAAAATGGTTCCCAGGTCTTTTTTTTTTATTGATATATTTTTAATTTACATTTCAAATAATTTCCCCTTTTCTGGGTCCCCACTCTCCGCAAGTCCCATAAGCCTTCTTACCTCTCCCTGTTCCTCCATCTACCCCTTCCTGCTTCCCTGTTCTGGAATTCCCCTATACTCTTGAACTGAGTCTTTCCAGAACCAGGGGCCACTCCTTCATTCTTTTTGGACATCATTTAATATGTGGATTATGTCTTGGGTATTCAAAGTTTCTAGGCTAATATCCACTTATCAGTGAGTGCATACCATGACTGATCTTTTGAGACTGGGTTACCTCACTTAGTATGATGTTCTCCAGCTCCATCCATTTGTGTAAGAATTTCATTAATTCATTGTTTCTAATGGCTGAATAGTACTCCATTGTGTAAATATACCACATTTTTTTGTATCCATTCCTCCACTGAAGGACACCTGGGTTCTTTGCAGCTTCTGGCTACTACAAATAGGGCTGCTATGAACATAGTGGAGCATGTGTCCTTATTGCATGCAGAAGAATCCTCTGGATATATGCCCAGGAGTGATATAACAGGGTCCTCAGGAAGTGTCATGCCCAGTTTTCTGAGGACCCGCCAGACTGATTTCCAAAGTGGTTGCACCATCTTGCAATCCCACCAGCAGTGGAGGAGTGTTCCTCTTTCTCCACATCCTCACCAACACCTGCTGTCTCCTGAGTTTTTGACTTTAGCCATTCTGACTGGTGTGAGGTGAAATATCAGGGTTGTTTTGATTTGCATTTCCCTAGTGATTAATGATGTTGAACATTTCTTAAGGTGTTTCTCAGCTCTCCGAAGTTCTTCATGTGAAAATTCTTTGTTTAGCTCTGGAAGGAACAACAATCTTAGACTACACAAGGTACCAAAGACCCTTAGGTATCCAATACATAGTTTGACATTATTCTCTTACATTCCTTGTTGGGAGTGTTAATCTCTGGAATGCTTTCAGGGTCATGGTTTCATTTTCAGGAATAGAAAACATCCTTATCAAAAGGTCATTTGGTCACACCCTCGGTGTCCTTGGTGTCCTTTCCTGAGCATACTTTTCCATTCTTTATAACAAAGCACAGCTGAAAACCCAAATCTTTAAGTTCTGCTTATCTTGTAATTGTTTCTAAACTGAATCTTCAATATGTTTCTCTCTTTTTCATATTTTACAAAAAGCAAATGAAAGAGGTCATATTTCAACACTTAAATTGAAAGATTGAAAGAATATGGGAAGAAGAGAGCCCCTTACCCTGAAGTCTGGTTAAAACTTCTTAGCATTTGTATGCCAAACACACATCTCCTTGCCTTGAGGAAGCCAGTCTATTGTTTTGGACACTTACCCATATACATAGACTACCCAAGATACCCTAAGATTCCATTCGTCACTACCTTTCATTCCCATACCAGCTATACTTCTGTTAGAACTCTCTAGACAAGGATTGTGCTATACACAAATACTGTACACTATTTGTGCTACTGTATACTACATCTTTCTTATCTGTAGGCAGCCCACACATGATTTTCATGAATTATCATTTATTTTGGATGTACCACGGATTCTGTGGACTCTGTCAGCCATGAAGAGCTCAGTTCTGCCAACTTTTTACCCATTAACATTTGTGGTGGTTTGAATATGTTTGGCCCACGGAGTGGCACTATTAGGAAGTGTGGCTTGGTTGACATAGGCATGGCCTGCAGCAGAAAGTGTCACTGTGGGTGTGGGCTTTGAGACCCCCCACCTATTACCTGGAAGCCAGTCTTGTCCTGTTGGCCTTTGGTACAAAATATAGAACTCTAATCTCTTCCAGCACCATGCCTTCCTGGGTGCTGCTGTGCTTCTAGCCATGATCATATAGACTGAAGCAAACCATTTAACCTATAAGGTAGCCCCAGTTAAAGCATTCTACTTCTTTCCAAATCCAAAGACCCCCAAATCCACATTCTTCCAAACAAAAACATGGTGCTTACCACAACAATACCTCAGTCCCTGGTGTCCACTTCTGCCTCAGTTAGGGTTTTCATTGCTGTGAGAGATACCAAGGCAACTCTTAAAAAGGACATTTAACTGGGGCTAGCTCACACATTCAGAGGGTTGGTCGATTTTGATCATGGCAGGAAGCATGGTAGCGTACATGGTGCTGGAGGAGCTGAGAGTACTACACCTTGTTCCAAAAAGGAGTAGACTGGCTTCCAGGCAGCTAGGAGGAGGGTCCCAAAGGCCACACCCACAGTGACACACTTTCTGCCACAAGGACACACTTACTCCAATAAGGACACATTTCCTAATAGTGCCACTCCCTAAACCAAGCATATACAAACTACCACACCATGTTAAAGAGAAGATTCATTTTCTTTCATTCACCCCAAATCTTAACTTCTCCGGCTTTTGTATGTAGAAAGAACACCAAACACTCTATTTGAGGACACACACATTCACATTTTGTTCTAGAATTAATAACTCTGTAGAGTACTCAACTATCCTTTTCTAATAGTTTTACATACAATTTTTTTTTAATGATTTAAGCCAAAGGAACTGTGAAAAGAAGAGAAAACCTGGATTTGTTTAGTAAGGGTCATTTGTCTTAAGTAAATGGTTTTAATTTTTGTGGCTATTCATCCAATAAATCTATATAATGTAAGGAAATTAGATAAAACAATCTCTAACATTGAAATTTAGTATGGATCAACAATCTTCTGGCAAAAACTGTTACTTTCTGGGAAGGGTTTACCTAGGAAGAACTCAGATGCTGCGTGTTGTTCAGGTGTTATTTTGTTTTCTTTCAGCTTTGGCATATTATTTAGCTTATTTATTTTGCTGATTTGGAGTTTTCCCCTTTGCTTTCTCGGTTGCCTTCTACAGGGGGAATAGCTGAGGAGCAGGTGTGTGAAAAGGACAAAATCCTGGTTTCTGAAGGTCAGCATTTGGAGATAACAGATGCTAGAGTTCAGAGACAGTGGTACCTTAAAGAAAAGCCTAAAAAATCATTCAGAAACAAGATGAAGCTAAAATTCTTTCAAAATCATTAAATATTTAAACATTAAAGAAAGAAAAATATTCGCCACAATAAATAACTTTAGGAGCCAGAAAACTTGCACTATGTTCTTATTGCCATGATTTCACTGTAGATTAGGTTTCTTGGGCTCCACTGATCCCAAGGAAGAGAACTGTGTGTTTGTCATTAGTTTCCTAAGAACTTTATTTGTTGTGGCTGTGTATTTTCAAGCAATTCTTGAAAACATTGTGATAGGTTCTCACTGCTATGGAATCAGTATGGTCAAATAATATAAATAATCTGTAGAGTTTGCACATTGTAATCAATTTCATATTATTAACATTCACAATGAAGTATTTACAATGTTTTATCTTATAGTCGCAATTATAAATATGGGTAGGAAAGTTATGAAGCTTTCCTGAGCCCTGCATCCAGAATGTACTGCAAATGCTTGTAACCTGGCACCGATATGACGAAACTGGTTACTCCAGCCAGTGCAAGATGTACTACAGTAGATGAGCTTCCAAAGCAAACCTTGAAGATCAACAGCTTAACACTTCCCCAGGTGTGACATCTAGTGGTGGAGAACTTGCATGACAAGCCCTTATTCAGAAAAGGAAAATCTGGCAAAGTCATAGTAGCTTTGCTTAGGTTTCATCTTCTAAAAATATTATAGAGCACACCTTATTCTCCAGGAGAGATTGGTTGGCAATCCAAGAACCAAGCATATCATATATATATGCAGCTTTCATAGAAAAGGAGCCTGTCTTAGACAATCAGCTCAATGTTAAATATATCAGCTCTGAATATATAGTCTGTCTGCCAAAGTACACCAAGGATCAAAAATAATGTCTAAAAAGAAGAAATGAAAAGCTGGCACTTATGACTGATCTAGTTTCTCTTTCACAAAAGGAATAAAATAAAGGCACAGACATCCTCAAGTGGCATCTTGAAACACAGCCATGGGAAGCCACATTCAGATATAATCTTGAGGTCAAACACCTGATCTTTCTGGATGCAGGTTTCATAGAAAAGGAGCCTGTCTTAGACAATCAGCTCAGTGTTAAAGCATTTCCATGGCATCAGCCTGACTAGCTTCTTGCTGTCCTTTTTGTGTTTAAGCCCTCTTACTTTGCATAAATTATCTCATTATATTTAGTCCTCAAGACAACTCTGGGAAAGTCTACTGCTTCATCTATTGTTGTAAGTGAACCTGGAAAGTATCTGGAGACTAAACAAAATTTGCATAATTTTACAGGTAGAAAAATCATATGGTTGGCATCTGAATTCATGTTTCTTTGGCATGGGGGTTATTTTTTTTCTTCGATATCACTAGAATCCATATGCTGCTTTTTATTAATTAACTATTAATGTAATTCTTTTATTAATTAATTATTAATGATCTCTTTTATTTCCTTGTTTGTTTCCCAGCACGTTCCTGCTTCCTTGCCATCTTACTCTGCAGCACATACTCCGGGCTCTTTGCATCAGAAGAAAACTGAAAATGATGGTGAACACTACTGCATTCCAGTGTTGTAAGTTAAGAAATTAGGGGATTTGGTTTGTGTATATATTGTACAGGAAGGATTTATGAGATAGGGTTTGGGAAACTGGGTCTAATTTTCCCCATGTCTTTCTCAAAGAGTCTTTCTCTTTGAGAAAGACTGTATTAATTATTCATTGTTGTGACAAAATATTTCACAAAAGCAACTTAAAGACAGAGAGATTTATTGGGACTTACAGTCCTAATGATACCATGCATCATGGTGGCAGGAGACAGCTGGTCACACTGTGTCCACCGTCAAGAAACAAAGAGTAATGAATAGATGTCCTTAGCTTGCTTTCTCCTTATAATTAAGTCTGGGATACTAGCTCATGAATTGCTACCACAGACATTTAGGGTGGACCTTTCCATACAATTAGCTAATATACAAAGGCAGGCGCAGACTTTCCTAACACTTTGTTTTCTTGGTCTTTCTAAATCCCACCCAGTGAAGAATCAGGATTGATTGTCACAGATTTTGCACCTTTCTCCTCATCAAAGATGTCATGGAAAGGGAGCACTTTCTGGACTCATTGCCTCTACAGGTAGAAGTAGGAAATGATTTTCTGCCTATGTGTGAATCATGTACTTCTTCTGGGGAGCTTCTGGATCCATCACATCAATATAGAACATGTAATATTCCAAAATTACCAAGTTAAACACATGAGAACAATCTGTAACATAGACAAATCCTTTAAGGGGAAGGGATTGCACATGAACGTAGATTAGTTGATTATAATGTTTGCCTCCTTGAAAGAGCTAATTCACAAAACAAACAGTCTGTTGGTTAAGAAAACCATTTATTTTTAATATTAACCTTCATCATTTTTCTAAGGTTGTCACTACACATAAGCTCACACTGACCTGGTTGTTTTGTTGTTGTTTGTTAGTCAACTGGACACAAGCAAGAGTTATCTGAGAAGAGAGATCTCTTTGACCAAAGCAAACTTAGAGAAGAGAGAGTTTATTCTGGCTTACATGTCCAGAGGGGTAAGGAACCATCATGGTGGAGTGGGGACAAGGCAACAAGGAGAAGACATGGAGGGTAGAGGAGAGAGCTGAGCATCCACGCCTCTAACAGGAAGTGCAAATCAAAAAGGGAGCTGACAGTGGGGTAAAACTTTAAATTCTCCAAGCCTGTCTGAAGAGCACACTTCCTCCAAGGCTGTATGTCTCCATTACCTCTGTAAACACTGTATTCAAATCAAGGATCAAGTATTCAACGCCTGACATTGAAGGAGACATTTCACATTAGAAAAACTGCACAGTCTTTCCAGGCATCCATTATCAACTAGGGAGCAGCAGTTTTTCAGGAACCTCCCAGGTTTGGGGTGCAGATGTGACTGTTAGAATTCCCAGCCTTGGGGACTGAACAGTTACTCTGTTGTCAGTTTTTCTAGCGTGAGTCAGGCACTGTACAGCTACTCTGACTGTTAAGGTAAGAAGCCTCAGAGACTGAGCATCTCCTGGGTTCTCAGTCTTAGTTGTGGATGATGTCTGTTGCTGGCCCTTTAACATGTATTCCATCCAGTTTTTTTCTTCTAGAGAATCCTGACTAACAGTCATCAAGTGCTAAAACCATAGGATAACTGGACTAAGTAGAGGTGGACATGGGTGGGGGGATCAGACTTAATGTTTGCCAAGGGAAACTCAGACATGATTCAGAGGAGAAAATACTCAAAAGGTAATGCAAGATTTAGGCACTGTTTGCTCTCTTTGTTAGCATTGCAAATGAGTTATAAAACTAAAACTGTGCCAGAGGTGAACTGAGACCAATCCAAACTTTCGCTATTCATCTCCAAAGGGAAAAGACAGAGCTGCTGCAGTGGATGGAGCTGCAGCCTGCCCCAGAGGCAACAACAATGGTTAATTCTGATGGGAGTCACATGAGCCCTTCTGTAGAAAGTAAAATTGGTTTTCAGAGGCACAAAGTTGGATACAACCTTGACTTTCTACATCAAAATGTTCTGCCAGTTAGGATCATGAAAAAAATAATAAAACCAAGAGAGAACAGGAATTGATTCCTACTAATTGTGGAGGTTAAAATTTCTACAGCCTCTAGCCTACAGTCTGTAGCTCCATGGAAGCCCAGACACCAATGGTTCCAGTCCAAATGAAGGATAGACAAAACCTTAGCTCAAGCAGTCAGAGAAGAATATGAAGAGGTAGCAGGAGATAGAGATGGAGCACGAAGGGGAAAAGAAGAACAGGAGAAGAGGGAAGGGAGGGAAAGTAAGTAAAGTCAAAAAAGAGAAAGGACAAGAGAGACATAAAGAAAGTGAATTTATGCTTCATCTTTATTTCTGCTCTACTTAATCATTCAGAAGGTTGTATGGTTTCCACCTACATTGGGGAGGACAACTTGTTTTACTCTGTTTAACAATTTAACTAAGAGACTTGTCACAAACACATGATGATGTTTAGACTAGGGGTTTTGAGAATTTTCTCCCTTCCAGATCTTGTGTGTTGGAAACAAATCTCCAATGCCAAAGTATTGAGAGATGGAACCTAGTCAGTATTGTAGGTCTTAGGAATCTTCCTTCATAAATCGATCAGTGTTTCAATTAAAGGGCATTTGGGAATGGGTTGCCACTTCTTTCTTAGCTGTATAAGAAACAGTATTCTTTCTAGTACACAAGGCAATATCATAGAGATAGAGACCAAATCCTAATAAATACCCCAAACTCCCAGCCATTGACTGTGGACTTTCTTGTTTTGAAATTGGGAAGCTTCTGTTCTTTATAAAATTTCTTCTTTATGTCACTCTCTTTTTTTTAGCAAGACAAAGAAGACTCAGAAACCTAGGTATCACATGATCAAGATAATTTGGCAAGTAAGGTTAAGTGTCACATTCTATACATCAAACACGATTACATGTGAGGAAAGAATGAGATAAAATCTTACAGCGGAGCTTAGAAACAGAACACTCTGGAGACAGACAGCCTGGATGTCATATTTACTAGCTGCCTTAATTCAGGAAAGTTACTAGCTTTTCCAGGCCCCAGGGAAAGATAATCTTAAGAGTCCTGTCTGAAATAGTTGTGAAGATTAAAGGAGACAAACTGAAACAATGACTTCAGATCATACCTGGTGCAAAGGATATCCCGAGTGTCACTCAAAGCTTTGGTCTGAATAGGAAACGTCTCAATAGGCTATAGTTAGTGATGACTCAGTCTCCAGTTAGTGATGATTCAGAAGGCTACAGATCTTTAGAAGCAGGAGTCCTGCTAAATAGAGTGGGTCACAGATAGAGCATTTTGGTGTTTTGTGTTCCGACCCCCTTTTATACTTCACTCTCCATTTCCTCTCTATGGACAGAATATGACCAGCCAGCCTCCCTCTCCTGCTGAAGTGTGTTCTGTTCTATATTTTCAAGAGAATGATCTATGCTAGCCCAATGTTCAGTTTTGAATCAGTTGAGTTAAATAGGTATAAACAGTAAAACAAAGTAAGGTAGAATAGCAACTAGCAAACAGAAACAGAAAAAGAATGAGAAGATGAATATAGGACGCTATTATACACACATATTCCCTACCAATCACTAGACAACATACAAAGCTTTACAATAGTGTGGGGAGAATCTACAAGAGCCAGAGAACAAAACACTAAAGAGCTGATCACAGACTTCAGCATCATAAGAGATGGAGGAACCAGGTGTTTCTTTGAGACTCTACTAAGGTGAAGATACACCAGCAAACATCACAAAAATTTCAAAAGAAGTTGCAGGGATGGGGCAGGAGTTAAGGGATTTTTATTTTTGCTCATTGCCCTTTCTGAAATACTTAGAATATTTCATTGCATATTGTTTCTTGGCTGAGTGTGTACATTTCTATGTGTGATATAGGGCCCCAGAAACATTTTCAGGACACCATAAACCTTTTAGTTTAGTAGTTATTCATGGAAGTTTGACTGAGAAAAACTTTTGCTCTCTTCTTAATTTGTACCCACTCCCCTACCCTGCCACTGCCACTTCCTGTCCTATCCAGGCAAACTTCCAGATTTGTGCAAACAAGATTTTTCATAAGAGAACTCTTCCAACTAGCTCTTTAGCCAAAATACTTCAGCAATAACTTTTAAATTAAATTAGTGTCTCAAAGCTAAACATTCTACAGGCCATAGGGTTAATTTGAAAATAGAGCAATATCTTTTAATGTTCTGTCTAGATCTGAAACTCAAGTTTGAGTAAAATAAAATCACTAGTTTGTGCACCATATATGTTAGAACTGCTTTGATTCTAAGCTAACTTCAGAGCCTCTTCTGTGATATAATGATATCATTCATGCTTTATTGCTATTAATACAAAAACTGGATCAAAATTATCCATATACATCTTCTTGGCTTCATATTAGGCCTGAATGCAGAACTGACAGCACGTAGCAGAACAAATACCATTAGAAAAGTCCCCATTTTAAAAGTTCATTTTGTGTTTCCCTTTCACTACACAAAAGATTAGATAACAAAGAATTTTCATTGCTACAAAAATTATCTATCTTCAGCATTATAACTGATGAAGAAAATTATTTTGTTGAAAATGAAAATAGAAAGCCTAAGTGTTATTAGATGAATTCATATCTAATTATATACTTCTCCCTCTCAAAAAAGAAATAGTGGGATATTTAAGTTAAAATGTTCAGCCCAGAAATCAATGACATAGAAAGATAATTTTCTGTAAACAATGTTTCTTATTGTTTTGGGCCATATTCCAATTTCCAAATGTAGATCTATTGAGCAAAGTTTCACAGCAATTCAAACATAGTATTGAAATGTATTTTCAGTGGGGAAAATGAGATTTCATCTTACAATGAACACCATCTTCATTCTTAGAAATATCTCAGCACTACAGATATTGAATTAATACTTCTCAGATTCGAAATTACATACCTTTTATAAAAATGAGAACTAACTATTCAAACACTATTCCATCTGAGGTCACATCTTGGACTTGGGTCCCAGAAGCATCTTTTCTGGAATCTGTCGGATTCTATTTGTTAATAGGGATCCTAACATAGCAAAATTAAGCCATAGGAAAAGAAAATAAAGGAAATACTGTGTCAGCCCATCTAAATGTATTTACTTGTTTCCCAAAGTCTAGGCATACAGACTCAGGACCCAATAATAAACATGAATTGCCTTTATTAGAAATTCCATATTAATCAGAAGTCTACACTACATACCACTTTTCCTAAAAGTTGTGTAAATGAAGTGATATTGTTCCCACAGGGTACAGTGATAGAGATGATGTCTACTTTGTTTTAAATGACTCAAGTCACAATAGAGTAAACATATCCCAGTAGTTTTCAGACAGTGAACTGTCCTGACCCGCGGGACCTAGTAATTTGGGGAGCTGAGGGGAACTCGAGCCTGAAAGAGAGAAGCGGGGAAGGGAGCCAGGCCAAGGAACATGTTCATTGTCAAAGCCTCTTTAATGAAATGCAAAACACTTGGTTTTGAACGCAGGAAGTAGGAAGGGGAAGTAGGGAGGGGCTGAGGGGGGATACTAAAAGCACAGAAGGAGGAAAGGTCATCTGGGATGGATGGATGCTGGTTGTGGCTTCCAGCAGCTTTTCTGGAATGCTGGTCCCACCTAGACAACCCCAGGTGTTCGGCCAGGATGAGAACCAGTTGATCAGCCTTGTGTGAAGAAGTGGGGGGGGGGTGCTGTAAACTGCAAGGTCAGTCAATTTTCAAGGTGAGGGCTGTTGAAAGCCTGGTTTTCTAGGGTTTGGTCTCCGACAGTGAACAAGAGGCAGTAGTCAACAGTGGTCCAGAGAGAAAAGGGGGTGGACTATTAGGAGAGTGTCACTGTGGGTGTGGGCTTTAAGACTCTTACCCTAGCTGCCTGGAAGTCAGCCTTCCACTAACAGCCTTTAGATGAAGATGTAGAACTCTCACCTCTACCTGAACCATGCCTGTCTAGATGCTGCCAAGTTCCCATGTTGATGATAATCCACTGAACCTCTAAGCCTGTAAGGCAACCCCAATTAAATGCTGTCCTATAAAAAACTTGACTTGGTCATGGTGTCTGTTCACAGGAGTAAAACCTAAACTAAGACATAAGTTGGTTCCAGAGACTAGGGTATTGCTATGATATGCCTGACCATGCTTTTGTTTGGAAGAACATGGATGTGGGGACTTTGGATTTAGAAAGCAGTGGAATCCTCTAAGTAGGGCTTAATAGGATATCCTAGTAGTAATATGGAAGACTTTGTTGCTAAGAGTGATTTGAATGCTGCAGATCTGGTCCAAGAGGTTTCAGTAAAGAAGGATTTTGGTATATGGCATAGAAATTGTTTTTGCAGTATTTTGGTGAAGAATGTGAATGCTTTTTGCCATTGACCAAAGAGTCTGCCTGAGATGAAGGCAAAGAGATTTATATTAATTGCTTTGAAAAAGGAAATCTCAAAAAAGTCAAGCAGAAATGTTGTCTGGTTAAGTCTCATGAAGAGTGTTTTAAACAAGTATAGCAAGCTCAGAAATGAAAAATATAAAATATATGGTTGGAGTATTAAAGGAGCACCAGGAACTGAACCTGAATCCTGTGGTCAGGGATGTTAAATTGAATTAAGTAGTGGTGAGCTTGGGGCAAGATCCCTCCCAGCAAAGTTTAGATCTAGGCATGGTGGTACAAACCTTTAATCCCAGGAGGCAAAGACAAGCAGATCTCTAGTTTGAGGCAAGCCTAGAAGAGAGCAAGTTCTAAGTGAAGAAAAACTTAAACCCAGTCATGGTGGACCACATCTTTAATCCTGGTGCTTAGGAGACCGACTTACAGATCTCTGAGTTCAAAGTCAGTCTTCAGAGCAAGTTCCAGGATAGCCAAGCTTAGGCATTAAAGGAGTTGGAAAACAGAAAGCTGATGAGGGTGTAATAGAACAAGGGGGCATGTTCCAGCAGCAGAACTTGGCAGATTTAGCCACATGGATCTGGCTTTAGAGTTCAGAATAGAAGGGACTACTGGGACAACTGATGCTGGTTATCTAGAGCTAAGAAATTAGTGGTGATTAAAGAGACCAGCATCAATGAAGTAAAATCTTCTGGGAAATGTTTCCTAAGAGCACAAAGAAGCCATGTTCCAGAGATAGCCAAGGTTGTACCTCATGCTGCTGTACTTGGTAATGTAAGAATCACCCAGGTGGTACTGATTTTAAAGGCATGAAGAGGTTATGAAGAGCAGCTAAAACTTGGCATTATGAGAGGCCATGGAAGGCCATTGGCAAAGGTACAGCCACAGTTGCAGTTGATGACCCAGTACTAAAGGGGTCATGCAAAGGAGCTGAGGCTTGGCACCATGGAGAGAGCCTATGAGAAGCTATTGTTGTAGCCTAGTTGCAGCTGAAGACCCCAGGGTATTGTAGATGCCAGTACCCATGGGATGAACACCAAGAAAAGCAGCAGCTGCAGAGTAGATCAACATGGGCTTAGAGTGCTACAGAGGGCAGAGCTGAAGAAGTGACACCAGTCCTTTGGAGGAGCCCAGTAGATCATATGTGAATCCCAGACATTGAAACAAGAAACTAACATTGAAGCTACCTTGAATACCTTAAGATTTTTGAGATTCCAGAGCCCTGGGTTATCTGCTGAGGAAGACTGCTAACAGGGAGTGGAACTAGGCTAGGAGAAAGCAGATTATTGCAGTCAACAGATATGAAAAAGTAGCTGGAGATCAGGAGATTGCTTTGACATCAGACATGAAGATGCAGAGTTTGGAGTTTCCCCAGCTGGTTTCCTGTCTTGCTTTAGGAATTACAGTTAGCTGTTTGGATAAATCTCAGAATAGACTTTGAATTTTGAACTCTTAATATTGTTGGCACTGCTATAGACTATGGGGACTTTGGAAGTTGTACTAAATGTATTTTTATTATGGTATAGGTAAATATGCCCCCCATAGACCCATGTGTTTGAACAGAGGCCAGGGAGTACAATATGATGGATTGCGTATGCTTGACCCATGGAATGGCAGGCACTAAGTGGTGTGGCATTGTTGGAGTAGGTATGTCACTGCTTTAAGACCCTCATCCTAGCTGCCTGAAAGTCAGTCTTCTACCAGGAACCTTCAGATGAAGATGTAGAAATCTCAGCTCTGCCTGCACCATGCCTACCTAGATGCTGCCATACTTCCACGTTGATGATAATCGACTGAACCTCTGAACCTGTAAGCCAGCCCCGATTAAATTTTGTCCTTTATAAGACTTAACTTGGTCATGGTGTCCGTTCATAGCAGTAAAACTCAAACTAAGACAGAAGGCATCTGAAAAGAGGAATTATTATACAGCCTCCCTTGACATATACTTAATTGTTTTCTTTAATTTTTCAAAATATAAAGGCATCCTTTTATTCAAGAAATACTTGAACTACATATTACAATTAAAGGGACTTGGGTCCAGTGAAGAAAATAAGGAAAAATAAAAGGCAATGAAACATTTGTATAGTTTTGGTTTATTAAGAGTAAAATGCAGATGAACAATGACTTGTAGTTTATCTGAAGAACAGATGACAACAGTGATGTTTATTTAGGTGGGAGCCCATTTGAATCATTTCTGAAAGAGATTTGAGCATAATCCGGATAAATTAGAAAAAGAGTGTTAGGGTAAGAAAATTCCAGACTCCAGACACAGCAACATTTCATTTATAGGCAATGGAGTGTGTTTAGGTTGTGATAGAAAAAGCACAATGAGTTAAGGGAACTTGGCAGACAATCTGTTGAAAGTACCCAATAAGGACTAAATAATGCAGGATCTCAGAGGCTGTGGGAAAGCTTAGTTCCATTACAACTGGTTGAATTTAATATAGAAAGCCTGGTGTAGGTCAAACAAATGACTAACTTTATTCTAAAAGTAATCCACCTTGGGTGCGGACATGGTTCAGTGGGTAAAGTGGGTAAAGGAACTGAATTCACATCCTCAGCACTTACTTTAAAACAAAACAAAACAAAACAAAGCAAATAAAAAAAAAAGTTGAGCCCAGAGAAACACTCTAGCAATCCCAATTCTTAGGAATAGACACAAAAGATCTCTCATTAACCAGACCCTATCAAATTGATAGGCTTGAGATTAAACAGTGACAGATTTCAAAAAATAAAGTGAGAAATGATCCAGGAAGCCACCTGAAGTTGACCCCTATTGAGAAAATGCCTCCATTAATATTGGGCTGTAGACAAACCTATAGGGAATTTTCTTGATATAGAAAGTCTCAGCTCATTGTGGGTGGGGCCACCCCTACCTAACTAGGTGGTCCTGAATTATATAAAAAAGCAAGCTGAGATTTTGGTTTACATCTGCGCCTGGAACTGACCCTGTACCGAAGTTCTCCATACACAGGTCCCACCAGCTGGTTTCCCAAGAGTGCTGAAACACTTGAGAGCACAGGTGAGACCAACACTTCTGCTCAAATTCCTGGTCCAAGAGGGACCTGCCCAGAGCCATTAGGACACAGGAACCAAGCCAGGGACACAACACTTGCAGTTTCTGCCTACACTACATAGCAGACCATGTGCCACAGGTCTACATGACCAAATTCCTCCCTGAGAGATCTGGTCTCCCAGGAATGTTGACACACAGGCTTACAGGAGGTACAAGGCACAGTCATACACAGCAAGACCAGCTAACACCACCCATAACCAGTCATCGAGAGGCAAGGGCAAGAACACAAGCAACAGAAACTAAGACTACTTGACATCATCAGAACCCAGTTCTCCCACCACAGTGAGCCCTGGTTACACCAACACACAAGAAAAACAGGACTCTGATTTAAAAATCACATCTCATAATGATGATGATAGAGGACTTCAAGAAGTACATAAATTACTTCTTTAAAGAAATAAAAGAAAACACACATAAACGGGTACAAGAAAGAAGAAGAAACACAAAAATCCCTTAAAGAATTACAGATAAAAACACCCCACTAACAAAGAGGTGAAGGAAATGAGCAAAACTATGCAGGATCTACAAATGGAAATACAAACAATAAAGAAATCACAAAGGGAGACAAGCCTGAAGATAGAAAACCTAGGAAAAATATCAGGAGTCACAGACACAAGCATCACCAACAGAATACAAGAGATAGAAGAGAGAATCCCAGGTGCAGAAAATACCATAGAAAACATTGACACAACAATCAAAGAAAATGCAAAATGCAAAAAGCTCCTAACCCAAAACATTCAGGAAATCCAGGACACAATGGAAAGACGAAACCTAAGGATCATAGGTATAGAAGAAAGTGAAGATTCCCAACTTAAAGGGCCAATAAATATCTTCAACAAAATTATAGAAGAAAATTTCCCTAACCTAAAGAAAGAGATAGCCATAAACATACAAGAGGCCTACAGAACTCCAAATAGATTTGACCAGAAATTCCTCCTGTCACATAATAGTCAAAACACCAGCGCACACACACACACACACACACACACACACACACACACACACACACTTAAAAACAGTAAGGGGAAAAGGTCAAGTAACATATAAAGGCAGACCTATCAGAATTACACCAGACTTCTCACTAGAGATTATGAAAGCAAGAAGATCCTGGGCATATGTTGTATATCCACTAAGAGAACACAAATGCATCAGGCGGTGGTGGCGCACGCCTGTAATCCCTGCACTCTGGGAGGCAGAAGCCGGCAGATTTCTGAGTTCAAGGCCAGCCTGGTCTGCAGAGTGAGTTCCAGGACATCCAGGGCTATACAGAGAAACCCTATCTCAAAAAAAAAAAAAACCAAATAAAAAAACCCAAGAGAACACAAATGCCAGCCCAGGCTACTATACCCAGCAAAACTCTCAATTACCATAGACAGAGAAAAAACTATTCCACGACAAATACAAATTTACACAATATTTTTCCACAGAACCAGTCCTACAAAGGATAATAGATGGAAAGCTCCAACAGAAGGAGGGAAACTATACCCTAGAAAAAGCAAGAAAGTAATTTTCTTTCAAGAAAAACGAAAGAAGATAGGCCACACAACATAATTCCACTTCTAACAACAAAAGTAACAGGAAGAAACAATCAACATTCCTTAATATCACTTAACATCAAAGGACTCAATTCCCCAATAAAAAGACAAAGACAAACTAATAGACTGGATACATTAACATGACCCAACATTGTTTCTGCATACAGAAAATGCATCTTAGTGACAAAGACAGAGTAAAACACTGGAAAAAAATTTCCAAGCAAATGGTCCCAAGAAACAAGCTGGATTAGCCATTGTAAAATTGAATAAAATCAACTACCAACCAAAAGTTATCATAAAAGATAAGGAATGACACTTCATACCCATCAAAGAAAAAAATCTGCCAAGAAGAGCTCTCAATTCTGAACATCTATGCTCCAAATGTAAGGACAGCCATATTCATAATTTTACTAAATTATTTTACTAAATTTAGTAAATTTTAGTAAATTTTACTAAAGAAATTTTACTAAATCTCAAAGCACACATTGCACCTCACACAATAATAGTAGATTTCAACATCCCACTCTCAGCAATGGGCCAATCATGGAAACAGAAACTAAACAGAGACACACTGAAACTAACAGAGGTTATGGACCAAATGAATTTAACAGATATCTATAGGATATTTCATCATAAAACAAAAGAATATACCTTCTTCTCAGTGCCTTACAGTACCTTTTCCAAAATTGACCATATAATCCAGTTACAAAACAGGTCTCAACAGATACAAGAAGATTGAACTAATCCCATGCATCCTGTCAGATCACCATGGACTAAGGTTGGTCTTCAATAACAACAAAAGCAACAGAAAGCCCACATACAAATGGAAGGTGAACAGTGCTCTATTCAATGATAACTTGGTCAGGGAAAAAATAAAGAAATTAAAGACTTTTATAGAATTTAATGAAAATGAAGATACAACATGCCTATACTTACAGGGCACAATGAAAGCAGTACTAAGAGGAAAACTAATAGCTCTTTGTGCCTCCACAAAGAAACGGAAGAGAGCACACACTAGCAGCTTAACAGCACATCTAAACGCTCTAGAACAAAAGGAAGCAAATATACCCAAAAGGAGTAGAAGGAAGGAAACAATCAAACTCAGTACTGAAATCAACCAAGTAGAAACAACAAGTACTATACAAAGAACCAACCAAACCAGGATCTAGTTCTTTGAAAAAATCAACAAGATAGATAAACCCTTAGCAAGACTAACCAGGGGGCACAGAGACAATATCCAAATTAACAAAATCAGAAATGAAAAGGGAGAAATAACAACAGAAACTGAAATTTAAAAAATTTTTAAATTTAAAAAATCATCAAATCCTACTACAAAAGCTTGCTCAACAAAACTGGAAAATTTGAATGAAATGGGCAACTTCTTAGACAGATGCCAGGTACCAAAGTTAAATCACAATCAGATAAATCATCTAAAGATTCCTATAACCCATAAAGAAATAGAAGTAGTCCTTAAGTATCTCCCAACCAAAGAAAGCTCAGGACCAGATGTATTTAGAGCAGAATTCTATCAGACCTTCAAAGAAGACATAATACCAATACTCTTCAAACTAATACACAAAATAGAAACAGAGAGAACACTACCCAATTTGTTCTATGAAGCCACACTTACACTGATACCAAAACCACACAAAGACCAACAAAGAAATAGTATTTCAGACTAATTTCCCTTATGAATATCAATGCAAAAACATTCAATAAAATTCTCACAAACCTAATCTAAGAACACATCAAAATATTCACTCATCATGATCAAGTAGGTTTCATCACAGGGATCATCCAATATACAGAAATCTATCAACATAATCCACTCCATAAACAAACTTAAAGGCAAAGAAGCACATGGTCATTTCAGTAGACGCTGATACATCATTTGACAAAATTCAACGTTTTTTTTTCATGTTAAAGTCTTAGAAAGATCAGGAATTCAAGGCCCATACTTAAAAACAATATACAGAAAAGCAGTAGCCAACACCAAACTAAATGCAGAGAAACTTTAAGCAATCTTACTAAAATCAGAGACTAGAAAAGATTGTCCACTCTCTTCCTATCTATTCAGTATAGTACTTGAAGTACTAGCTAGAACAATTTAGACAACAAAAGTAGGTCAAAGGGATACAAATTGGAAAGAAAGAAGTCAAACTATCACTATTTGCAGATGGTATAATAGTATACTTAAGTGACCACAAAAAAAAAAAAATCCACCAGAGAACTCCTAAACCTGATAAACACCTTTTGGAAAGTGGCTGGATATAAAATTAACTGAAACAAATCAGTAGCCTTCCTATACTCGAAGAACGAAAGACCTATAAAGTAATTAGGGAAATGACACCCTTCACAATAGTCACAAACTATATAAAATATCTTGATGTGGACTCTAACCAAACAAGTGAAAGATCTGTATGACAGGACCTTCAAGCCTCTGAAGAAAAAAATCAAAGAAGATCTCAGAAGATGGAAAGATCTCCCATGTCCATGGATTGCCAGGATTAATATAGTAAAAATGGCCATCTTGCAGAAAACAATATACAGATTCAATGCAAACCCCATCAAAATTCCAACTAAATTCTTCATAGTTAGAATGAGCAATTCGCAAATTCATTTGGATTAATGAATAAATTGAGCATATCAAAAACTATTCTCAACAATAAAAGAAGATCTGGGGAAATCACCATCTCTGACCTCAAGCTATACTACAGAGCAATAGTGATAAAAACTGCATGGTATTGGTGCAGTGACAGGCAGGTTGGTCAATAGAATAGAATTGAAGACCCAAATGAACCCACACACCTACAGTCACTTGATATTTGACAAAGAAGCTAAAACCATCCAGTGGAAAAAAGACAGCATGTTCAACAAATGGTGCTGTTTCAACTGGTAGTCAACATGTAGAAAATGTAAATTAATCCATTCTTATCATCCTATACAAAGTTCAATTCAAAGTGGATCAAGAGCCTACACATAAAACCAGATACACTGAAACTAATAAAAGAGAAATTGGGGATAAGACTCGAACACATGGGCACAGGGGAAATTTTCCTGAGCAGAACATCATTGGTTTATACTATAAGATCAAGAATTGACAAATGGGATCTCATAAAATTGCAAAGCCAACAGAGGGCTAATATCCAATATATACAAAGAACTCAAGAAGTTAGATTCCAGAGAACCAAATAACCCTATTAAAAATGGGGTATAGAGCTAAACAAAGAATTTTCACCTCAAGAATTTCAAATGGATGGCAAGCACCTTAAGAAATGTTCAACAGCATTAGTCATTAGGGAAATGCAAATCAAAACAACCCTGAGATTTTACCTCATACCAGTCAGAATGGCTAATATTAAAAACTCAGGAGATAGCAGGTGAAGAAAGAGGAACACTCCTCCACTGCTGGTGGGATTGCGAGCTGGTACAACCAGAGCTGGAAATCAGTCTGGTGGTTCCTCTGAAAACTGGGCATGACACTTCCGGAGGACCCTGCTATACCACTCCTGGGCATATACCCAGAGGATTCCCCAGCATGCAATAATGACACATGTTCCACTATGTTCATAGCAGCCTTATTTATAATAGCCAGAAACAGGAAAAAACCCAGATGTCCCTCAATGAAGGGATGGATACAGAAAATATGGTATATTTAGACAATGGAATACTACTCAGCAATTAAAAACAATGAATTCATGAAATTCTTAGGCAAATGGTTAGAACTGGAAAATATCATCCTAAGTGAGGTAACCCAATCACAAAAGAACACACATGGAATGCAGTCACTGATAACTGGATATTAGCCCAGAAGCTCTGAATACCCAAGACACAATTCACATATCAAATGATTCCCAAGAAGAAGGAGAGGGCCCTGTTCCTGGAAAGGCTTGATATAGCAATGTAGGGGATTTCCAGAACAGAGAAGTGGGAGGGGGTTGATTGGGGAATGGGTGGAGGTAAGAGAGCTAATGAGACTTATGGGGAGGGGGAAACCAGGAAAGGAGAAATCATTTGGAATGTAAATGAAGAATATAGAAAATAAAAAAAAAAATTGCAAAGCTTCTGTAAGGCAAAAAACAGTTTCAATAGGACAAAACAGCAATCAAGAGATTTGGAAAAGGTCTTTAACAATCCTTCACCTGATAGAGGGCTAATATCCATTATGTAAAAAGAACGTAAGAAGTTAGACTCCAGAGAACCAAATAACCCTATTAAAATGGAGTACAGAGCTAAACAGAGAAGTCTCACCTGAGGAAACTCGAATGACTGAGAAGCACCTAAAGAAATATTCAACATCCTTAGTCATCAGGGAAATGCAAATCAAAACAACCATGAGATTTCACCTCACAACAGTCAGAATGGCTAAGATCAAAAACTCAAGAGACAGCAGGTGCTGGTAAGGATGTGGAGAAAGAGGAACATTCCTCCATTGTTTGTGATACTGTAAGCTGGTACAACCACTCTAGAAATCAGTCTGGCAGTTCCTCAGAAAATTCGACATAGTACTACCTGAGGACCCAGCTATACCACTCTGGGCATATACGTAAAAGATGCTCCAACATGTAATAAGGACATGTGCTCCATTAGGTTTATAGCAGTCATATTTATAATAGTCAAAGCTGGAAACAACCCAGATATCCCTCAACAGAGGAGTAGATATAGAAAATGTGGTACATTTACACAGTGGAATACTACAAGGCTACTAAAACAATGACTTCTTGAAATTTGCAGGCAAATGGATGCATCTAGAAAATATCATCCTGACTTAGATAACTCAGTCACAAAAGAAAACACATGGTATATACTGAGTGATAAATAGGTAGTAGGCAAAGAACATGAAATGCCCACGATGCAACTCATGGACCACATGAAGCTTAAGAGGTAGGAAGACCAAAGAGTGGATGCTTCAGCCTATTGAGAAGGGAGAATATAATAATCAAGGGATGTAGAGGGTGGGAGGTACTTGGGGTGAAAGAAGAGGGGAGGGGGAAAAGAGGGGAAGAATCAGGTATTGGAGATGAAGAAGATGTACAGAGGGTCAGGAAATGGAACAGATGTGTGTAACAATGGGGGATGTAGAACTGGAGGTAGCAACCAGAAAGTACCAGATACTATGAAAGCAAGAGCTTCCCAAGGCCCCTCAGGAATGATAGTAGCTGAAAGACCCCAGAAAGGGGAGGGAGAATGTGTTGAGATCATATCCAATCTTTAGGCATCCCCGCTCCCCCTTCACAACTCCCCCCCCACCTCCGTTGAGGGATAGGGCCACCTACCCATCTCCAAAATTTTAAGCCAGAATTGCTCCTGTCTAAGGAAACATATGGAAAATGAGTGGAGCAGAGACTGAAGGAAAGACCATGCAGAAGCTGCCCCACCTAGGGACACATCCCATATGCAGCCACCAAACCCAGACACTATTACTGATGCCAAGAAGTGCTTACTGCCAGGAGCCTAATACAGCTGTCTCCTGAGAGGTTCTGTCAAATCCTGACCAATACAGATGCGGATGCTCACCGCCAACCATCAGACTGAGTGCAGGTACCCCAATGGAAGAGGTAGGAGAAGGACTGAAGGAGTTGAAGGGGCCTTATCTGGCATCATTGGGAGGAGAGGCCCTTGGTCCTTGATGCCCCAGTGCAGAGGAATGCTAGAGCAGTGAGCAGGAGTGGGTAGGTGGGTGGGGAAGCACGCTCCTAGTGGCAGTGTAAGTGGAGACGGAATAAGGAGGTTGCAGAGAGGAAACTGGGAAAGGGGATAACATTAAAATGTAAATATTTTAAAAAATAATTAATGGTATAAATTTAAAAAAGAAAGCTGAGCAATACACAAGGAACAATGTAGTAACCAGCACTGCTCTACACTCTTGATCAGGCCTTCTCTGGGTTCCTGCCCTGCTGGAGTTTCTGTCTTGGTTACCTTCAGTGAGGAACTGAAATATGAAAGTGAAAGCAAAAGAAACCCTTTCTTCCCCAAGTGGTATTTAGTCATGGTGTTTCATCACAAAAATAGTAACCCTTAATAAGACAGTGATGGTGTTAGAAAGGGAGGTCATGTGGGCATAATTAGATTGGAGAACATGAATCTGACTAATGACATTAATTTTCTCATGAAAAAAATCCCTGACAGGGTGTCCCTTCTGTCACCAGAGGACACTAAGAGATCCTGCCAAAATAGAAGCTGGGAAGCAGGTCCCCAGCAGGCATCAGTGAAAGGACTTTCAGCACCAAGATGAAAGGGCTTAGAAGGGGAGAGTATAGGGGGTTAGGTGAGTATGGCTAGGCGGCGTGGGGGAAGATGTCCAGGCGGGCCCTTGCCTGGGCACCTCTGCCCCTGAGGGACCACACACACACAGACATGGTGTAGAATAGAGTTTATTCAGAGTAGAGGATGGGAGTTAGTGGTAGAGAGAGAGAGAGAGAGAGAGAATAGAGAGAGAGTGGAGGCTGGCCATGACCACGTGGAGGGGGGAAGAGCCCAGGGGCAGAGAGGTGAGAGAGTGTGGGAGAGCAGAGAGCAAAGAGGGAGAGGAGGAGCAAGTAGCCCCTCTTATAGTGGGCCAGATCTCTGGGGCGGGGTGTACCTGGCTATTGCCAGGTAGGTGTGGGGGGGAGCTTAGACAAGACCCCAACAATCAGATCATTTGATAACTTAATCTTGAAATTCCCAGCAAGGGGGGCAGGCAAAGGGGGGAAGGAGCAGTCAGAACTATAACCATTCTATGCAGCAGTTTTTCTGGAGTGAGATTCTTTAAGTCTCAGAAAGTAACCAATTCACAAATCTCATAAAATCCTTTAAACTTAAAAGAATCATAATTCCCTCCACAAGTTTATATTAGTAAAGAGTACTGGTGAGAAGGAAATTCTTAGATCCCAAATTTATCTAGTCTAGGAGTTGCCAACAAATTCTTCACAGAGCAGAAGAGATACAACTTCAGTGAGCCATCAGCCATGCTGGATGAGACTTCTTCAGTAACTTTTGAGTTATCCCTACTCCTCTAAGAAAGCCTTACTCATGATCCCGTAAATAACAGCAGTGAACTAGATACATCATCAAGTTGGGCTTAAATGGAAGCATTTCTCTCTTCTGTTTTCACTGTCCTCTCTAGGTTTAATATGATGGACATTCTGCTGGTTCTTAGAAGAATCATTACATGTTATTGAGGAAACTGGGGTCCCTAATGGGGTTCTTAGTTTCATTAATAAAATTTTAAAAATTGGTACCTCCGCCTGCTGACCAAATTGGATTAATTCTTAAATAATACAAAACCGGTGCCGTATAAATAACAGACATTTGTTTCTATGTTGTGTGACTTTCCTTTCCTGGAGAACATTTTAAAAATATGTCTACTTTTTACAGCAAAGAGAGAAATCTACCTCTGGCTAAAGACATGCCACCTTAAGAATTATTCCAATATGTCATTTGGTCAGCCGGCTGAGGGACCAACCCTAATGAAAGTGGGTTCACCTTGAGACATACTAAAGAAGCAGGAGGAACAATTATCCCTTTAGTAAGATAATGTACTGTCCCTGCTCAGGATTCCCTGTCCCTAGTGCAGTTGTATAGTGTCAGCTATGCAGCCTCATAAAGCAGTCTACTTTCCAGAGTAATTCACAGAAGCATAATTATTCTTCTCCCATTAAAATTCCTCTTCTACGCATCCTTTCCCAACACCCTGGGTTGCATTGCAACTCAGCACTTTCTGTGACTTCAGTCCTAGGGAATCTGATGCCTTCCTCTGCCCTTCTTGGACACCAGGCACACACATGGTGCATGGACACAAATGCAGGCATAATATTCATACACATTAAATAAATAAATGAATCTTTTAAGAAAATACCATTAAAATCAATTTTACAGCTACAGGAACTTTATTTTTATTCCCCAAAAAATTGATCTGAAAGATGTTTGCTCTTGAGAAAAACTAAGCACTGGAGGTTATCATCTAACAACCAATCAGGATGCTAGTAAGTTAGAATATAATTTTACTTCCCAACTTGCAGATAGTTGACTGATAAAACAGCTTTTTGCATAGCTAAATCATATTGGAATTGACAAGAAGACAGTGGGGTATTCAGTGACCACTGCTACAAGTCACAGAGAATGTTTTACCAACACCTATTACCTAAAGCACATCTCTGGAAGGCTGCATCTTTTGTTTTTAGCTTTAATTATTATAACTTATATGACTTTAAACAGGGTTTTAAGTTTCAGAAGGACAAGTTAAAAATCAAAGTCCAGTGGACAAATTTAAAAATCAAAATCTTGGAAACAAATTTTATGTATTTAAATATTTATAAGCATATATATGAAAACTCATAGTTATGTTTTATACCATAATATGTAATGTGGCCAAACTATAATGTAATATGTTATAATTATAGAATATGTATTAAGTATAGTAGGTACGAACTATCAGTGGCATGTATCCATTATTCTAATGATACTTTTTTTCACTTTCAAAAATGTAATCAAATCTTATAAAATAATAATGCCCTACCTGACTCCACAATCCAATTTTATATCCTTAATTGCTATTTCCATGCATTAATTCCATGAAGAAGGTTAAATATTAATACAAGGGTGGGACAAATGACTCTCTTTCTTCTTTGGATTCATTACTTCCATTCAGATTTTCATCATAAGTACGTGAGGCTAATGTACATAAACCTAATAAAATTATGTTTATTAGCATGCCATAATTAATACCAATTGGAAAAAATCATTTTTACAGCTAGACTGAAATGGTCTTTCTTTTGTCCTCCAGTTAATTATCAAGTTTCAAGTTTAATATGAACGACTAACTCCTAGAACTGACTTTAATCAGCCTCATTTGTGTTTTGAATAATTACTCTTTAATACTGTATTATGCATTACACAGAATTTCACAGAGGAGCCAATTACCTGTCATTTCAAATAACATGCTCCCAGTGATTAGCTTCTGCCTTATAACCCACAATGAAAGAGATTCAAGTTAAACGCTTAGATAAAATCTCTACAGTCAGTTTAGCATGGGGAGTTTTTAAATTTGCCCAATGCATTTTTTTTAGTATATTTCTCTAAAAGAAGTAAAGAAATGCTAGTTTAACCTCTCTGAGCCTTCCTCATATGCAATGGAGAAAGAACAAAGATTGTCTATGATCCAGATAGAAAGCACGAAGCTCAGGTACAGGTAAGGGGATTCTATCAATAACCTGCTTTAAAACATCTTTGATCCAGACAGAAATCACATTCAAAGGCAGGGACCAGTGTGGTATTTAGAATAGAATCTGAAGTCTTCTGTGGCCTCTCAGACTTTATGGAAATGGTTCTCAAACCTGTCATGTGTTACGATCACTTGTACGACTATGATTTTAACTCTGAAAGGTACTGGTGGGGTTGCCAGCAATGGCAGTGCCTAGCCTGAGCATATGCTATAGCTTTGCCGAGTGTGACTATGTTTTAGATCACTGCCTTACATGATCACTTCCAGATGATTTGCCCGTGTGAATTTATCAGAACTACACATGACCAGACTCCACCAATTAAGAAACTATGGAAACATTACCAAAAAAGCACGTGAAGATCAGCACTATAAGATATTTAAGGTGCGTTTTACCTATCAGTAACATCAGCACACCAGGGAGCTTGTTAAATTTGAGGAACCTCAGACCATCCAGGACCTCCTGCATCTGAATATGCATTTTAGCAAGATCCCAGGAGGATTGGGTAGCACAGTTGGGAAGCACTACTCTCCAGCATAATTGTCTGCAAACTGGAAACACTTAGATGAAGTGTATTAAAAAATACACATTTGGTAAGCTGACCAGGTGGTTCTCACTTCTCATCTAAACACAGGAGTGCTATTTAGAACAGTTTTACAGGGTTTTTTAAGAGACCTTAAAGAAAGAGGGTTGTATTGTTATTAGACAAAGGCCTTTGAAACATCTTTGGCCTCGTCTTCTGCCCTCTGCTCTGGCACAGTCTCATTGGGATCACAGTAACAAGTCTGATCGTAGCTTCCAGCTTTACGGAGGATGTCACAGCATCCCCCAATTCTACAGAGACGCCTTATTATTCTTCCTGGGTCTGTTCAGTTCTGATCATCCAGCAAAGAGCAAGAGACTGCCTATTTTCTTTGACCCTTTGGGGTCAACTCTGGGCCATGTTTTGCCCTGTTTGCCCTAAAGCACGGCACTGTTTGAGCCTGGGTTCCACTCCAATGGTTCCTTAGCAGCTGCCTGACCTGATAGAAGCACATGAGCTGCATCTCTGCCTCCTCACAAACATCACATAAAGGAAAAGGATAAACTTCCATTGAAATTAATTAACAGAAAATGATTCTGAAAAATCAGCATCTCTTTCCAGTCCATTAGACAATGCCAAACCCTGACTTATGTAGGGAGAAAGCCTCTTCCAGGTTGTGTCTCAGAAAGTCCCTTAACTATTACATGGAGTTATGGATGACTGGTCCTGTGTTTTTTACTGATTTCAGTTAGGACTTCTGCTGTCAACCTTACTTCTGGGACCCCTTTTTCCCTGTGGGCTGACAATGGTGCTTTTTCTTAACAATTGGTGCTCGTGATATGCAAGGGAGATTTCCTGTGTGTTTAGGCAGTGAGCACACTTTCTGTGTCCAAGCAAGAAACTGGGGTATACTAAAACAGACAGATGTCCACAGAAAGTGTTGTTTGTCACCAGGTCTATACATCGTAAATCTTTGTAGAAGATGACAGATGACATTACTTTAAAGACTATGTATGGAAGTACTTATTTAGACAAATTGCTTGAATACAGATCTTCTTTTTTGTCCAACTATTTCTAACTTGAACTAACAATCAATTACTAATTTCAAAGAGAGCTTGCTTTCCTCTAAATGTCTTGACTCCTGAGAGAAATACCAAGCATATTCAGCATGTCAGAATAGATGATGTATCTGGTCATGGTAGCTCTGAGTGTACTGAAAACATGCACATCTCAGGAGTATTACTAAAACTGGGCTGCCTGTTGTCATAATAATGTAACAAAATGTGAAATGAAGCTAAGAAACAAAATAAAGCAATTCCTAAATTTTGCTCCTCACTCAAAAGATTGCTGTAGAGTGGATGAAAATCTTAGCGAAGAAAACACTGCCTTTACATTATTGTTTTATAAGCCTAAATGCAAATAGTTGTCTCAACAGTATTGAAGCTAAACATAGTCCATATGCCTTTACTGGACTGTCTCTGGAGCAAACGTTGGGTTGCTTTATGCAATTTCTATTTATTTCAAAACTTCATATGTCCATATAGTGCTAGAACACACAAGTAGAACATGCCAGTTTTCACTACTTATACTATAATGTAAATGATATTTTAAAACTCCATATATTTATCTCCCCATCTCTGGGTCATATTTTAATGAATGCATGAAAATTTGGCCATATCTTGCTGGCAAACAATCTCTAATGCTATTTAGATAAAATTGGCCAAGTATTTGCTTTGCTAAACTGGGCAAATGTGAAAGCCACAATGTTCTGACATCCAGCATGAAGTTAATGACATTTTCTACAGCTTAGACAGATATTGATTCACCTGTATTTTTCTAAACAATTTTTTTCCAAAAGATATTTTCAGAGCCACCAATACTCTAAGTCTATTTTTTTTCAAATGATCCAGCTTCTTTAGGTGACAAACATGGTGGCATATTACAGGACAAGAAAGACATGAGACAAGTAAGATTGTCCTTCATGTCTGATGCTGACAGTAAACAGAACTGTTCAGAAAATAGTCCATATTATTTTCTACTTTCTGTCACAAAGAGACAAACAAGGACTTTTTATACTTTCAGCATTATATTTAACATCATCCCATGCCTGCAAGTTCTCCCGTTACTGAAGGAGTTATAAGCGACTATATTCATGAGTGGCATGACTGCTCTCCAGTTGTGCAGCCCAGTTCTGCTTCTTAGGTGATACATGACTTTGGAGAGTCAGAAAATCCTCCTTTAGCCTTGTTCCTTGCAGGTAAGGAGGAGTGGCTATCCCACTGGCATTAGCACTAAGAGAAGTGATTTAGTAATTTATTGAAGCAGTATTTATTGAGTGTCTGTTGCATGCCATGCACCACTGCGGGTCTTAAGACTCTAGTGATGTACAAAACAGAAGAGTCCCTGTGCTCCCTGACAGCATGCCCTTGTAATGAGAAACAGACTGCAGCATATTCAGGAGCAGCTCTGGAACTCAGTAAATAGTCTCTTCTACAGGTAGTCATTCAGTATAGGCCAGGGCTACATAGGTTAAAAATAGTTGTGGAAGGCAAAACTTCTCTTGAGTGTTTGCGTTCCAATTTGCACTTTGTTGTGATTTTTCTAAAAGTTTACAACAAGCAGATATTGTGTGGGCAAATGTTTCAAAATAGCAACAAAGAAGCAATGGCATAATTTAATGCATATCTAAATCTGTTTCTTGGTATCAAGCAGAGGGAGTTATGAGGTTGGTAACCATTCCATAAACATTAATTGCCCGCAGTGTTTTCAGCATAGATGCAGACTTTCTAGTGCTCTCACACTGGCTTATTCATCTCCACTATTCCTCTTGGGCATTGGTGAGGTCTCTGTTTGAATCTCCTCCTGTGTAGATGGGCAGGTCTGTTTCTGTTTCCAAACACTCATTTAATTAAATATAATCCTAAGTGTATTTATCCCTTCTATACCCAATACTCCCAAGCCCCTATGACATTTGCTCTATTGGTGACAAGATTCCAATGTTCCCAGGTTATTTATCTATGTAGTGTGCTAAGGACCGAATTTATGGCTTTGAAAGTACCAAGCACACACTGTACTACTGAAGTCCGCCCATGTTCCTCGTTTCTTGTTTTTTAAATAACCAGTCTTCTGTATGTGCTCTATGTTAATCTCTATTTTCTCAACCCTTGTATGATAGACAACCCACTTAATGATTTTCTTCTCTTTTTGCAGAGTATTGAAAATCCCTTTGCCTGCCATCTTAAGAAATCATTTTTGTTTTGTTTTTACTAAGAATTCCATACATGTTTATAATGGGCTTTGATCAAATCCAGCCCTAATTTTCTACCTTCCAGTTCTTCCCTTCTCTCCCTCCCCATCGCTTCCATCCCAGCTCACTATGCTCCTTTGATATTAAAACACAGTCCACAAGAGATCATCTGTATGTGCATGAATATGGAACCATTTGCTGGAACATAGCTAACCCTTTAGATGCCATATCCCTGAAGAAAATATACTTCACCTCCCAGAGCAGCCGTTGATTGCCATGCCTGCTTTTTAAAGGTGTATTTTAGCTCAGCCAAAGGTACCAACCTCCAGAATCTTAGCAACTATTCATTCCTCGAAACCGTGAAGTTATTCTGTTAGTCTCATTTCATTTCTGTAATTGCTTTATTGGTTTCCTCTGTTTGTTCTGCTGGATTTTGTTTGGTTGTGATGGTTTTATGTATTTATCTTAAAATGTATAATTTTCTCTTTTTGAATTATATATAATATCGTGCCAGTTCCTATGTTACCTCAAGAAGAGACTAGAAATGAGAAGTCCAAGCAGAGGTATTACATACTATACAAATTTTCTCATATTCAGGGGGGTTATACTTAATATTTTCTTAAATTTTTAGCTAGCATACAGAACCCCAGAACTTGGGAGGCTAAGCGATGAAGTCTGAGTTTGACACCAGCCTGAGTTACAGAGACCTTCCTTCACAAACAAGAGAAAGCAAAGAAGGAGGAGGAGGAAGAGGAGGAGGAGGAGGAGGAAGAGGAGAAGGAAGAGAAGCAGGAGGGCCAGGACTTTCCCCATCCATTTCCAACAAGCACACAATGCAGAAGGGCAGCTTCTCCACTGGCTAGTTCTTCCCACCTGTGGACTTGGTCTGATGCACAGCAAACTTAGTGACACCACAGCTTCCAAATGGCTTCTCCAATCATAAAGGGGACTAATTCTCTCAGGATGATGAAAGCTCCCCACTAACTATTCACAGTTGCAACTCTGCCCCTTGTTCTGCTCATATCATGAACAACTATAATGTTTCAAAATTACAGGGATTTAATCTCAGGAAAAAAATGTGTTACACTCATAATGTAATTTTTCTAGTTGTTTCTTTGTTGCCAATTATAAAACAAATGTTGACATCGGAGCTTTACTATGGTCTCCAGCTGAGATGTATCACATTTTATTATTCACTTTACACCAGAGGACACAGAATTAAGACTAGCCAGTCAAATAATCACACATGGCTGAGGCAGAAAAAAAAAGTCTTAATAGCCAACTAGGAACCAGGAACACAGGAGCTTGGTGGGAGAAGATAAGGGAGGAAGGAGGATGGGGGTTAACAGTGAGGGCCAGGGTGTGAAATAACCAAACTTCACTATTTACATGGGTTAAACTGTAAAATAAAATAGTAACCTAAACATACGCATTAAGCATTAGAGGAGAAACCCACCCATGGAAACCAGTGTGGAGGCTTCCAAAGCAATGCAGCATACCCATCTTTTGGTTGGTAGGAGCTAAGTTCCATACTCTTCCATACATTCAGTCCATAATATTCAGTTGTATAGCAAGGTCTTCCATACATTCAGTCCATAATATTCAGTTGTACAGCAAGGAAATAATAAGACAGTTGGCTAAGGACAGAACTAGATAATAATTTATTCTGAAGCTTTGTATAAGGAGTTTTTAAGTTGTGGTTATGGACAATATCAAGAAAGGATGAAAACAAAGGAATGGCTAAGAATGAATGCTTTCACATTTTAGAAGTTTTTCTTTCCCCACTGTGATTCCTTAGTCTTATCCTTAAGCCTGTATATAACTCCAATTTTTAACAGGATCCTATTTTCCTATACTTCCTGGGCCATGGGAAGTACCTATAATTATTGACTAAATGCTGAGGTCACTCTGACTAAGGAATAGGAGAGAAGATAACTGGAGAAATCTTGAGATTAAATCCTACCAAAATAATTTTCTACCTAGCTACCACTCACCTGGATGTGTGAATGTCCTTCTTCCAAATAGTTAAAGTTATGTCTTCTTTGCTTTTTTTTCTATTTTTAAATGCATCCCACTTTTTGCATTTACAAGTTTATCTCAGATCTCAGAAATAATCACTTTCATCACATTAGTTTACTCAATTTTCTGTGCACTGAAAAATCTTTGTTTTTCTTGGGAAGCCACATGCTCATTCAAAGACTGGAAAGTATTATCACTGTGTGGTGGATACTACAAATATAGTCCACAGAAAACCTGAAAATCCTAAAACCACTGTACAGTTCAGTGGTCTCCAAAGCAGGCCTGGCAAGCCTAGAAGTACCCTACAGTGCCACAAGGGCATACAGGGCCAAGCAATTTCCCAGGTTTCAGATTCACAAATAAGCCCAGGGCCGTGTGCATGTTAGGCTCTTTGCCACTCAACTATAGCCTGTTTGCAAAATGAGTGATTTCAAGGACAGTGTGGTGAATCTTTTTCAAATCAGATGCTCATGACATAAAAGAACAGAAGGGCCTTACTGCACCATCAGCGGAGAAACAATCAAAAGTAGATGATGAGTGTTTCCTATAGCAAATGGAGCTTCACAAACCCGGTAGTCCTGTCTCCTAAGACAAGTGCCCCCATGTGTTTACTGGTCTCAACATGTTTCCCTAGTATTTAAGCCTATTAAACAGAGCAGGAGAACAATGTCCTAAGCATTCTATGCTCTAGTTTTAAAGATTACTTGCTTATAGAAAACAGACTCTGTAAAAACAACTCCAGTTGTCTCGGTCACCTTTTTCCTATTGGTAAATAGTAAAATTTTGCATAACTAACATAACTAACTTTTAAATATTATAATGGCATTACATTGTTCTGATCAAATACAGATCAGTAAATTACAGTGATGACTCACTTGGTTAAACTGTAAACTTTTATAATGCCCTCATCATAAAAAATTCATCTTCAGATGTCAAGGACATGTTTTAATGCATATATGCTTCATAACTTAAATCAATGGAAAGGTCTCAGATATATGTCTGCTTATTATAAGATGAACTACAAGGTGGGGTGAAAATAAAGAATAAATCTACAGTCAGGAAAAGAAAATGATAACATATCTTACTTCTAAAAACAAAATTTTTCTTCACATTTTAAAAATATTGAGAGTGGAGTTGGAGAGACAGCTCAGCCATTTAGATAACTTGCTGTTGTTACTGAGAACCTGGGTTTGGTTCCTATCACCCCCATGGTGGCTCACAATTGTTTGGAACTCAAGTCCAGAAGTTCTAATCTATGACAGGGCTTTCCCTGTCCTATCACACTAAAATATTAGGGTAGCAGGAGGCCTGTGATTGGACAGGGAGAGGCAGAGCTAAGAGTTGCAGAGACAGAGAGCGTCTCAGGGAGAGGGAAGGCCAAGATGGAGGAGGATGGACAGGAGAAAGAACTTGAACCAGCGTGACTTTAGATAACCACAGATAGTTATGATATTGTATGCTTAAAATAATTTGGATAACGCTATTATCGTCAGTTGGTTCCGAAACTATTGTATTGGCATCTTGTAAATTGAGAATTTATTGATACATAAATCTGATTGGTTAATTATAATCTTCAAGAGTTTTGTTTCTGCTGGGTTGATTGATGGTGTGGCAGTTGACAGGGTGGATCGCCGTTGTGTGGAGTTGGCATGGCAGTGATTCGCCAAGGAACTCAGGAGTTCCAGCCCAGAGAGACCCCTGAGTTGAGATCACGTATCTGGAGTCATGTGGTCTGCCGGTTGCCAGTGGTAGTGTGGGAAGTCTGCCAGTCCATTTTTTAATATTGCCCGCAACACTTACCCCTTCTTCTAACCTCCACAGGCTCCTAAACACACATACACAGAGAGAGAGAGAAGGAGAGGGAGAGGGAGGGGAAGAGGGAGGAGAGAGGGAGAGGGAAAGGGAGAAAGAGGCGCATGGTCATATACATTAAATGAACAAACAAATGTTAAAGTATTAAAGGGTGATATTACATATATATATTACATTGCCATGATTCTGGATTCTACTAAATAAACTGTTGTGTGGTTTATATATGTTTGGCCCAGGGAGTGGCACTATTAGGAAGTGTGGCCTCTTTGGAGCAGGTATGGTCTTACTGGAGGACGTGTTACTGTGGGGATGGGCTTTGAAACCCTCCTCCTAGCTACATGGGAGCCAGTCTGCTCCTGGCTGCCTTCTGATTAAGATGTAGGATTCTTGGCTCCAACTCCAGCAACATGTCTGCCTGGGCACTGCCATGTTTTCCGCCTTGATGATAACGGACTGAACCTCTGAACCTGTAATGTTGTCCTCTACATGAGTTGCCTTGGTCATGGTCTTCACAGGAATGGAAACCCTTTACTAAGACAGGCATCATAAGAGTCATGCATGGACTTGGAGAGGCTGTGTATGCAAAGGGCCTGCTGAGCCAACATGACAATGGACATTCAGCTCACCACACCCACATGAAAGCCAAGCATGGTACCACACACCTTTACCCACACTGTTTGGCATGGCGGGGTTTGCAAAGACACATGGATCGCTGGAGCTCTTTGGCCTGACAATCTACCAAACTGATAAGCACAGGTTCAGTGAAAGACCCTGGATCAAATATGGCAGAAAGCAATTGAGGAAGATACTTGATGTCAACCTCTGGCCTTCACAACCACATGTGCACATGACTACATAAACATAACACACACACACACACACACACACACTTTATATGTGGAATGATGTAAAATGTTCATTTCAGAATTGTAATACTTAAACTATGACAAAACACTTTACCTTTTCTTTTATTTTGACAAAACACTTGAGACTAGAAATCTGTCAGTGCCTAGCTTGTAAACTTTATTTTAGAATGTGCACTATCAAAAATCATTTAATGGTTACTTCCCATAGCAGTGTACTTTTGATCTTCACCGAGGATCATTTAAGGAACTCACACAAGCTCTGAATTAAATTCCAATTAAAGCCCAGACTTGGCTTGTTCTGTAAACACTCAACAGAGTCTTTCCTGTTCTGTTCTGGCATTTGTTCTTCTTGTTGGTCTGCTATGCAAACACACAAAAGGAGAACTAATGGAAAAAGGTTACACAATCTCAAACGGTCCTTTGCAAACTTTTTGTTTAAGCTTGTTTTTAGAAAAGAATAACTTTAGCGAATTACCGTGGTTTGTTTAGCAAATATGGCTTGCAGCAGAGAGGTAATAGTCGCTTCATTGCTAACACCACACTATGAGCCCATTGCTTCAAAAACAATTTCTCTGCCCTTCTACTGTCGGATAGCGTTTAAAAAAAACCATACTGAAAATAGTCATTACCACATCTTCTACTATTTGATAACACCGTTTGCCTTTCTCTGGAACATTTTTCTTTCATAGACTTTTCTCCTGGGAAATGCTTCTGCACAGCACATGCACTAAATCAACTCTGAATCTGTTGTAATCCATTTTCTTTTGATAGGTTCACTTCAAAACAACTGAGCAAGTTAGATGGCTTAGAAGGTAAGCATGCCTGCCACCAAGCTTAGTGACCAAAGTTTTGTCACCAGGTCCCACATACTAGGAGAGAACCAACTCCCACAAGTCATCCTGTGACTTCCAAGTCACACACGTGCCCCACAAAAACACAAACAAAATGAACTAAAGTTCAAGTGAAAACGAACTTGCTAAACTTATTCTACACATTTTATAATTTCCTGGTAGATACTGGTGCATCTCTGACTTTCTGTGCTTTGTGTAAATTCAATTACAAGGATACAGCCTTTCTTCTGCAGCTTCTGAAGCTTCCATTTCTGATGCCCTAGAATTGCACCTCCCTGTGAAATTCTGTAATCCTATGGTCAGGATGGCACCCAGTCTTCAAAACATGTAGAGAGCCACCTAATGTTGACTTAGAATAGTGCAAATCTCACATTTTCTCAGCATCACACATTCAGAGATTAGTGCCTAGTTTAACCAATAAGCTGCTATAAACACACAAAAGAATAACTTCCACTTAAAGCTGTGTGAGAGAAATGGCAGATGGTAGAGTAAGGCATCACACTCAGAAAGAAAAACAGTCTTGCTTCTCTTCTTTTTGATTGTTTTATTTATATTATTTTCAGACAGGGCCTCACTCTGTAAAAAAGCTGGCCTCCAACTCCTGGCAACTCTCCTGTCTAGGATTCCTGAGCCCTGAGATTGGCATCATGCCTGGTTTGAGAATCTCTTCTGTACTATGAGAGTCAAAATTTTTGTTAGTTTTTATATTTCAGGAGAGAGAGAGACCTTAAAATAATTCGACTCACTTTTGCTGTATGATATTTTCTAGAAATCCATATTATCCTTATCCATATTATCAAAAGGGTATTTTTAATAAAATGAGCCCATGGGCTCTATTCAGTATTAAAAACTTTTTATTTGGGCACATATGTGAAACATATTTTCTACTGAATCTTTAGAAACTACTACCATACCTGGAATACAGCAAGTACTTAGCAAGGATTGGATGAACAAGAACTTTTGGAATCATTATGGATAGCTGAGTACATGACAACTTACTGGTTTGACATCATCTGATAATTAGATATCATCATTTAGCCCCTAAATAAGCTTCTAGATAGATAGCAACCAGGAACATGACATTTTAAGTTTCTTCTGACTGTATCACACAAGTTCTGTAGATTATCTGTTTTCTTCATGCACCATGTAATTATAGAAAAAGAACTTCATCTCTCAATGGCCATCTCTCCTTCCATAAGTAACAGTGGTCATCATCCATCATCGGCTTCTTGGGAGATGATCCTCTGTGAGCACTTGGCTGCTCCACAGGGAAGCAGTCTCCAATAGAAGCCATCACTGTCTTATCACAACTCTTCCATATGGGAGATTCATGCACAGTGGGGAGATAAACACACGGCTAGACTGAGTGCGTGGAGTCATTGCTTCACTAACCATAAAATTAATTCATCCAGGCAAAGAGCTTGTTATGAAACCAGAACATAAAATATTTGTGTATGTTAGGGCTTAAAGGTGGAAATAAACAGACAAGTCACAATGTAGTAAAAGAAGAATTTTTAGGTTTCTTTGGTGAAACAAAAGCAGATATAAAAAGTTACAAAGATTTTAGATTTTCATTCACAAAAAAAGTCATTCACATTTTACACTATACATGTTATAATATAAATACAGGGAAGTATTATGTGCATTGTAATGAAAAGAGCCCTAGTAAGTCAACACAGTGATTTTCTGTGCTCTAGAACACATAGGATGGATTACATTGACTGCCGAGACCTAGGACCTTGCCTAAGACACTAAGACACGCTAGTGAGCACGGTCATTCCCTCTAAGCCAAAGGAGGCTTCATGAGAAACAATCAACATAGGACCAACCCCAGTCTGCTCTTCCTCTACTCTTCTTTGCTGAGTATTTACTTTGATCTGATGTATAAAACACAAAGTCTGCCCATACGTATGGGACACCGCACGGTGCTTCAATGCTTGCTTAGTTGTGTCATTTCAAAGTTTGCTTCTGTTCACATTTTATTTGTAATTTTTCTGTAAGTTGTTATCAATGAAGGGAACCGGTGAGCCTTAAATGCCTTCTTTCTGTGAGCAGTTTTAACTTTGAGCCTTAAAAGACCTAGATAAGGATTCAGACGTCATCTTCAGCAACCACTATTCAAATGCAAGGGGTAAATGGGTGAGGTGAAAACTTCAATACATACATGCTATCTAACGATTAGCAATGGCCACACTGTTCTACACATCTATGCTTGCTTGGAATGGGCAAATACCACTTAAGGATAGCTAAACACATTTCCATTCTCTGTAATAAGCACTTGGGAGGGAGTACCTATATTATAAGGTTTCAAACTATGAAGAAAATATAAAAGCTAACACTGAAAACTTACTAGCATACTACATCGATTTCAGGTCTTGGGGAAAATAACATCCAATAAATTAAATCCGTATGGCTTACTTCATTTATTTACGTGTGCTTTGCAGCTGCAGCATTCATACATGAACATTCAAAACTTTTATAAAGGATTAAAATGGTTATATGTACAAAATGGTTTTTTTGTTGTTGTTCTAAGAAACACCCTCTCCCCCACCCTCCACAACCCTTGGTCTCTATCCATTCCAAATACCTTGATCTGTTACCTTACCAGCGTTAGTGTTAAGAAAGCCATTGTAAAGGAAACCCGGTTGAGTTAATATTTAGCAATTTGACCCCTAAAAAAAAGTGTTCCAGGTCATAGAAAAGTCCTCCATTCAGGCGCTTCGTGTAAGTGAAGAAAAAGGAACGTGGCAAAGCAGAGTTACACCCTGGAGCTCCGAGAGTTTCATCAGCCGGGAATCAGCCAGGCATCAGCGTGGCTCCCGTGGCCGACACTCGTGCAGAGACCTGCAAGATGCTGTTTGCTGGTTGTCCAGAAAAGCCGTCCTCAAACTTGCTGACAGTAAAAGGGTAGACAAAACCATTTCCAGCCTAAGCAAACTATCGCATAGCAGCCAAACCAATGATTAGAGATCTTGAAAGCGTCATAGTCATCATTAAATATGCCTGAACCGAGTGTGATGTTTTATTTTATATACAGGATTAAAATCAACATTAAATCATCTTATTTACACGGCCATCGGTGCTGAAATTGCAATTTTTAAATAGTACAGTAGGCTGGTGTACAGGAAACACTCTGCACTGGAGGCAGAGAGAGAGAAAACTAAAGAAATTAGATAGGCTGAAAATGGTTCTCTTCTTCGCTCATTTTCTTTCATTTTATTCACTTTTTCAAAATTCCATGTTTCACTGAAAATATTTTAAGAGTACAGCCACCCCAAATGACCAGACGGCAGTCCCCAAATCCAAACCAACTGCTAATTCTTCTTGAGGTGATAGGAAAGGCACGGAAAGGCAGGGCTTTGGCTGAAATGGTGAAGGAAGTATATGTTCGCCATGTTAAGAATCAACGCCTCGTTTCCTGCCACCTCCGGCTCCAGCGATGCTCATGTTTTGATGTGTTTATAGAATTGTCCTTTGCTGATGAGGAATTTTTTAAGTATTTCTTAGAATAAGTCCTTTGGTATGCAGATGCTACATGGAAGAAAACAAAGAAAGAAAGAAAACACAACAGTATTACTTGCTCCATACCCTAAACTACTGATACCACACCGGTAAAATGTAGGTGTCTAGTATCTGCTAAAGCATGGCTGTCCATTCTTTCTAAAGGACCACTTACGGTTCATGCAGGTTATTTTAGGCATTGCCCATCTCCCATTTCCTAGGCACCGGATAGTTGGAAGGTGACGCTGAATGAAACCATCTTTGCAGTGATATCTAATCAAAGAGTTGATTTCATAACGTGGTTTCATCTTTCCAAAGGTCTTGGCATTTTCTACAACAGGGGGTTGGCCGCAAGCAACTAAGAAAAAGCAAATTGTGTTATTTCCCAGAAATCTAAGCATTTCAATTAGTGTAAGCATCAGAATTAATCTAGCTCTATTTCTTTACTTTAACACCTCAGCGCCTCAATCATATACCTTTGTAAAAGGCATTTATAGAGAATTTTAAAATGGAAATAATTTTAAATATTTAGATTGAGGTTCTGGATGTAGATTTTTATCTCAGACCATGTCATTTTGAGTTCTATTTTTATTAAAAAGAAATGTTATTAAATGTTATTAAACACCTATCCATCTACAATGTCACTTTTAAAAAATATCTCTAGAATAAAAAGCACCTAACATCTTTCCCTTTTTATCTCTCATCTTTTATTAACCATCTTGTGTTGGAGCACTAATGTATTTCCAATATTGAACGATCACTATCACTTCCAAGAAAAAAAAAACACAAGAAAACAAAGCAAAACCAGTATAATCTTTAACACCATTGATTTGAAATATAGACATACACTTTAAGGTATAAATAAAGTGTTAGCTGGTCCTATATATTCTATATTAAGACAGGGAAGAGTGGACAATATTCCAGCTTCAGGCCTGTCTGTCTGTCTGTATGTCTCTCTGTCTGTCTGTTGTTTGAGACAGCGTGTCATGTAGCCCAGGCTGGTTTTAAATTCACTATGTAGTAAAGGAGGACAATGAACCCCTGATCATTCTTCTTCTACTCCTCACACATCTTTATCACAACCTCATACTACTCTGCCTGGTCCGTGTAGTGATGGAAACTGACTGACCTAGCCTTCCTACACACCAGAAATGGGGAGGTAACTATGGAGTTTATACTTCATAATCTTAATATATTAAAATAATTTTTTAATGATTACATTTGTTTAATCTATATGAGATTTGTTTAGCCTATATTGGGTTTGTTTAATCTAATATTAGAAGGCCATTTATAAATACATTGTTTCTCAATTACAAATTCAGGTTTAATTATAATTTACTTCAGCTTTATCCAGCCTGCACCTACATACCACATTTATCATAATATTAAAAGCTATATTAGGATCCTGATACTGGCAAACTTCAGGTAGAAGGAGGCTATGGTGATAAGAGAAGATTAAAGTAATCAACTAGATATTAGATTATATGTGGTTCTGTATTGTACTGATAAATCAGAAGCTGAATTTATTTTTATTATTTTTAAGAAATAATTGCATGATTTCCCCCAAACTATTTGTATGTAAATATTATTTTTAAAAAGCTAAAATACCTCGGTTGACTATGGTAGTGGCAAGGCTAAGAGGCTAGGCTGGAATCAATCCAAGCACATAAGCTTGCTCTTTGAGAACATGGCAGAGCAGTAGAGGAGGCAGTCTTAAAACATGAACAATTGCATATCCATATGACAAAATAGATTTGCTTCCCTACCTCATAGAACACATGGAAAGCCAGTTCTAGGTAGCTTAAACACACAAACACAAATGGCAAAGTTATAAAACATTCAGCAAACAATACCAAATGTCTTTATGATTTAGGATTCATAAAGACCCTTTTCAAAGCACAAAAAAAGCTGAAACAACAAAGTAACATTAAAAGTATGAATTATCTTCACAAGAAAACATGAGACTAAAGAAAAGCTATGAACTAGAAGAATATATTTATAAACTATATCACTGTCAAGAGATTAGAAATGAGGATATAATAGGAACCCTACAAATCACAATAGGAGAAAGGAATCAATTACTAAAATTAAAGTTGTGAATAAAAAGTGAATTAAAGAAGATCTACAAACAACTAATAAATACATGAAAATACAGTCAACAAATACCCAAGAAAATGGAAATTAAACCAAAAAAGATAATATTTCATACCCACCAGACAGGCCCCAATTTCTCAAGTCCAATAATATCAACTGTTGGAGAAGTGACATGCCAGGGGCCTCTCACTCCTGGCTGGTGGGAGTGGGGGCTGCTACATGTCTGGGATGTAGTTTGACATTTTCTAGTAAATATGATGACATATAGATCTTAAGATTCAGCTTCATCACTCCTGAAAGTATGTCCTACAGAAACTCATGGAGGTCTACCAAGAGCAAATTTAGGACTCTTCATAGAAACATTATTTATAACAGTAAAGATATTGACTGACACCTACATATTCACTTGTAAGGGAACCTATCAATAAAACGTAGTCGCAACTAATGAACCACTTACACAGCTGCAAAACCAGAGAATGTGCAACTACATACATTCATACTGATAAATCTTAACAACTAGGCAAAAGAGCAAAAAAACAAAAAAGCAAGGTATAGATAACATATATAATATGATTCTTCTTATGTAAGCTTCAAAATATTGGAAACAAATACTCTATTGTTCTGGGATAATGCTACAGGGAAAAGCAAACAAACAAAGTCTTTATCTCAGGTAGGAATTTTGACTAGGAAACACCATCAAGATGGTCCAAAGATGTATAGACAGCAGGAAGAAAGGAATTCTTTTAAAAATGCTGCTTTTCAATGTATTAAGCATCTTACCTGTAAATAATTAGAACTACTTGAGCCTGTAGGCTTATAGGTGTATGAAGTATCTAAGAGACTATTTAAAAAGCCTGTCAACACTGACATTATAAAATTCTCCTAGAGCCATGAGAGACTAATCCATTCTTTAATGAAGTCCTGTTAGCATCTTTCAAAACTCTTTCCACATTGGGAAATTTAGCACATGTTACATGAAACTTTCTTGGCTTTAAAACTGAAGTTCTCAACCATTTTTTTCTCTCTAAACTGTACCTGCTCCCAGAGACTATTGCCATGAGTAGAGTCTTCTGGTTGGCACAGTGAGGAAGGAATATGGAGGCAAGGAATATGGGCAATATTCATCCCACAGAGGGCCTGGAGGATGATAAGCATTCTTGACAAATTGGACAGTCAATCACAGTAAAGATATGTACCCTGCTAAAGTGTCAATGTTGTTGCTATGGTGAAACTGTGCTATAGGACAAACAAACTTAGAAAACAGAACAATGAAAAGCATGATGCTGTGGCCATTCAGAGGTCACAGAGGGCAAACACAACATTTGCATAAAGACAAACAGTTTATTAAAGACTTGTTATCCGGGAAAAGGGAAAACAGCAAATATTTGCTATTTTTACCAGTTCCCTGCAGATATGCTGAGGAAATGCACAGGCAGAAAGCTGCTTATGGAGATAAGGCATTGAAGATAAGTGCTAACCTGGATCAGAGATCAGCAGAGTAATCATAGACAGCAGCAGAGTTTCATCTAGACTAAGACTGTGTCCATCTTAATGTTCTCTTTCCCAATACAGTTTGTTGTGTTAAGTCTTGACTAGCATCTATCTATCTATCTATCTATCTATCTATCTATCTATCTATCTATCTATCTATCTATCTATCTATCTTTCTCTCATACACACACACACACTCTCCCTCTGTCTCTCTTTCTGTCTGTCTGTCTGTCTGTCTGTCTGTCTCTCTCTCTCTCTCTCTCTCTCTCTCTCTCTCTCTCTCTCTCTCTCTCTCACACACACACACACACACACACCCTGCACATATTTTATCATAGTTTAATTCAAAGACAAATCAAATGTATTTTACAATTTGCTTTGGTAGTTTGTATTCTTTCTTGAGGTGGGTCTTGGTTGCCCTAGGAATCAGATATCCATACTTCAAACTCAACTTTCTTGGTATTTGTTTTTTAATTTTGGGTTTGTTTGTTTGTTTGTTGTTGTTGTTTTTCTGCTTAACATTGACCAAACAATTCTCATTCTGAAACTTCCTTTACAAATGCCTTTGTTTATCAAATGTTGAAGGCACTCAGTTAAAGGCATAGGGATGACAGTTTTGTTCCATGGATTACTAGTAGAAAATAAACCTCTTAGGGGATGCTTAAAAATGTTCAAATGTGGGCAAAAACAGTGACTACTTGGGATGGAGACTGTAGTGAATAGGAGCCTGTAGCCCCCTCTAGAGCAGCTTCTCAGCTCTGCAGTCTCAGCTCACTGAAGCACCTGAACAGGAGTCAGGGGCTCCAGATCTTCCTACAAAAACAATACTAAATACTGCATGATACTTCCAACAGTTTTGCTGTCAACGTCTTTAGTATCCTCTTCACCAGGATGAAAATGTCTACAGGCCAGCAATTTCTGAAAGTTGTTATGGGCAGATTGCCTGTATAAGTGCCACCTTTTTATCTTAAAAATCGTGAAATCTGAAGTGAGGACAGTATTGAAAACAAACCTTTTCATTCTACTGGCAAAACAGTCTTAGGCAACAAAAAAGGACAAAGCAGGTCTAATTTGTAACTCCAAGGGTGCAACCTTGGCTTCCTGACTCTGTTGCCATTTGATATGAAGATTTAGAACCTAGGAGCAATTCCCCTTACCTGTTCCCTTCTTGCAGGTGTAGGTGAGGTGGTAATTGCAGGGGACATCATTCCACTGACCATTCTCATGCCAAATAATCACAACGCAGTCTTCTCCAGAAGAAAAGAAGCTATCTGGCTGGTTGGGTCTCCAGTTCTCATATTGCTGTACAAATGGAGACAGAAGATAAATAAATACTCAACAGTCTGAGCCCCAGTGGCTATCTGATTGGAATGGATTCAATTTCTTTTCAACCACAGAACTGAACTTATTTCCATGGTAAATACTTTCAAACTCTTTATGGGAAATACATGCTTCTCAAAGGCCTTGTTTACCAAATAGGTATACTTTGTCAATGAAATGTCCTTGAGAAATGTAGGTGTGATTAATATAGATTTCTAAATATGCAATAGGTCTCCAATTTAGGAAACTATATCATTATATTGCTCTTAACTGTTATAACAGCAGAAATAAAAGAGACAAAAATGTCAGTGTCTTTCTAATCAATTATGATTTTCTTTCTAGACTTATCCCTGACCTTTCCTAGTGTGGTGTCTTACCATTTGTCCAAGCAGTTAAGACTAATTTTATGTGTAGCAATAGTAAGAGCAGTACTAAGAAGCCTCCTAACCTGGTAGGAAATGCAAGCTTAGATTTACAGGTTAACTAAGTGACAGTCGCTCGAGATACACAGGTGTGTAAGTCTTTCTTGAAATTCAACTTTAAATGCATCTTTGGTTTGAAATTGAGAAAAGAATTTGTTTCAGAAATGTGCTGAGCCCTACATTGAGCTCCTTAGAGACAGCGCCTAGACAAGCAAAAGCTTGACAGGCACTGGAAGAAGAAGAAGAACTGCCTTGAAGAAGAACATCAATTAAACACGGGCAAAGGAGATCCTAAGAAGCCGAAAGGCAAAATGTCTTCATATGCATTCTTTGTGCAAACCTGCTAGGAGGAATACAAGAAGAAGCATCAAGATGCTTCTGTCAACTTCTCAGAGTTCTCCAAGTAGAACTCAAAGAGGTGGAAGACCATGTCTGCTAATGGAAACAGAAAATGTGAAGACATGGCGAAGACTGACAAGGCTAGTGAAGGAGAAATGAAAACATCTATCCACCAAACACCCCACCCACCACCACCAAAGGAGAGACCAAAAAGAAGTTCAAGGGCCCCAATATACCCAAGAGGCCTCCTTTGGCCTTCTTCTTGTTCTGTTCTGAGTACTGCCTAAAAATCAAAGACAAATATCCTAGCTTGGTGATGTCGCAAAGAAATTAGGAGAGATGTGGTAGAGCACTCCATAAGAGGACAAGCAGGCCTATGAGAAGACCACCAAGCAGAAGGAGAAATGTGAAAAGGACATTGCTGCCTACAGAACTAAAGGAAGACCCAATGTAGCAAAAAGGGAGTGGTCAAGGCTGAAAGGAGCAAGAAAAAGAATGAAGAGGAAGATGAGGAGGAAAATGAAATGGATGAGGAAGAAGAGGAAGATGATGATGATGATAAAGATGATGATGATGATGATGATGATGATGAAGTTGGTTGTAGTGCAGTTTTTTTCTTGTCTATAAAGAATTTCATACCCCTGTATACAACTCACTCCATTTAAAGAAAAATTAAAATGCAAGGCTGTGTAAGATTTGTTTTTAAACTGTCCAGTGTCCTTTTGTACAATTAACACACTACCAAATGTGGCTTTAGCTATCCCTGTACTGGTGGTATTTTGTAGAGAGACTATAGCTGTAATTCAGCCAGTAGAATTAAACTTTCGGAAAATGCTTCACAGTGCCTATCAAGAAACTTAAAAATGTGGATCTATAATTGTGTTCCTTATAATGTATCCTCAAAAAACTAATCAAAGATAGGAACGTTTATGGTAAATACTCTTTATAGGAAAGTTTAATGGAAACCATTATATAGGAATTCCATATTTTGAATAAATTTTGGTGTCACCAGAGAAGGAATATTACATAACCATGAAATATTTTATCCTTGAAGACTATTGAAAGAGATAAAAATATAAACTAAGATATAGGTTAATACCAAACTCATACATCTTTTCAGAGGCCATTTGATGTGTGTATAAGACCAAACCAAAATCCAGTAAAACCTTATCAAGTTTTTATAAGTGCCCTGACACTGAGATTTCCATGTTTTTTTCTTATTTTCTAAATTCTAAGAGTATGAACAGCTATGTTTCTAATCAGTGAAAGTAAATATTATGAAATTATCTCTACATTTATCAAAAAGTATTCACAGCTTCTAGCCAAGCTGGTGGAAACGAACCTCAGCAGATGCCACTGCAGAGTCCCGAAGTCTCTCAACAGCTTTGTGCTTTTAGCTGATATTCCCTACTGCTCGGAATGGCAGTGGTGCTGTTCTCACACTGAAATTCATTAGACTTCTATGCCAGGGAAATGCTTTGTGGGGCTTAAACTGAAAAAAGATGTAATTGTCTTTGCTGAGAATTACATCTGGCACCTAGAAGATGAAATTCAGAACGCGTGTTTTTGTTGTCTGTCAGCTGTGGCTTAATTGTGCAGGACCAGGTTTTGGTTGTGTGGCTTCTGTCCCTTCCCCCACAACATTTAGCTGGACTTCTCAGACCATCCTATTCAAGCTGAGACATTCCTGGCTGGCAGCCTCCACCCTTCCCCTGGTGTTATCTCCAGCCCTTGTTCGGTTGGGAACAATACAGCCGCTTTCACCTTAACAACAAAGGCTGCCTCAGGGCAGTCTCACCTGGAGACCAGCAGAAACCTTCGTGACTTGAAGCAAGCGACCTGCTGAGAAGAAGATCCAAGGAATTCGAGGCCATTGGGGGGGGGGGGCAGGGTTGTTTTCTAAAAACTATATATATTGGCTAAATAATAGTAAAGGCAGTCTGTCGTCTTGACTCAATTCTCTTTCGTCCCCTTCCCGTTTATCCCCAGAATTCTCTTCCAGGTCTCCAGTTCATATGTGGCTGCAGGCGGCTACAGCTTCTACAAGAATGTCTAATATGTACACTATCACCCACTCATAACTCGGCGGTGCCGTTCACCTTGGTTAGGGCTATTTGAATTTGTTTATGTTGTTGCTAAATTGACTCAGGTTTGCTGTTTCATCCTTAACTTATTTTGGCTTATTTAACTTTTATGGCAAGTGAGCAAAAATAAATAACTAAATAAAGCTTGACTGTATATTCAATAATGTATGTTTTCACTAACATTAAATATTAGGAGCTATCCCTCCTGACAAAATAGGTCCATTATAAATATGTAAGCTCTCACCTTCCCTATTTCTAGCAACAAAATAAGGATTGTTTAAATAAACAGAGAAAAACACAGCACCTCCCATGTGAAATGTAATTTTTTTTTTCACTTGGGGTTATGATCAAACATCTTGGCTGTTGTTTTTGCCTGCTTTGCTTTGTTTTATTCTGTTCTCTTCTGTTTTGTTTTTTATGTGTGTGTTTGGTTTTTGCTTTTAAAATAAGTTCTTACCACATAGATCAGGCAAGCTTCAAACTTGCCTTGTAAACTTGGGTGATCTACTAACTCGAGCCAACCAACTCCTAGGGTTGGATTGGCAAACCAGGAGTTATTCTAAGAAGCCAGCATAGGTTAAGAAAATTGCCTTCAAACCCTTTACCCAGAATAGGTGCTGGCCATGTGTTTACAGAGTCATGCCTCAGAGACTGCTTTCTCACTGCCCTGAACTCCTGTTGCCTTGAGAGAAAAATGTTCAAATTATTTTGTTATTTCATTCTCATCTGATGGCAAAGAAAAACTATGACATAAAACTCAAATGGTTGATGTAAAGGAATGTCAACTCAGATGTAAATGTTTCTTCTGTTTTATTAAAAGATAATTTGACCCAGTATGAAACTGCTTAATGCTTTATATCATATGACAAAATTACTCTGGAGTTCCAATGAAATAACTAGCTAGTTCTCTCTGTACCTGCAAAACAAGTTCTCAAATGACAAACATTTCAATTAAATTAAATTCAGTTACTTTTCAGTTTACTCCCCCCAACTGAATTCAAATATATCACCTGCCAAAGTAATAAAATGGTTGAAAAAAACCTGGCTGAACTCCAACAGCTAATAAGTATGGGTCTGTTACACAAAACTTGTCTCTGCATACAGGAAAGCAGTTTCAAATCAACCCAAATGTTTCTGGGAAAAAATTCAGAGCAGACTAAAGTTATTCATTTAAGTCTATACCACATTATAAGTGCTTACTTTTCTTGTCAAAATTGCCCTGCTGGTTCTCTGCAGCCCACATGACATCCCAGGCTGGCGGCATCCTAACCCCTCAGGGAAGGACCTTCTGTTTCAAAGCAACTGAATGGGTTTCTCTCTGAATGGGTGCAGAATTAGTTTTCTTCCCTGTGTCTGGAATTCCCCCTCTTGTCTCAGTCAGCATGGAAGGTGGGGAGGTTGGATGGGAGGCAGAGTCAGCTTTGGACAATTTTCAATAATGGGTTACAAGGAGAATCTTGTAGTACATAATCACATATGGAGTCTAGAAAGTCAAATACCCATTCATACATAGTAAGTGATATTTTACTTTCTAAAATATGTAACACACAGTCAAAGATACCAAAATCTCAGCAATTAATCAACATCCCAAGCATGAATAATCCAACCAAAACAATGTAATTTACCTAATTCACCGTTCCATGCACAGAAAAGAATAACTGCCTCTCTATAAAGGCCTATTAAAACCCTTTTCTAGTTCTATGTAAGACTTAGAAATAAACAAGAAATTTCTTCTCTTCCTTAAAAGGGGGCAGGGGAGTAGGTACTGCTTTCATTAGAAGAAAGAAAACAAGGTTATCAGGCATTAGCTGCTGCTGCAGTGATTGGCACAAATAAAGACCAATTAAACTCCGAGGAAATACATGAACGTCTGGGTAGCAAGGAGGTTCACAGACAGGTGTAAGAGAGGCTCATAAGCATAAACTGGTTCACTTTCCCCCAATGCACCATTCCAAAATATTTGAACTTTTGATTTTGTTTTGTGTTGTTGTTTTTTGTTTAGTTTTTGGATTTTCATTGTTTTGTTTGCATGTATGGGTTTTTTTTTTTTTTGGTCTTTGTTTTTGTTTGGGGGTTTGTTTTGTGAGGTTGTGTGTGTGAGTATACTAGGATTTCTGAAATAAATCTAAAGAAGCAGAAGGTGGAGTGTCAGAGGGGAGTTGGGGAGCACAGATATGATCTACAAATACTATCTCCATGCATGAATTTATCAAGAAATGTATAATAATATTTCAAGTGAATTGAGGAAAGGAGTGGGCATGAACGTGATCAAACCACGCTGTTTAAAATTCTCAAAGCATTAATAAAATATTTATGTTTAAAGTGGCAGTCGTAGTCTAATATTTTATCTTAAAAAGAGGTACATTTCAATTGGAATATCAGAACTCTTAGGACACAAGTTGAACGAATTCATAGAATTATTTTAAATGTTCAGAATGGGGCTAGAAGGCTGGGCTCATGTTTAAGAGTACCTGTTGCTCTTACAGATGATCCGGGTTTGGTTCCCAGCACTCACATGGTGAACAAGGTCAGACACCATCTTCTGTCATCTGATTCTGAACTCTGTAGGGACTAGGTATGCATGTGATACACATACACACATGCAGACAAACACTAATACACATACACAGTAAACCTAAAAGAAAACTTTTCAAAATACCTGCTTTAAATCTTGCATTGTTATAGTAAACTGGGACCTTTTAAATTAGAATTTTAGCAGTGACTAGCCTTTCTGTACTATCTTTTCACTTAACTTTATTTAACTTGGTAAAATAAGCATAGTAAAAATCACTGAGCACTGATTTTCCTAATGACTCACTCTTAAGAGACATTGGGTACTTTTTATTTTACTAACTACCAGTTAATAGAATGAAAAATTAAACCAAATGGTCATAGACATTAAATCATATTAAGATTCATCTGCATGTGAGCTTTGAGATGTACCTTTCTTTCAAATATACACACAAACTAATATTCATGCACACAAGCATGCACTTGAGCCTAGTCATACAATCCTAGTAATTATCGCCACCCAGATGATATATGGAAGAAACTGAGGATGTCTTTAGCTGCTCAGACTTGTGTAGCAGATTAATTCTATTAATCTATTAGAGATGGTAAATCTATTAGAGATGAACCACAATGGTAAATCTATGAGAGATGAACCACAATGTACAGAAGAACAGACATATGTATTCCCAGCAAGATGGGACATCTGAGCTGTCTATTATGCAGACATCCATGAAAGGCAATTGAACACTTTGTAAATATTGGCCTCCCTTCCTGGACAGTTCACGGTGTACTTCTGGCTATCTCAGATATCTCTGACACTGTAAATCTTGAATCTGTGACTGTCAGGACTCTTTTATATCTGTCTCTATATTCAACTAGATATTTAGCTATAATTCTGTAGCTTAGATGCCATCATGTTTTATATGTTAAAATTCACTGTACTTTGGATTCCCTGGAGTAGCTAATTAGATACTATGTTTTAGAACTATTTTGCTGTTGCTAAAACATTTAAATATCATACATACCCTTTTACCCTATTGGTAAAAGTAACCCTGACACCTTTCCAGGGATAATTTTGGAGGAAACTGATTAAATTTTCAATTGCAATTTGGATTTATACTCCATGAAAACTTCAATCACAACATTTCATCTTCCATTCTGCTCCAACACAGGTCATTTAATTTACTGAAGAAAAAAGTTTTATACGAAACCGCAGAAGTCCTCTCAGTTCAATTGCTAAGAAAAGAAGCCAAGGGTGTGACCGGTTGGCTTCTATTACTGTGTGTGCACTGAAGGCTCAAGAAAGAGCAGTGCTAATTTTAACCTGATCTGCCAGGGTTTTATCAAGCTTAAGGTATCTGTTAGCTTCCTGCTGTGCTTTCAAATTATCTCGTTTTGCACTTAACTATTAGGTTTACAATATTATAAATTTCAAAAGTATAAGAACCTAAACTACATCCCTGCATACGATAGAGATGTTCATATTAAAATACAAAGCTTAATGTGACCACCAGGTGGTGACATAGACCACTCCGTATGGTACTATTTTGCATGCCAGCATGGGATTTAGAATCACAATTATTAACTCCACCTGGAGAATAAAAAAATTAAAGTATCATCTATGGCATGTCCTCATGTGCAGCATGTTCTCATCTGTGGCATGTTCTCATCTGTGGCATGTCCTCATGTGCAGCATGTTCTCATCTGTAGCATGTTCTCATCTGTGGCATGTCCTCATCTGTGGCATGTCCTCATATGTGGCATGTTCTCATCTGTGACATGTTTTCATCTGTGGCATGTCCTCCTCTGTGGCATGGCTTTCTCTGCAGCATGTTCTCCTCTGTGGCATGTTCTCCACTGTGGCATGTTCTCCATTGTGGCATGTCCTCATCTGCAACATGTCTTCCTCTATGGCATATGTGGCATGTTTTCATCTGTGACATGTTCTTCACTGTGGCATGTCCTCCTCTATGGCATGTCCTCCTAGGTGGCATGTTCTCCTCTGTGGCATGTTCTCATCTGTGGCATGTCCTCCTAGGTGGCATGTTCTCCTCTGTGGCATGTTCTCAGCTGTGGCATGTCCTCCTCTGTAGCATGTCCTCCTAGGTGGCATGTTCTCCTCTTTGGCATGTCTTCCTCTGTGGCATGTTCTCATCTGTGGCATGTCCTCCTAGGTGGCATGTTCTCCTCTGTGGCATGTTCTCAACTGTGGCATGTCCTCCTCTGTAGCATGTCCTCCTAGGTGGCATGTTCTCCTCTGTGACATATTTTCATCTGTGGCATGTCCTCCTCTGTGGTATGGCTTCCTCTTTGGCATGTTCTCATCTTTGACATGTTCTCATCTGTAACATGTTCTCCTCTGTGGCATGTTCTCAACTGTGGCATGTCCTACACTGCGGCATGTTCTCATCTGTGGCATGTCTTCCTCGGTGGCATGTTCTCCTCTGTGACATGTTCTCATCTGTAACATGTTCTCATTTGTGGCATGTTCTCATCTGTGGCATATTCTCATCTGTGGCATGTCCTCCTAGGTGGCATGTTCTCCTCTGTGGCATGTTCTCAACTGTGGCATGTTCTCCTCTGTGTCATGTTCTCCTCTGTGTCATGTTCTCCTCTGTGACATGTTCTCCTCTGTGGCATGTTCTCCTCTGTGGCATGTCCTCCACTGTGGCATGTTCTCATCTGTGGCATGCCCTCCTCTGTGGCATGTTCTCCTCTGTGGCATGCCCTCCTCTGTGGCATGTTCTCCTCTGTGGCATGTTCTTCTCTGTGGCATGTTCTCCTCTGTGGCATGTTCTCCTCTGTGGCATGTTCTCCTCTGTGGCATGCCCTCATCTGTGGCATGTTCTCCTCTGTGGCATGTCCTCCACTGTGGCATGTTCTCATCTGTGGCATGTTCTCCTCTGTGGCATGTTCTCCTCTGTGGCATGTTCTCCTCTGTGACATGTTCTCCTCTGTGGCATGTTCTCCTCTGTGGCATGTTCTCCTCTGTGGCATGTTCTCCTCTGTGGCATGTTCTCCTCTGTGGCATGTTCTCCTCTGTGACATGTTCTCCTCTGTGACATGTTCTCCTCTGTGGCATGTTCTCAACTCTTGCATGTCCTCCTAGTTTAGCTTTTCCTGAATAGACTGTATTTTCTAATTCCATCCTCTTCTGTTATTGACTATTACAGCTCTCATCTGTTCTACTAAAGACAAGCACTACAAAAGCTTGTTTTTCCATGTTCCTATTAATAACATCTAATGATTTACATAAACAGTGAAAGTTGATTAGACATGGCAAAATTGTGTCTAGTACATCCACTCAGCATTTTTAGAGTACGACCAATAAATATGTATGCCCCAGTGCACAAAACTAAAATGCATGCTGTGTGAATCTTCAAAGTTACATTCTGAAAATATTACACCTATACTACAAGCTGACTTATGCAAACTTTTTTTTTTCACCTGGGATCCGTTAAATCACTACTGGACTCTGAGAGTCACAAACAAAGCCCTAATGTAGCCCATGTCACCAAGGCCAAGAAGACTATCTCCAAAGACTACAAGCAAGTTTCATATATGAAACACTTTATTAAAAGCCTGTATACCCACCTACAACACACACACAGGAGCATACGTATACTCACATGCACACACCTGCATACATACATGCATGTGCATATGCATACTGATAAGGAGTTAGCTTTGAACTAGGGAATCACTAGAGTCAACTCTATCTTCCAGAATACAGAGCAAATAGTTATCTGAGAATAAAAGGTCATGGGGGCATCTTATGACAAAAATCAGAAAATCTTTCCTTTCTGCATAGCTCTAGTTCACAATAGTCATTTGTTTGTAGCCTGCAGAGGTCGCATTTAAGTGTTCTCCTTGAATGAGGCAAATGCTTTCCCTGCAAGGTAGATCTCAGGCTCTCCTAATCCATGCACTCTGCTCTGGGTCCTGATTTATTTGCATGTTACAGGAGGTTATGTTTTTTCTGTTATCACTAGTTGAACCCACAACTGAAGAAGAAAAGAGCAGCTTTGTTTCAGAGGAGAAAGAGACGTTTGTTTAGGCATCACTACCCACTGGAAGCCTGCAGTTGGATTCTACCAAACTGAATATACTGAAGGGAAGGAAAATTAACATGGGGTCTCTGGATAGCTGTAAAAGCGGCAACGTGCCCATTATTTTCCTAGCTGGCAGAGTTCTGTGCAGCGGAGACAATCTGGCCACTCTTGAGTACAGCACTAATCTTGTGAAATGCTGTGAGCTCACTGACTGACAAAGCAGTAATTATCAACAGCCTTTCCAGGGGGATGTAAGTTACTCCCACTGTGAGACAGGGGCCCCAAGCAGAGCCCCTAGGAACAACATGCACTTAATCCACACAAAGCAGTTTGCCAGTGGGCTCCACTACTCCAGCTTGTCTGCACAAGTCGTCAGTCATGAAATGCTAAGGAACCAAAATGCCGGAGAAAGTGCCAAAAACCATTCAACTTCTTTTTCTTTGCTTTTTCCATGGTTGTGCATTGCCTTAAACTAATTAGCAGTTAAATTTAAACATGTGCACATGGTTCTAAAGTTTCACACAGCAGTGCTAAGGGGCCTTCTGCATTCATTAAGTTTTCTTCACTTACAGGGTAAACTTGTCAATTACAAGATGATTTTCCAGTGGTGGCAAACACTGTATTTCAGCGATTTAAACCCATCATTAGACATCCCAGCAACAAGAGCAAAAGGTATAGACAAGAGTTTTATGTTCTAGAACTACACAGTGACTCATAACATCCTGAATGTAAGTTCAGAAAAAACAGCTGTTGATTCCAATCAAACTAAACCACAACACAAGTAAAATGTTTCATTAACAGCGTAGTGGTCTTTAGTAGAAAGAAATCTATAGTCTTCTATTCATGAGTAATAGGTTAAAGGCTGAGGAAAGAGCATATGTTTTTGTTGGCTTTGGGGCTAATATAATGAAGCCTGCAAAGTTTAACATAATTAAATTAATATTGACATCCAGTGAGACTTGTTCACAAAGTGAACAAAAAATGTGGTTCTTGGCTTGGAGCTAAAACCACACCACAGTTGAAGCTTGTACAAGTGTCTCAAAGAAAGCCTTCTAAGACTTCCCAGGTTCTTAAGGACTTCAAGGTTCTGTGGTGTGAGAAGAGAATTTTTAAAATATTGTTAAATCTAATTGACACCCAAAAATACATGTTGTAAGATATAGTCTGCTAGTTCAATACCTACATATAGAAATGATACCATTAGAGTGACTGATCAACTCAAACATTTATCATCAATTTGTGTGAAAACATTTAAAGTTCTCTCTACTTGCTAATTGGAAAAACTTAAATTAGGAAAAAATATATATGTGAGGGTTTTATTTAGGGTCATTTCCTCCCAAATGACGTGGCACCCTTTGTTGAGGGTAGAAAAATACAACCAAGCGCAGCCTACATCTCTGAATTTGCTAGCACTTTCCAGTTCTCTTTCATTGCTCAAGAAATGTCTCTTGTCTCCAGAATGGATGGTAATGGTACCTCACTGCAGAAAAAAAGAGTAATGATTTATCAGTTGCAATTTATTACTAATTCTGTCTGTCCCATTAAAATGACTCTCTAGGTTGTGGGCTATTATTGTATTATTTTTCTTCTTTTCAAAGGTATCTCTCACAATGCATTGCTTGACAGACTGATGTGTCTATTTTATGGGGGAAAAAAGGTAAAAGTTTCTCTGGATTTGTAGACAAATGCAGCCTAGCAGTAGTGGTGTATACCTTTAATCCCAGTACCCAGGAGGCAAAGGTAAGCAGATCTCTCTGAGTTTGAGGTCAGCCTGGTCTACAAAATGAGTTCTAGCACAGCCAGATTCATAGAAAAACCCAGTTTCAAAAAGAAAACCATAATTTAAAGGCAAACACACATCAATGTGGCTCTTTCTGTGTCACAACTCTAATAACAGGTTAGTGGAGAAGGGAGAAAGGTTTGGAATTTGTAGCTGCATTAGCTTGACAACACTGAATCACACTTACTAAAATGGAAAAGAGGATTCAGTAATCTCATAGAAATACATTAAACCTATTTTTCATAAAAGAGTTAATTAAAATAATTGTAATATTAATTAACTTATTTTAGTCTATAAGACAACTATCAAGTGTAAGCTGCGAAGATCAAACTTAAGAATATGACATGATATCCCTATGATTCAGTAAACTTATTCTAGAATTTACTAAACAGACTGAGAAACTTGCTGACTCATAGAAGACTCTATATCCTTACAGTTGACTAGGGGGTAAAAGAAAAATTCATGATGGCTTCCTAAACTCAAAGACTGCAAAGGGCTAGAAGAGCTCCCAAGACACCACTGCCAAAGTAAAAATCCGTGGAGTAAAAATGTGAAAGACTCAGAAAAATTGCCCCCCCCAAAAGACTAGAGATGTTTTCCTTTTAAGCTGGACTTTCTAATACTTTCTAGCATTTTGTAAGGAAGTGAATTCTCGGTTCTGCTGCTTTCTTAATTTCTGGACAATATTCCAAAGTGCCATTTCCTTTGAAGAAGTTTCACCCAAGCTCTGATGGGTAGATGCTACTGGGTGGGGGTGGGGATTGGAAGGAGGAAAGGGGATGGAGAAGGGCGAGGAGGAGGGAGGTGTGACTAATAACTGTAAAACTAATGCATGCCCTGGAAAGTCCTATACTCTTATAAGAATGTTATTCCTAGGATGTCAAAGAAAAATAAAGACAAATACATATGGTAGCAGTCTTAAATCTAAGATCCACAGCTTGATTTTTAACCCCTTGTTGGGGAAGCAGGAAATGTATCTTAGAAGATACTCAAGTGTCTTGAGATGAAATTAGAGCTTCATTTCATGATGAAAGCACATGCTTATCATCAGGGCTAGTGTATGAAACTAAGAATAGTAAGAGGTCATGATTTGCCAAGAGATATGATAAACCAGCCTGCCTCCCTCCATCTTGGGCTTGAAAACCATCTTATAATAAAGATAAACTAGATATATTCCCATTTATGATTAAATCTCTATGTCTCACGAATTTAGCTATGCCTTACTTGTGACCTTAACTATAAATAGTTCTGAATACCTGTTCCAGGAATGGACAAACATGCCACTGTTCAAAATGTTGCTTTGACCACCTTTCAAACATGTCTGTTTCAGGAGGTTGTTATGACCAACTTGCTATGCTTATGTTATGCATCTATAACCCCACTGTTTTTGTCAGCTAAATCCCCCATTTAGAAATCCCCCACTCCTGAGCTATAAAAACCTTTATCTTCCCCATGATCTCTTGGGGAAGACATGATCTCATGAATTGTGCCTCAGGGAGAGGCACTCCATGCCATGCACATGAATAAATGAGCTTGTTTTAACTCATTTGACCGTGATTTCTTGTCAATGGTCTCTCTCCTCAATCTGTAGGATCAAAATATTGTATGTTAAAGTATAGCAAATGAAGGTGGTGAGCTTGGCGAGCTTTGCAGTGCTAGTAATAGGATTTTATATGGAAAACAGGGGAACTGAATGAAGACTCTTGAGAAAGAATTAATAGTCAGTCCTGAATCCATCAAACACGTGCTCCCTAAGGGCTCAAGGCATCCCACAGGAAATAAGCTCAACAGCATCTTTGGAGATATCCCTGCTCATGTCAGGGCTCTGCTCATTCCCCACCCAACTCCCCTCCAGGTTGTTGAAATTTTATCTTATTATTATTTTATTTTATTTGTGTTTTCTTTTTCTTCTCTCTTTTTTACTCCAAGGTCCTTTGTGCATACATTATAGCTTCCAGTTTAATGTTTTTATGAGATTCCTGAATATAAGAATGAATGGGTCTCTGTTTTTTGTGCCTTCTCTTGGGCTCTTTTACTTCTGCTTGTTCATTTTGTCCTATCCTACCATGTTACTTTTTACTCTATTATATTTTACTTTATTATTGTTACCCCATAGAAGCCTATTTGCTTTCTAACGAGAAACAGAAAGGGGCTGCCTCTAGATGCGACAGAAGACTGGGGGAAACTGGGAGTAATGGAGAGAGATGAGGGACTGTCACTGGTGCCAGGAAACCCATCTCAGGGAAAACACTTGAGACCAATCATTTATTTAATAATTGGTCAATGAAAAACAAAAAGCATAACCCAAAAACTCAAAGGCAGCTAGCAGACTAACTGCCTGATAAGAAAAGTTTGTTGCAGTTTTCGGTCTTTAATGTATGTTTGACTTGGAGGGTTTAACTGAATGGCTTTGAACATGTAAGTAAGGTGACAAGAAGAGGAATTCCAAGCCCATGTCATTTGCCAGTTTCTAATAAAGCACTGAGTGTGCTGAGCTGTCAGAGATGATGAAGATAAGGACAGACTGACTAGGAAAATGACGTGAAACAAAGTGAAAACTGAAATGTGCTAAGAAAAATAGAAATGGAAACATAAATTACAAGAGAAGCTTGGATACTATTATATTCAGAAGAATACACTGTCAAAGACATTGGGCAACACCCCAAATAAGTAATGAAAAGATTTTTCAACTATAACATAAACAAGAATTTGGCCTTTTATCAATATTAGCAACATCTTATAACAGAGGCCAATAAAATGTAAGAATTAATCAAAATGTGAGGAATACAGGCAATTCTGATGACTTAGCCAGACAGCATCACTAATTTAGCACAAACACATGAATTGAATTAGTCTAGCTATGAAGTAAGATCATGTTGAATATTATATGATTACACTTAGAGCTTATTGGAAACAAAGTTTAATTATTTTAATAAATGAAATCACTGACACAGATCTAATTAAACTTTATTTCCTGGATTATACTAATTTTTCCTGGATAGTAAATAACAAAAGATAATATCAGATAAATAGCAAATGCTGTTTTCCTTTTAATACCACTCTACCTCCCAAGATGCAGCACTCTAATAACTGTCAAACAAGTGTGAGAAAATGGAAGAGAAGAGAAAGCACCCTAATGCAGAAACAAAGTCCTCAAAATTGCACATGAGCGATTCACTTTCCCCAAGTGTAAGCAGATACTGTTTTCCCAGGAGAAGACATGACCATTATATGCGACATGGTCAAAAGCAGAAAACCTTGGAATAAACAGTGAAACAATGAAGAGCTATTTCAGCCAATAGCCTGCACACATATGGAACCTGTTAAGAAGAACTGGGAGCATGGTCAGGAGACACCTAGACTGTCTCAGAAAGAAAGAAGACAGAGGAAAGGGTGGATCCAGAAGGAGAAAAGTGGGCCAGAGATCAGTCAAAAGTAGGCAAAATGGTGGGCAGCTGGGCTCTTCTCTTCCCAAATGTTCAAAGTTAGGGGACACTCCTTAGCAAGTTTTTATTTACTTGACACAAAGACTGGATTAAGAGGAAACCAAGGGTGAATCAGGTTGTTCTGGGTGTTTTTATCATCTCTTTGATAAACCTTGCTTGCTTACATGGTTGATTTGCTGCCTTCTTCAAACAAAGCCTCTTAGACAAGGCTTAGCCCTAAGACTTTAATGATATGTGTGAATTCTTAAGACCCAGGCTCCAGTTGATGTTCTGTAGTTAGCATCTTACAGTACTATGTCTTCCCTTCAAAATATGCCAATCAGATATTTTTCTTTTGAAAAAGTGCAACGCTCACCAATTTACTGAATTTTGAGACAATATTAAATGGAGAAATGAAACTTAGTTTGATTTAAATCTTAATTTAATCTTTCTGCCTACATGAAAAATTTATGAGCACAGATCAGGCAAAAAGATCATTAAAGAGAGAAAAATGGGAAAACAGTTGCAAACTCTTATCTTCTGGGCACAGCAAAGCCATCACAAATATGGCATCACAGCAGCTATGGTTGGCTACACTGGGCCTTCTCAAGTCTGGGTCTGTGTGCATCCAGGAGGGCCTCTAGAACCCTATCTCTCTCTGCTGAAAGTTGGCTACTGATAGAAAGGTACAGTCATTGTTTCCAGTTGTGTACCCAATGGGAAGGACACTAGACTTCAGTGCATAATTCTAAACTTAAGGTCACACAGGCCATTCTTATTAATCAAAATGGGTCACAAAACAACATAAAAAGATGTGAATGTGGGAAAGGGATCTGAAGAGCAAAGGAATGATGACAAGGGAGAAAAGATGAGAGGGGGGAAAGAAAGGGTATCAGAATGAGTAATAAAAATGCACTATAGCAGCAAATGTGAATGAAATTTTCAAGGAACATCCAATAAATAAAAATATAGCAGACATGAACAAAAGGGAGCTGATTTACTTTCTTGAGCAATAGTAGAACAATGATATCTCAAGTTAACCTGGATGTATGTGTCAGAGACGCTACATTACCTAAGATGTTTTTAATACTTTATATAATTGCCAGAGAGAGGCCAATCTGATCTTATTAAGCTAGTTTACATGGTTGAGCAATACAGGCTTTATTCAAGTTGTGATAGGAAATACAAATAAGAGGGTAGGGGGATAAGTAGTGGCTCAGATCTATAGGACACATGTAGTGCCAATCCAACTTTACAGACTGAGTGTTGAACACTCTGGTTTCTCTTCTAAAGACAGCAGCCATGAGTATCTGTAGTTCTCTATGAGGTGTTGATAAGGAAAAGAATCGTAATCCTTAGACTTGACTAGAGACTATCACAGAACTCAGTTTACTGCATCAGAACCCAATAAGGGAAAACGTTAGAGCTCAATGCCTGTTTTAACTAATACTATTATAATTTAGTTCTGAGATGTTTCCCACCAGCCTATGGCTTAAATGCTTGCTGGCCAGAAGTAGTATTATCTAGGTAGAGTTGGGAAGCCTTTAGAACGTAGGACCACGCTGGCAGAGTGGGTGCTTACATTATTGCCTGGACCCTTGCATCAGCTGCCTTCTGCTTCCTGAGCTGCTGTGATATAAAAACCTATCACGTTCCTCCCATTACCAACCATTCTGTCCAACCATCCCTGCTACAATGGGCTAAAACTCCCTGAAACCAGGGAGCAAAATAAAACTTGCCTCCCTGAAAAATGTTTTCTGTCACACAGAAAAAATAAATTTTCTTGCTGAAAATCTACTTATGAACTTCATTGACAAGTAGTGCCAATTTTACATCCATAGTGATAATAGAGAGGGAACTACCTGAGCTTTATTGGGAGTTACTCAACAAAAACCCTAACAAACTATGCTGTTATTTACATCAACGAAAGATGAGCCAGAAACTGTGGCAACAGTCCTGAGCTCGGGTAATGGCCTTGTATCAACAGTGTTCTGAACAAACAATTCAACCTAACAGGTAAACTCAGTGGACACCTCTATGCAGGTGTGCGATTAGCCCTCAGAGTTCAGACAAGAGTCCTTGGACAGAACAGAACTTCCAAATGCAAAGAGTAGTTCCTGGCTGATTCCAGAATTATACTTCCCTTGTGCCAAACACAAATCCAGATGATTAGCAGGCAAGAAGTAAAATTTTAAGCACATAATTAAATACAATAATTTAAATTTAAAATTTAAGAATTATTAATGGCTTTCTCCCCCTTATCAATTTAGAACTTAATTTACATTTACTGTCCAGCTGAGTGGATCTCAGTGTTGCTGCCGTTTCAGAAACACCTGGGGATTGACCCAGAATTACAGCTGCTGGAGGTTTAGCTAGAATACATCTGGACTGAGCCTTGGTCAAGGTGCTTAATTACTCTCCCCAAGTGGCTGTTAAAAACAGGGTCACTGAGCATGGCCAGTGTGGCAAATCATATCTTGGCTAGCACTGAAACACTAGGTTCTCTTGTGTTTACTACCCGTCACTCAAAAGAGCTTTACCCACTGAGATTTAAGAACTCTTTGTACTCCATAGTGAGTGTCAGGGCAACCTGACATATGCAGTAAACCCTTCCTAAAAACTAAACAAACAGAACAAGGAAAAGCAAACAAAATACAAAAAAACCAAAAACTACAGCAGTTTAAGCAGACTTAAAGTAGCCTGTATTTCTAAGTAGTTTTTCTTATGTTAAGAAACAGAAATAAGTAATAAATAAATAAAGATCGTTCAGCAGAGTTAAAATGGAATGAGATTTACAACGTTATAAATTCCTTACATTAAAGATGAACCTTTCACTCTAATTAAAAATGAATCATGCTTTATAGCAGAACTTCATGGCAATTGTGTAAGAAGAAAACATGTACTTGTAAAAGACTGTCCTCCCTCACATACATTTATTGTTTTCCTTTTTACTATGACGCTAAAAGGGATAAGATATCCATGACCCAGCACAATTCTCATTGCCTGCCCTTCCCAAACGGTCTTCTCTAGAGTCTTCTTAAAGAGGGCCACATTTCTGACAGAGGCCACTGATGACTAGCCAAGGTCACTGTAACCGGTTCTGTAGTCCATCCTTGTGTCAAGAAGTGACCCTAGCAAGCCCATTGCTTACTATGACATGAACTAGCGCATCAGGCCCTGATGTTTCAATTCCATCAGCATCTTACCAATGCACTGCCGTCAGTCCAGCGGAAGTCATGTTCAAACATCTTGTCATTGAGGCCAATCCACTGGTAATCATGTCCCACACCTAAGTGACAAGAACATATGTTTTATCATGGTTCAAAAGTAATATTTCAAAAAAAATATTTTCAAATTACAAATACTCTTCTCTGATATTTTAATTAGTTGTTCATAAAAAAAAGTGTCTTTTCTGATTCATCATTTTTTTTTTCATCCACTGGGCATTGAGTTAGGAAGCACTGGTTTTTTTTTGTTGTTTTTTTGTTTTTTTGTCTTTTTGTTTTGTTTTGGTTTTTGGTTTTTTGGTTTTTTGGTTTTTTGTGAGGATGGGGAGGGAGGGTAAGAGTTAGACTTACACATCTAAGCCAGGATACATCATTGGAGGAAGTTAGAGTACGAGCTCAAGCATAGATTGAAACAAACCATGAAGGAATGCTGCTTAGTGGCTTGGTCTTTCTATTTATCTTAGGGTCAGCTAGCTTTCTCTTATAGCACAGACCACTTTCTTAATGATTACTGTCTGCACAAGACCAAACCCTCCCACATCAATTTACAGTCAAGAACATGCCCCGTAAACATGCAAATACATCAAACTAATAGTGGCAATTCTTCAACTAAGATTCTATCTTTCCATGTGTCAAGTTGACACTCAAGATTAGACCTTACTGTGTGAGTTATGAAGATCTGAGATCAGGCTCATGCTTAACAAGCACGTTTTCAAGCACCACCAAGACATTAAAATATCAGAGGAAATCATTTCCCTAGAAATTCCCTGCAATTAAGCATTTTCTGTATTTAGTGGCCTTCTGAAATATACTAGATGAAAAAGATTCTCTCTCACTTGGGAAAAACACACCTCTCTTTGGAAAACAATGACCATGAAGGTCCGATAGTTCTGAAAAATCACTTTCAAATGTACTTATCAGGACGTGAGTCACTAGTTAAAATATCATACAATAAAGTTTGAGAAACTATGAATTAACAAATTCATTCATAATTATGAATGAATTCAAATTCATTCATAATTATGAATTAACAAAATATTTCAGAAGGATAGAAGACATTGTAGGGACACATTTAATTGAGTGTCAAACTATGCTTTTTGATCTCCGTAGTCTTAGCAATTTGCTGTATAAAAGCTATCTGTCCCCTCTTTCCTCTGGGTTCAGATGTTAGGAAATAGTCCAAGTACTAAGTTTTATGAGCGTTCAGTCTTCACATCTTTGTGATCATGACAAACAGCTCATTTTCTAAAGTCTTAAGACCACTGGAGGAGGACTGGTATGTGTAGAGTTATGATTAAGATGCTGTGCAATTTTTTAATTTACAAGAAAAACACCTCAAAGCAACTTTATACTTAACTTGACAACACATGAAAATATTCAAAATGGAATTGGTGTTAATTAATCATGATAACTATATTGACCCATAAAAAAACAAACTTTTGTGTAAGGAAAAAAAGATCAAATAGCAATTGATTATGTTTTAACCTATATTCTACTGTTCTACCTGTTACCACTGGTATGGTAGGTAGTGACTTCTCGTACTCTATCTGAATAAACTCTTAACTGGAAACAGTAATATGGTTCACTTCATAAACTGAATGAAGATAGAGAGAGTTACTTTAAACTGGGATCCAAAGAAAGCTAAGATAGTGGTAACAATGAGTAAATTTCTAAATAATTCATGTCTAGTACATACGGTTCACAAACATTTGTTCCTCATGAGAAAGGATGCTTGTGAGGTGGGCACCCTGCAGGCGACACTCCCTTTCAGCAGCATCCCATGTGCGGCGATGAGCAAAGTACTTGTAGCACTGCCCTTGGAATTTGTGCCAGCCGTAGTCACATGTCTCAGTGTCTGGAAAAAAGCAGTGCCAAGATTTATTAAACTTACCTACGTCATTCAAACTTGGCTCCTCAGTCCCAGTGTTGATAGGACACCCAAACCAATATCTATGCAATGTCCCTGAAGTAAATGATTCATAAGTTTTGGTCATAGTGACAAAGACATCATTGTAAAGTAAGCCAACTGATCCCAGTGAAGTGGGTGGTTGTACATCGTTGGACTGAAAAGGTACTACCTAATTGCTATTTCCTTAATTATAGACAGTGTTTGAAGGAGACAAAACCATAAGGGAAATAAGCCTCACAGACCACAGAGCTGCAGACTTATTTATATTGCTGTTAATTTCATTTCAATACAATGTTTCTAAGCAAATCATTCACAAGTGATAGGATGGAGACTCTAGCTAACAAGGTCACAGACAGTATATTTGCACAATGATTTCAAAAGTTCTAGAAGGGTTCACTCCCAAGAGAGCTCTCTGAGATGCTACAGGCTCTTGTCATGTAAGATTTATGAAAAGAAGACATGTCATGGGTAGGAAGCTTTGAGAACAGAGTTTGGAATGTGAACTTTCTTCTTCCAAAAAGAAACAACCAGGAAGTTCTGGTGCAGATGCACCAAGCTTTTGAGTTAACTAAAATAATAACCAAGTTCTTCAATTTAGTTGCCTTCTCTCACTCTAGTAACTCAAATCCATGAATGTGTTTTCTTTCCTGCAATGAGCTGTGATTCATAACTGATATCTCAATGGGATAATAATGCCATTCAAATATATCTAATTTTTATAACAGTAAATATTAAATTGACTATTTTGTGTCAGTCTTCTTTTAGACCCACCACAAACTATCTTTACTGAAATAATCTTAATCTTTATCAAATATATCACACATACATTGAGGTAGTTCCATGCATAGACTAACAGAATTATAGCATTCATGGAATTTTAGAGACCAAGGAGACATTCCTGATCTCCTGATAAAATTTACTCTACCTTAATGTTACCAGTTAATAGGTAAAAACCATACAAGCTCAAATGCTAGTTTTATGTGCTGTGGTACTCAAAGCCCTGATTCCTGTCTAATTTATTTCTCTTTGTATAGGTTGAGATTTTCATTTTCATTGTGAGAGATTTAAGGGTTTTTTTTTTCTGACTTCAGTGCTTCCAGCCACAATGTAAATGTACAACAGATGTGTCTCATCTCTGAAAATAGTCATTTGCCCAGCCTGTCTGTCAAGGCTGTTGGTAGGGTGAAGGCAGTGGTTGACTTACTGTTTTGGATAAATGTACACGGGAAGGTAACCTGGTGATACTGTTTGGACCTTACCAATCGCATAGGAAACGATGCTACATGGTTCAGTATAAAAGGATCTGGAAGAGTCCCCACTGAAGCCAGTTTTGGTCTATGGATATTAGCTTTCCTTTGGAAAAGTTCAATTGTAAGAACTCAGTAGTGGGGAGAGAGATCAGTGAAGAAAAGTGATTTCCATGTATGAGATTCTCAATGCAGGATGAGGCTTGGTGAACTCTTAGAATACTTTCCCTGCCAGAATCGATAATGCCCAACAGTTACTGTGTAGCTTGTCTGTCTCAACCTTGCAACTTGCCATTTATATTAAGATAAGGTGAACAAAGCTAGGACGCAAATTTCTGATTAATACATCAGGAAATAAATCTTATCTTCCATAAACTGAGTGATGTCAGTTTTGCTTTTTTGTTTCTCTGGTTTTTTTGTCATTAAAATGGATTGTCATTAACTATATTTCTCTTTGCCACAAAAGCAAAACCTTGAACTTCAACTGCTTGACTGTCACATTCACAGTTTGCATGTGGCTTATTTCCAAGAAATCTAAATGCTGGAGACTGCTCTTGGGGTATCAAGAGGTGGTGGCACAAGAGATGAACCTGTGTGGGTGGAAGGTTCTTAGATGAAGGGACCCATCTGGTGATGTAGATGCTTTCTTGGGTTTTAAGGTAGGTGGCTTTGAAGACAGGTCTCTGGTTGGGTTCTCTTGATCTCTTCCTTCTGCAAGAGATTAGTTTGCTTTGTGCTTCTCCACCATGTCATGATGTGGCAAGTAGGCCCTCGTGAGAGACCAAACAGATGGAGGTACACGGTTTTGAACTTTCAGTCTTCAAAATTAGAAATTAAGTAAGCCTCTTTCCTTTGCTAAGCAGATAGCCAGTTATAACACAACAAAACGGACCATTGCCTTCCTCAGTTATAAGTCTTCTAAGAACATGTGTCTAAATATTAATGAGCTAGATTTGTATTAATATCAACATAGGAGAATTTCCAACTCTACTATCTGAATAAATCATAGCACTTTTTAAGAATCGTGGAACTAGGAATTGAACCTAGGGCCACATTCATGCTAGGCAAGCACTCAATCATTGAGTAATAGCCTTAACCCTTTCTCTATGTCTTTATTCTGAAACAGCATCACACTAAATTGCCCAAAATCTCCTTGACCTTGCCACCCTTCTGTTCAACTTCACAAGTAGGTGGAATTGTAGGTCTGTCCCCAAAATCCTTGCTAAACCGTGGTTTTCCGTAAATACATATGTGAAGTGCACTTAGAAGGATTAAGGAACTTTGATTTTTACAAAGTTGAGAGCCATTTTTATGTCCCTAATTTTTATTATCATTAATTCAACAGTGGTATAATTAAGGATTGCATAATTAAGGATCATTTTCTGGTTATTATTTCCATGGGACATTTAAAAATTGGTCTTGGTGTTTTTCTAACTTCATCTACAAATAATGGGAATCTCATTTTCCTTTTTCATTTCATTTTTTAAGAGAACACTTTGAAGTGTGTTTTAGTCTTTTACCCTAATCTTCAACATTTGGGATCAAACCAAAGAGCTTAGTACATGGCAGACAATCATTCTACCTCTGAGTTCTGTCACGGGCCCCTGTAGATAATACTTTAGAGGACGGGCACCCGATGCTTTAGAGTCCTTACAGTGCAAACATTGTAACACAAAGACCCAGCAACTCCTTGATTAGGACCATAGAAGCTGAAAGGTCACTCTTAACAGCTACACCATAAAAATCTGTTCTATAGGCTGTATGGGCACTGTTTTCAGCATCTCTGATAAAAAGCTGCTAAGGTTTAAGATATTGGCAACACCTCAACCCTTCACCCAGCCAAGCTGTATTGACTTTACAACAATATATCTGCACCTGTTTCTCTACTGTTCCAAAAGCTCTTTCTAGCGTTTGTGATTAGTCCACCAAAATATGTTCCCTGTTCAAAGTTTCTGAGACTTAAGCAGTTACTAATGCAGATCAAAGGTCAGCTGAAGAAACAATGACACAGTCATAGGAGCTTTGGACAGAAAACTGTTTAGAAGACAGCAGTTGAAGAAAGCGTTTGTTCTTAGGCAACCTGAAAAGAAGAGAGAAAAATCTTCCTGTGCTGGAGCAGTGAATCACAGGAGTGCAGCTGCACTGGATAAACAGGCAGGATAGACAGTTGGAAGCAAATTAAACAGGAAGGCTAGATTTGCTGGAAAAAGAGACAGATGCACCTAAAAGTTAGCTGGCACTGTGAACAAAGAAGCAAGCTGTCTCTTTTCAAAGCAAAAGGAAGAGGTAACTAGGTTCCTTGAGAGAATATAGTACCACTTAATCCATTAGAACCTCATTAAGTAATTTCATGTATCTCTCTCTTTATGAGTTGCTTTGGCAGCAGAAAAATGTTGAAAAGCTTTGGGTTTTAGAATTGATCTGCCCAGGGACATTTTACATATATGTCATTTTGAATGCATCACTTTGCTCGAAGCCTTAGTTCCCTACACAAGGCACAGTAGTTGTTGGTCAGCTGAGATGATGCACATGGAAAACTCTAAGACATTGATGCAGCAGTTCTCACTGATTCACCAAGACCCAAAATGTGATCAGGTTTGAAACTTTATCTTTAGAGTTGCAGTGTCAGGAAAATATAAGGTGCTCAATAAATACTTGGGCAAATATTTATTTGTTTGTTTGTTTGTTTTATTTACTCCTTGTACTTGAAACTGAAGGATAGTGATCATTTCAATGCATTCTGAGTGTTTAAGAGTCTTACTTAATGTGTTTGTGAAGGAATATGTTTCTTACACTAAAAAGGTGAGCTTGTTATTGCAGATGAATTTGAGAATTGCTCTTTCTAGATTTATGAAGAATTGATTTGGAATTTTGATGGGGATTGCATTGAATCTGTACATTGCTTCTGGTAAGATTGCCATTTTTACTATATTAATCCTGCCAACCCATGGGCATAGGAGATCTTTCCATCTTCTGAGATCTTCTTCAATTTTTTTCTTCAGAGGCTTGAAGTTCTTGTCATACAGATCTTTCACCTGCTTAGTTAGAGTCACACCAAAGTATGTAATATTATTTGTGACTATTGTGAATGGTGTCATTTCCCTAATTTTTTCTCAGCTTGTTTATCCTTTGAGTATAGGAAGGCTACTGATTTGTTTGAGTTAATTTTATATCCAGCCTCTTTGCTGAAGTTGTTTATCAGCTTTAGGAGCTCACTGGTAGAAGTTTTGGGGTCCCTTAATATACAATCCCCAGGATAGCAAAACCTATTCTCCACAACAAAAGATCTTCTGGGGAAATCACTATCCCTGACCTCAAGCTCTACTATAGAGCAATAGTAATAAAAACTGTCTGGCATTGGTACAGTGACAGACAGGTTGATCAACTAAATAGAATTGAAGACCCAGAAAAGAGCCCACACACCTACGGTCACTTGATATTTGACAAAGGAGCTAAAAACATCCAGTGGGAAAAAAAGATAGCATTTTTTAACAAATGGTGCTGGATCAACTGGAGGTCAGTATACAAAAAAATGTAAACTGACCCATTCTTTTTTTTTTCTTTTCTTTTTTTTCTTTTCTTTTTTCTTTTTTTATTTGATATATTTTTATTTACATTTCAAATGATTTCCCCTTTTCTAGCCCCCCACTCCCCAAATTGACCTATTCTTATCTCCTTGTACAAAGCTCAAGTCCAAGTGGATCAAGGACCTCCACATAAAACCAGACACACTGAAGTTTATAGAGAAGAAAGTGGGGAAGAACCTTGAACACATGGGCACAGGGAAAAATTTCCTGAATAGAACACCAATGGCTTATGCTCTAAGAACAAGAATTGATAAATGGGACCTCATAAAACTGCAAAGCTTCTGTAAGGCAAAGGACACGGTCATTAGAACAGAATGGCAACCAACCAATTGGGAAAAGATCCTTACCAATCCTACATCTAATAGAGGGATAACATCCAATGTATACAAAGAACTCAAGAAGTTAGACTCTAGAGAGTCAAATAACCCTACTAAAAATGGGGTACAAAGATAAGCAAGGAATTCTCAACTAGGAAACTCAAATGGCCCTGAAGCACCTAAAGAAATATCCAGCATCCTTAGTTATCAGGGAAATGCAAATCAAAACAACCCTGAGATTCTACATCATACCAGTCAGAATGGCTAAGATGAAAAACTCGGGGACAGCAGATGCTGGAGAGGATGTGGGGAAAGTAGAACACTTCTCCATTGGTGGTGGAATTGCAAGCTGGTAAAACCACTCTAGAAATCAGTTTGGCAGTGTCTCAGAAAATTAGACCTGAGGACCCAGCTACAGCATTCCTGGGTATACTCAGAAGATACTCCTACATGTAAAAAGGACACATGCTCCACTACGTTCATAACTACCTTATTTATAATAGACAAAAGATGGAAAGAACCTAGATGTCCCTCAACAGAGGAATGGATACAGAAACTATGTTATATATACACAATGGAGTACTATTCAGCTATTAAAAACAATGAAATTCTTAGGCAAATGGATGAACTAGAAAGTGTCATCCTGAGCAAGGGAACCCAATCACACAAGAACACATGGTATGCATTCACTAACAAATAGATGTTAGTCCAAAAGCTCAAAATACACATGTTACAATTCACAGACCACAGGAAGTTCAAGAAGAAGGAGGACTGAAGTGGGGGTGCTTGGGTTCCTCTGAGAAATACTCACAGGAGCAATAATGGGGGCAAAGTGCGGAGCAGAGACTGAAGGAAAGGCCACACAAAGACTGCCCTACCCAGGGATTCATCCTATAAAACAGTCACCTAACCCCGACACTATTGTGGATGACAAGAAGTGCATACCAAAAGGAGCCTGTTATGGTTGTCTCAGGAAGGGCACTGCCAGAGCCTTACACATACAGAGGCAGATGCTAGCAGCCAACCATTAGACTGGGTGTGGGTCCCCAGTGGGGGAGTTGGAGGAGCTGAAGGGGTTTACAGCCTCATGGGAAGAATGACCTGGGCAGCCAACCAGACACCCCAGGACTCCCAGGGACTAAACCATCAATCAAGGGGTACCTATGGTTCCAGTCAAGAATGTGGCAGAGGAATGCCTTGCCGGGCATCAGTGGGAGGAGAGGTACTTGGTCCTTCAAAGGCTCAATAGATGCTCCTAACAAAGGGAAACTGAGGTGGTAGGAGGTGGAAATGGGTCAGGTGGAAGGGTATATACTTGGAGGCAGGGGGAGGAGAGGTTGAGGGTTTTCGGGGAGGGGGGGAACCGGGAAAGGTTTTAGCATTTGAAATGTAAAAGAAGATTATATTCAATTAAAAAAAGATGAATTTGAAAAGGAGGGAGGTGATTGGAGAATGGATGGAGAGAAGAAGGTTTATGGGACATATGGGGAGGGGGGATCCGGGAAAGGGGAAATCATTTAGAATGTAAACAAAGAATATAGAAAATAAAAATATTTAAAAAAAGAAATAGGAAGATTTTAATCTACCCATTAGATTACTTATTAGTAAGGACTTCTGACTGAAAAGAGTGATAATTTGGGCTTTTCAAATTCTAGAAAAGAATGCAGAGCTTCCCAGCTTACCATGCGACCAGCAACGGAGGAGTGTTCCTCTTTCTCCACATCCTCACCAGCACCTGGTGACTCCTGAGTTTTGTTTTGTTTTTTTAAGCAGTCAATGTTTTTATTTAAAATTTTTACAAATAGCAAAATGTGAAATTTCTTCATAACAGTTTGTTAAAAAAATTAAATAGTAACTAAACTTTATATTGTATATAAGTGAATATGGTATAAAAAAGATGAATTTGGTCTGTTTTCATATGTAAAATCTAAAACTGACTTACTTTACGCAATTTAAAATTAAAAACAGGAATAAAATATTTAAAATGTAGCCATCAGCCATCTCCTGTAACAGTAACTTCAGCCTGTGACTACTGGCTTTGCTCTGGATTACACAGAAGTGAACATCTAGATTAATGCCACAAAGTGGGAGAGGCCAGGCCAATGTGTCAGGGTGTCTAATACATTTTCATTTTGTTTGGTGGAGGGCAAGGCTGGCGCTGAGCGCTCTTATCAGTGCCAAACCACAGCATAGCTTTAAGAGGAGGAATTCATCGTTGCTAAACTCAGTGTCTGGGGCATGCAGTCTGTTTTGGAAGAATGAAACAAGCAAGCACTGTTACCACGAACCACCTGAAATACACTCTGAGTTTTGACATAAAATGCATATTGCAAGGATTGTGAGATTTGAGGCCCTTCTTTCATTCAGAAAACCTAGTTGCTTCTTTATTAGGATGGTTTCCTGGAATCAGTTGTACAACATCATCTACAAAGTGTGTGTGGCAGGCCACAGCTAATGCACTGCAACCTTGTGTGAAAACATTCTCTAGACATGGCTGACCCTGAACAAAATCTTCAAGTGCTTATGGAGATAAAATTAAGGCAATTAACACTGAGGGAATTAACTCTGACAAGTAGGCCATGAGATGGGAAATGCTGATTGTGTTCCCAGAAATAATACCTAATAACTGTATTTCTTTCTTTTTTTTTTTTTTACCAAAACTCCTTAAATTCAACTCAGCATGTCTCTATGATCGCAGCAAATCAGAAAAACAAACACAGTCAAGTCCACTCTATAGCTTACATGTTTGGGGCTAGTCACATACAAGGAATCCTAACGCAACCTGTGAATTTTCCCAAGGCAAAGCATATAGGGCAAATATGAAAATTAGCATCATTAAAGTTCATCACAAAGATGCTTTAACAGCTCTTACCTTGTTCACAGAGTGCACCGACATAACTTGGAAGGCAGAGGCATCTAAATGTGTTAAAACCATCCACACACGTGGCTCCATTCCGACAAGGGTTAGAGTGACATTCATCAAAATCTGAAATAAAATTGTAACCATGAGCAAAGCAGGTACAAATGTTTTATTTAGAGTGAGGTTTCTGGGCAAAAATACATGATGGCAACTAAATATGATTTTTAGATTTTATAAAAGTGATTTAGATTAAGTATAACATGTGTTATATTTTAGTCAATGTTATACCCACAAAATATCTCTTCTTTTGTCTGCAATTTTCTTTTATGAATCTTTCTTTACTGAAACTAGACACCCTAAAACAATTGCAAAATGACCCAGAGTAAGGTGTTTATTTCCATTGCTATTAGTTCCTTGGAACTAATAGGAATCTCCCATCCAGTGGTTGAAATTTCAGTTACTTCAAGATGTCCACCGAACAGCAAAGGCAGTCTTGTGAAGCCTTGTGATGTGTGTGGATTGTATAGACAGAACCAGTCAAGCTCCTGTTCAGTTAACACACTTACTATGCATTTCATTTACACATGGGTTTCTCAGCAATTGCTGACAGATTCCAAAGTACACTTTGTCTTCCATTATAGCTGCTGGACAAGTATGAGTATAGCGGCTCCTCAACCCAGCATCTTACCTAGTTCACACTGGTCACCACTGTATCCAGGTGCACAGGTGCACACATAGGAAGTCTCGGTAGGATAACAGGTGCCTCCATTGAGGCATGGGTTTGTTTTGCAGAGATCAGGTCCTATCACGTTCAGGAAAATAAGAACAATTAGACTTTTTGCCCAGGTATGAATATATTTTAGCACAAAATGTCACTTATGCTACCATAACATAGGCATTACCATAACAATTTATAGATGTACTATATATAAAATTAACTTTACTCTGGAGTGTTCCTTGGCATTATAACTAATTGTTAAAAATCCCTTCTATTCATTTCTAGGATTCAATCATTATTACTTATAAACAATACATTATACCACATCTGTCAGCTAACATATTCTATGGCAGATTTAGTTGGCATGATAATGGTAATTGATTTTAGTTAAAAATGATTACACATATGTGCACAGTGAATGGAAATGTATTTTTTTAAACGATGTTAGTTCATGTGAAATGGTTGGGTACACAGAACATGCATTCTTTTAGCAGATTGGCTTGTTACCAGTGTGTGAATTACTACTGCCTTTTACCACTTAATGATCAGAAACTGTCTTCCAAAGTGTGCACTGATGTTTCTTCTGCTACATTAACATGCCTTTTCCAAAAACACGTTCCAACTGTACTCCTTTAAACTATACTTGAAGAAAAGCAACACATGGATTAAACTCTACTGTATAAAAACAATTCCAAATACAACACCTCACTTAAAATGAAACCCCAAATTTTATTACAACTTTTTAAATAAAATATAAATAAAACTAACACTCCTAGAAATAGATGCAAAAGCTCAAACCATACTTTTCGTTTTAATATAGTAATTTAAAAGATATTTTTAAAAATAAATATTTTATACCTCTGAGACATATATTTCATTTTGTAACATTGTCTAGATATATGGATTTTATGGAGAACTTGAGTATTATTTCAGAAATATTTAATTCCAAAAATGTTCAGGAATCAAAATGAAATTCAAAAGTTTTGCAAAACAATTTAAATGTTTACAACTGCAGTTTCAAAAATCTTACATTACCCAAATTCTGAAATACATGCACATGAAGAGATATCTAACTTCTGATGAAATATTGGCTGTACAAGAAATGTGACCTATGCAGGGCAGTGGTGGCACACACCTTTAATCCCAGCACTTGGGAGGCAGAGGCAGGCGGATTTCTGAGTTCAAGGACAGCCTGGTCTACAGAGTGAGTTCCAGGACAGCCAGGGCTACACAAAGAAACACTGTCTCAAAACCCGCCCCACCCCCCCCAAAAAAGTGACCCATTCTCAGACAAGAAGTTCAAAGTCAACCTTCGTTAGCATTAATTCAAATCAGGACAATGAGACAGCCTGTTGAATCTACACATCCATATTAAAATCAGGTAAACTCAGATGTGTACTTCAGTATCTTTAAACTCTGTCTTGCTTTAAAGTGCGCTGCTTCAGTGACAAGGTTGCAGTCTGTGACACACGCACACCTGCATGGAATGCACCTGATGCTTAGGTGACATGCTTATGCTACTGTGACTGCATTCATCCACATCAAGGACACCAGGCACCACATTGAGGTCACGTGACAAGTATAGATAGAGAATGACCTTTTCCTGCTAACTCAAAGTTCTGATTAAGAGACAGGCTTGCCTTTTTAGCACATTGTTCTTCCCCAAGTAGTTAGGGTGGGTCTGGGAAAGCTAACCCTGCAGCAGATAGGCCAGGCCCTCCAACACGGGTGACTATCTACTGATTAAAATACAGGGCTAGTTCTGTGAAGACAGAACACTGTCTCTCGGTAAGTACTATAGTCTGGACAATACAGAGATGTTTCCCCTTCATCTGTCAATTATTTCCATATTCTTAAGTGCATTTCAACTTAATGATAAAACAATAAATATTGGCCAGATTACTGTGTTATCATTATTTTGGAGTATAGTGATCCTTCAAAAATATTCCTAGTGTCAACTACCTTTGATTAATCTTATTCACAAAATACTGTTATTATTTTATTAAACTATTATTATATTATTAAAATATCAAGCTTCAAATAAATGTATTCTTCTGATTTCCAAGGTAAACATGTGTCTCAGTAATATTAATAAGACTAGAAGAACAATTTTAATAGCCATGACCTAAAGTACAGTATTTGAGATAAAACATATTTTAAGTCATACAGTCCTTAAAATTGATCCCCTTCCCTCCTTCCCTCCTTCCCTCCTTCTCTCCTTCCCTCCTTCCCTCCTTCCCTCCTTCCCTTCCTCCCATTTCTTGCTTTCTTTCCTTTTCTAGGAAGTCATTAAATGATGGCAGTTATTTGTGGGTTCCATTATTATTCCAATTTAAATAATAACATTCCAGGAATATAAAAGCTTACTTTTCAACATTTTTAGGCTAGATTTAAAAAAATATATCTTCTCTACTAAGTAAAACTTTCAAGTTTGCTGTTTATATATTATTGAATACCAGTTGTTAGTTTTATGCTATGTTGAAAACCAGTAAAAGGGCAGTAAAAAGACCATGGACATCAGATTAGGTTGTTTGGAGTTGAAACTCAACTTTTGTCATGGTGTGTCTGCGCATCCTTGGGCAAATTACTGACCCTCTCTGAATAACTATGTAATATCTGTTCACATTGATCTAATATAAAAGGATGAGATTTTAGACTCTTTGTGATTAAATGAAATGGTCTATATGAAGTAGTGTCCATTCTATGCTATTTTATAGTCAGTAATTAGAAATTAATTTCTCAAGAGGTAGAATGTAAACATACCAAATATACTATGACTAAGAGCTGATTTAGCAGAATTGTATAAACTGTTTCAAGTAAGGACATCACAGTACAAACGGTAACTGATAGAACAACCGACCACAAGGCATTTGTAAGAAACACTATTCTCAAAAGTTAAAGGCCTAGCCGACTTTGGTACTGTCCTAAGTACATCTTTTAAAGGGGGCAGGGCTAAAAGAAAAGTGTGATTTTTCCCATTTTTACAACTATGACATACATGTTGTAGGACATGCAGCAAGGCAGTATTTCAGCTGTTGATGAAAACACATTGCATTTTAGACCATTGTTTCACTTTGCCCGTGTTACAATTGGATGTTGTCTGTAGACGCAGGGGAGTAAAAGCAAAGTATGTCTGTAAAGTACAGAAATGTCCATACTTACATTCATTGCATTGACTCTCTACTGTGGCTTGGCCTGAACAATATAAAAGTCGCTATGAATTTCACATTACAGTAAAAGGCAGACAGGTATATAGAGCCAAGCCCAGCCTTGGAAACAGATGTAGCAATGTGGGCATCTTACCTGGTAGGTACACTGCTGTGCCGTCTATGGACTCTTCACTAATGCCAAGCAGGAAAGCAGTTTCATTAGAATTGTCCAGAATGGAAAATGGTGGTAATGAATGTGCGGTATTTAGATCCAGAGTACTGACTGTTGCCTGGTTACTGTAATCAAGAATTTTCTGCGACACTTGTTTTTCAGATGTTGCCAGTATAGATTCTCCAAATAATGATGTGTGTGTTTCCTGGTTAATTTCCAAGGAAGGAAAGGTTGGCCTCTCGGGCTCCTGTGGGATGGGCTGAGGCACCACACCTGTCTCAACTCTGAAAGCTGCAAAAGCAGAAGCAGAATGTGGCCTCTGTGTGGCACCTCCTGGCTCCGTGTCTTCTGCAGTAGTAATGACGGGTTCACTCTCTGTTGTTCTGATACCAGGAAGCATTCCAGCTGTTTCACTTGCTTTGTTTGGGAAGTCTTGGGAAGTCTCAGTTTTTGTGGGAGACGTTTCCAGTTCTTCTAGTAACTTAGTCTTACTTTCATGTTCTGAAATATCTAAAGCAGGGTCAGGAGACGTGGATGGAGGCTCTGTTCTGTGGATATTTTCACCCAACGACTTGATGGTAGCTTCAATATTAGCACGGACTTCCTTAAAAGGACCCTCTATTGACTGTTGTGATGAGGCAGCAGGAAGAGCTGGTGGAGCACTTGTGTGAGGAACCTCTGGGAATTCAGAGACTTCCCTGTCTATGTAGAGAGGGAAGGGAGAAGATGGTGTCTGAGGAGAGAGCTCCGCCAGAGAGGAAACTGCAGGTGTTGCTTCGGTGTAATGTGTGGAGTCAGATTGTTCTACCACATTGGGGAATTCTGTTAAAGGCTGAGCCATTAAGTATGTACTACCAATACTTACATAAGCAGGAGGATCTGTCAATACTTCCCCAACTCCTGAGAAGAATTCTGGCTGAAATGAAGGACCTCCATATTTCTTTTCTTCATATTCTTCCTGAGTTTTTTCCAAACTCCCCAATGTTGATATTACCTCACTCTGGTCTGCAATAGCTTGGCCATCAGATAAGGTGCTTGATTCAAATATATCATCCAGAGATATTGTTTCAATGTTGGATTTATCAATCTCTGGACTGCCTGTAGTTAGCTTACTAGGAATGTGCAGGGTTGACACTGTGGGGAAGAAAGTATCTAATTCTGTCTCTGTGCTAGAAACTGGAATCCCAGTGGCTAAACTAAAGCCTATGTCATCTGCCTGTTTTCCATTACTGGGAGTCACAGACGCATTGTACATCACTTGAGTGTAGCCAGCAATAAGTGCATCACCAGAGCTCTCAAATGCTTCCTCAGTTGGAGAAAGGTTGACAGCTGCCTCATTCTTCTCTTGAACTTGAAGACTTTCTTCATTACTGCCATGTGATCCCAATGATATCTCTGGATCTAGGTCTGTTTGTATTCCTGGGATGTACTCGTATACAGGTTTAGTGTGATCAATGTCTATAATAATATTTTTATCTGATGTCAGCTCAGGGAGAATTTCAACAATAGCACTCTCAGTAATTGTCAATCCTAAGTCCTTACTATCCTCTTTGTCTAGATCTATAATAATACTTTCAGTGCTTTTTCTTCTGCTAGGTTTCAAGGTAGAACTGATATGGTCTTGCAAACCATCTGCAGTACTTTCTGAGGTACTCTTATATGACACTGTGCTTGGCACTGTGCTAGTTGGATACGGGGACCTCTCGTACTCTGAGTGATGCAGGAACATCACTGAAGCTGTTGGAGATCCATCAGTAGCTCCAGCCTCAGTCCTTGACACCTCTGGATGCTCTTCCAGGAATCCATGAGAAGATAATGTGCTGTCTCCTTGACTGCTTGCCTGAGTAGTTCCAGAGGCGTACACAAAGCCAAGAGCATCCACTTCTCCGGATCCTTCTCCAGAGTTTACATTAAATAAGTCAGATGTTTGTGACTCTGATGTAGCTAAGGGTTTGGTCATTTCAACACTGTAAGTTTGAGGCACTAAAGCAGTGGGGGAGGTTGCTGCTGCTACAGCTTCTGATGCTGAGGAATTTTCATTAGAGATCTGTCTACTCATAGTTTGCATTCTATGTGTCTGGATTTCCTCTTCCCACCTGAGGGTCTGCTCTGGAGAAAGTTTCACATCCACAAGCTTTGTAAAAGGAAGAGTTGAAGGTGTAGGTTCTTCTGTTTTAGTATCACTCAAAGTTGCATTGGGCGCCTCCGTGTGGTTTCGAGAGATGCTGCCTATTTTGGAAATGAGTGTTCGAACTTCATTTGATGCATCTTCCATTCTTTCATGGTCTTCTACTTTGTCACCGAAGATGCTTGTTCCTAAGTTTTCCATGTGAGACGTCTCAGGATACAATGTGCTAATGATCCGCTCCATGTCAGTCAAACTCACTGATGCTGTAGGTAAAGGAGGCAAAGCCTCTCCTGATCCCAGTCCAGAAAATGAGAGATCAGTATTTGACTCTTTATTTGTTAGTTTCGTGCCTTTTTGGAAGAGTTTTATACTTTCCTCCTCTTGAGTTGAGGAATCCAAGACTACACTTCTAGCTGGTCCAGTTTCAGTCACTAAAGCGGTGTGTGCCTTTCCAGTAGCTTCAGGATGCCTAGTATGTGATTCCACGTCTTTGACCCCTGGACCTGTAGTCGACATATGAGCTATGGACGTGTCTTCCTCCTCTACTTCCTTGTTATGAATGTACATTTTCATTGTTGTTAACATAGAGTAATCTGGAGTTTGGAATTCAGTTTCAATAAGAGATTGGGTTACCAAAATTGTTTGTTCTGGTGCAAGAGAACTATGGAGAGATTCAAAAGTCGTTTGTCCCTGAGCTTTATCCTGTGTTACTGTTTCTATTCCAATTTCTTGTTTTTCAGGATCGACTTCTGGTTTAGACCAAAATTTGGTTGGCTCTGTTGTCTGGGGAAAGTCCACTGACATTGAACTATTTATGTCTATGTCCCCATTTTCTGTCGGATCTATAGTATTTCCACTTGCTGCTGTTGGCAAAGCAGTGGATCTTTTATTTGCTTCTGTCACTGCAGCCACTTCTTCAGAGTCTTCATCAAAATATGGAGACTCTGTACCAGAAAAGATGTCCACAGCTAGTGGAAGCACTGGACCAACAGAGCTGCTGGCTGAGGTCAGCTGCTCACCTGAGCCCTCAGCTGAGGTCATGAACTCTTCCCAGGGGAAGGCTGTGGTACTGACCACAGTACTGCCAAGTCCTTCTGAGTGAGGCACTGGGCTGATGTTGTCTGAGGTAGGCGGTATAGATGATGAACTCTGTGTATCCCTAAGTCGTTCATTCTCAGAGCCTCCCAACCTCGCTGTTTCCTCTTTCACTGTTGGATAAGACACTGTTGGATATTCACTGAAGTCACCACTAAAATCTTCTCCCAAAGGAAAACCTGTATATAAATCGTTTACTTCTGCCTGGGAAGTTGGCTTTCCTGATATTTCAGAAATCAGTGTCTTCTGGGATGTCTGGCTCATAACTCCAGCAATTTCTATGTCTAATACAGTACTTGGAATTAATCCTGTTGGCTCAAAAGAGGATGAAATCCCCATACTGGGAGATGGAGTGCTGAGTAATTCTTTTCTTACTTTGGTTTCAGACTCTACATTTAATAAAGAAGCCGTGATGAATTCCATATCAGTACTAGCATCCCCTGAACCCAGGTCCATGAAAAGAGAGGGGTGCTTTCCTGAGACAGTGGTCAGCTCTTCCTGGACCCTGGGCTGACTACTGCTACTATGCTCCCAAGGCTGTGCCTCCACACTGACTACATCATTTGTTTCTCTAAAAACAGGAGTTGAATTTGCCATTGCCTTTTCAGACTCTGTAGGTGTAGTCTCTGGCATAAAACCTTTCCAGGTAGCTGGATCACTAGATGCAGCTACATTTAAACTTTCTAATTCTGGGGCTAAAAGTAAGTGGTCTGACCTCTCTGTTGCTGCTTGGACTTCCCCTCTGTGGGCTGCATTCACAGTTCCCTCCTTGTCTTCTTCTCTTTTCCTTCCTTCAAAAGATGTACCAGAAACCCACTCAGAGGTGGCTGTTTGAATTCCAAATTGTGTAGGCTTTGCATCTGCAGAAGGTAGTTGTGAATCCAAAGAAGAGGTGGTTGCAGGAATATAAATGCGGTGGTCTGTGACTATTACCTTGCTCATATCGGAGGGGATGAGTCTATCTGTAGGATCTCTCTGTGGTAAATCAGTTACCATGTTGAAGATTTTATTTTTATCTTCTTCCACTTCCCCAGACCCTTCAATAACAGGAGGTGAAGAACTCCCCGAGAACTCTACTGTTTGGCTATGTGTTATCTCTACCCAGCTTTCCACATTAGACATGGATTCATCAGTCTGTGAGATTCCTGTTAGAGTAATTGGTTCTTCCTCCAAGGCATTTACTGACACAGAACTTGAAAGTATGCTAGAGGTAGATATGGTAGGACTTTGGTCTGTCTCTTTAGCAAGTGCTACTTCTGTAGCCCTAGAAAAGGTTGTTTTCTGGGATGCTTGGTCAATGGCACCCTCTCCTGAAGACTCTTCAGGAAGCAGAGGTATAGGCTTAGATTGTTTGTGCTCTGGATTCTCAAGGTTTGGATTGCTCTCTGTGATGGACTCTGACCATTTGGTGGTTTTACCATCATGGGATGAAAGTGTAGGGAAAACATCAGGCTCACCACTTGAAAAGTGTTCTGGTGTTTCTGGGTAAGTCTCAGGTTTCCATGTGATTTCTAACAATTCACTGGCATCTTTAGATTTGTTAAATTGCGTGGTAGTTGACAATTTGGTTTCTGCCAGTATAAACTGATGGTTGTCAGTTGCAGAACTATCTGAGAAATTCTGAGAAGGTGCAACACTTTCATACTGGCCACGCCTAGCTTCTGCGGCTTCTGGGTCCTTGGGCACTGTGGTAACGAGCTGCTTCCCATTGATGTACTGCACTGATGGAGTAGTTGTCACATCGGTTGCATTTACACAGTCCTCCTCTCCATCTTCATCTTCCTCACTGTGGTATATGTCTATTTCAAAGGAATCTGTTAACTCAGGTAAAATTTCAGCAAACAGATCATGCAGTGGATCTGTTTCTTCACTGCAAGGTTCCTCTTCTTTAGATTCTGAATCTATTGGATGACCATTTACAATCATATCACTCAATCGACCTGAAAAAAACAAAGAGTTTTCACAATACTTAAATGGAAGATTTGGCAGGGTATGACAGAAGATAAGGCTGATCACAGTCATACACACAAAGAGAAGGATCTGACTTGTTGCAAGTTACATGAAATAACCTTTCTGCGAATGGTTCTTGCTCTTCAAATTTGCTGTTATGTAATTACAATAAGAAGAAAAATTCCATTTTAGAAGTGTGGAAACAAATTATAGAAACAGTTCAATATGCTTAAGATGACAACAGAATTCTCAAATGAAAAGGAAATTATATAGATATTTTAGATCTAGAATGCACAATTGATGCTGTGATCTGCAAAGGAAGTTGAAATCAAGACCATTTCTTCAGACTGTAAATTAAAAAAAAAGGTCATTGTTCCATATATTTAAAAAATGATTAGTCTTCACTCTATTCAATAAGAAAGGAGATGAATTTCCTTCTGGCCTCTTCATTCTCTGCTGTAAGGGTCTACTTTTAGAAAAGTAGTTTGTTTCTATCCCATGTATGATGTAATGGTCACATGTATTCACTGAAGCAATAAGGAAGGAACCTTTGTACATCAAAAAACGACTCCTTGTATCAGATATTCCAGTTGGGGGAGGGAGCTGGTAAAGATATTCTTGAAAAGACCAGGGGGAGCCTTTTTCCCCTTTACATCATTGTCTTTTATAATATGGGCCAGGACCAGACTGATTTTTATCTCTCGCTATTGACATTTTAATGAATGACAATCCTGATGTTGCATGTAAATATTCTAATTACAAATGTCAAGTAATACATATAAACCCATCCTCTTGTTTGTAATGCCAAATGGCACCAAAAATTAGGCCGAGTTGACTTCTCTGTTGCCAGAAATAAGCCAGCAATACTTTCAGCCTAGTGTTCTAGAAAAAGAAAATTTGAGGTTTGTACCATCCCAGAATGCATTCTGATATGCTTAATGGAGTCCTGCTACTACAACTACCATATTTTCAGTGTCAACACAGTGCTGTGGAAGTACCAGGCCATGGACTAGGCACAGGTTACACTGGACCTTACCATTTGCCCAGAGAAATGCTGTTGTAGAATTAGCTTTCAGTTTAACCTCAACTTCTGACACACAAGTTTAGGATAAGTCTAATAAACACACAGAAGAAACACACATGACGGAGCCAACTCTGCCTTCATAACCCCATCTCTAAAAGAGAAAAGTGTTTTCTACTAGATTGTTCCTCTTACAAGCTGCTTCTTTCCTCATTGGAAGGGATCAACATTCAACATCCAATAAGAAAAGAGAAAATCTAGTTGAGTATGATCTTGCTTTTTCCCAGTTCACTATACATTAAAATAATGTTTACTAAACTACTCTGTGGATGTGTGTTAACTTTTTATGTTGAAAGCCAACAAACATGACTTAAGGAGACATATGCTATAATTCCATTTTCTCTTTTACCTTAATAACTGAAGTTAAAAGATCATACTGTCTATATGCCAGGACATACCCACTGAATCATTTTACTAAAATATTATTTGTGTGTCTAATTTTTCACCCTAACTATAACTTTCTATTCAACCTTCACATTGGACAAATTTTGCACACGTTTCCATCCATTCTTTCATTTATTCAAGCTAATGTATATGAATACTCAAATGAACAAAAAAGTATTGCAGTCACAAAGAGAAGTTAGATCCATGCCTAATATCAGTGCACATCAAAGCATGAAACAATTACATGTTCTTTCTGGCATAGATGTTGCAATTAATCTTTAACACTAAGTTTAGAAAATGATTGAATACCTAACCTTTTATAGAAGCATCATTCAAATGATATTTGTCCAATATTAGTTGTTACTATTATCTTATAGTAACCATTATAAGCTATAAAAGATAACACAATAGTTGCTGATAGTTTGAACAAAGGTATACTTCGTCTTATAAGAAGGAATGTAAAGACAATGTTCAAAGCATATGGAAGGCCACATTAAAATGCCTTTACATATTAACGTTTGAAATATAATAACAGTTTCATCATTAAAACAAGTAGTTTCTCATAAATACTATTTAAATATAATTAAATAAGTTCAGATTAAATTATAACATCAGCATATATTCCTGAAAATTTAACTAGAGGGCCAAAATGTACCTGGCCTAAATGGCTAACATTTTCATGGGTTTCATTTTGTGTTGCTTCAGTAATAAAGTTCCCATTTGATAAATACTGTAATTTTTTTCTTGTCAGCTAGACTCACTGGATATATGTTAGGTTTAGTGTGTATTTAAGGATAGTAGAGTTATTAGCATAGAAAAGCAAATGCTCACATGGTATGTCATGTAGTTTTCCATGTGACAAGAGCATCTAAAATGTATTTGATGAAAAAAATCTAATATAATATAAAAACACAATCTTTGTGCTATATGGAGTCCTGGAATTTTCCTACTTAAAAAGATTTACCTAGAGCAAACAAAAAATGCAAAATAATAGTAAAAGTTATTATTTACCTTTGCTGAAAGGAATATCCTCGAAGGTTGGCAACAAGCGGCCATTTGTTCAGTTGTGTCAACTTACAAATGCTGTCCTTGGATTTCTTAACTTTGGTTCGAGGATGGAAAAGTGTTAACTACCTAGGGTTTTGAATTTGCATCTTTTTTCACACTTTATTCTGTCCACATATATCTGATTTGTTCCCATGCTTTCGACATTTCATGAACGAGGGCAGAGTTTATAGAAAACTCTATCTACAGCATATATAAGTAGGTGAATTCTTCCATATGGCCTGAATTACCATCAATAATTCCTTACAACTCATCAAATCCTACTCAGCCATTTTTGTTTATTCACTTTCCAAAATTGCCTCTGCATCCTCCTTTCCTGTAACCGCCCCCACCTACCACACGTGTTCTTAAGGAGTCCGAACAGTTATAATTATAGCAAACCAGAAATGTTTCTTTGTGGCATGTGGTGTGGACAGCTGTGCTATTGTCAGTCCAGTTTCATTGCAAAATAGTGATCTGCTCTATTTCAAACTAACAAGAAAGACTTAACAGGTAAACGGACAGTTCAGGTTTGTAAAAGAATGGGCCCTTTTACAAGAGTGCTTTATTTCAGATTTGTACTCTAAGGAGAATATAACTTTTATTTAGATTTCAAGAGTCAAACCACAGAACTCTGTAGACTGCAGGTATAATCTTTTCTATGTTTATATGAGTGTATTTTAACAGCTTGACTAGTACCATGGTTAATGGGTTTTTTAATGGCATTTTACACAAGGCTTTATGGATAACTGACCTTAAACTATTCACTGAATATTTTTAAGCACTTAATAGCAGAATTTTTCAGACATAGCACAAGTCTTACAGTCATTCTGTAATCAGACGCAAAACATAGTTGCTATCATGCATAGGCGACTGGTCAAAGTTCATATTCTCTTCAGGGAGTTTTATAATTTAAGTTTAAGAGTCTTTAATTACATGAAAGATATTGCAGCCTCCTCAGCAAAGACAGATAAGACTATGTTTCCTTCAAAATGGAATTTGCTTCATTATATAGATATATAAAAATCTATCAGGTACCTTATTTCAAAAAATAAAATAGCCACACTGCAGATTCCTGGGCAGCATTTGCAAATCTTAGTTTTAAAAAAAACCCTGAAAATCCTCATAATATCAAGCTTTCATGTATCTGTAGATCCAAAATTCATTAAAAAAAATGAATCTTTCATGTCCCTCATCTGTCCTCAATTCTTAATTAAAATAAATGACTAAGTAGTACTTTAGCGAGGAAAAGAAAAACATGTGATTTTTAATCAAATTTCTTAAAATATTCTGACTTCTGGGCATTTTTAAAAATTTGTGACATAGATTGCCACAGCTTAGTATTTTAAACAACAAAAATATTAAAATCAGGACACAAATGTCCTCCAAAATATTGGCAGATGCTTTTGCTACTTCACTGTATCAATTCTTGTGTATTATATGATGCTTATATCTACAAAACAGCCCTCCCAGTCACCAGTGAGGTGAAGAAGATCAAAGATCTAGAGATCACTGTGTTCTGTGATCCTTGTCTACTTATGACTTAGTTAGTTAGCCCTGGCCCACCTGGAGCAGCACTCAAGCATGTTGTATCCCCCTGACAGCCTTTGTGTGCTGAGCACCACACACTTTTTTCTCAGTTCACAAATTTCATATCCAAAAAGACTCGTACACATATGTGAACAACAAGGCTGCTTCTGATGGCCTCACATTGAAGATGCGGGCATGTTATAGCAAATAGGCATGCTTTTCAGCTTCTAATTATTCTCAGATAACACAGTTCCTTTGAGTGCAAAGGCTACTTTTAGATGCAGTCATCTTTCCTGAGTTAAGAAGACATCACCAAATGTAAACTCTTTTTTTTAGAAATGACATAGGGTATTATACTACCTTTTAACAGAGCACCTGATTTCCTACTCAGCATATTCAAGCAATCACAGATATTTGAGTAACACCTAAGTAGTAAGAAAGACCTCCACTAAAAACAAGCAATTTGAACAATTGGACTTCAAAATGCTTCCTGAACCAATCTTCCTACTAGGCTCACCATGATCCATGAGACAGCTGTAAACTCAAAGAGCATTTGAGCAGCACAAACTCAAATAGATAGGTTTGAAAAGTAAAAAGATGGCATGCAATTGGGTGGGTTGGGTAGGTAGCCAAAGTGTATCTGAGCAGAGTTGTAGTGAGTATAATCCAAATAAATTCTGTGGAATTCTCTAAAGTTTGATTTTTTTTAAAAAAAAATAATACAGCAAATACGGGCTAGAAAGATTATTCAGCAGATTAAAACTCTGACTGTTCTTCCTCAGGATCTGGACTAGATTCCTAGCACCTACACAGCAGCTCCAAAACTGACTACTGACTATAAATCCAGTTACAGGGGATTCAACACTCTCTCTGGCCTTTGAGGGTACTAGGCATGCAAGTGGAGCACAGGCATGCATTTAGGCAAAGCACTCATACATACATATAACTTTTTGAATTGACCAAATAAAGGCCAACTGTAAAGTGGAACATTGCGATCCATTCTGCTTTAGTTCTCTAGCACTTGAGTCCTTTGATATACATATGTACACATAGGTATAGATGATATAGATACAGATACATAGATAGCTATTACTAGACACAATAAAACAAAGGATTCTAGAAACATACATTAGTATATTTATGTCTCCTTTTTTTCTCTTTAATAAAACAACCATCTTCACAGCATGTGGCTAAAGTAACTAAATTACCCTTTCCATAAGACATCAAGAATTGACCCTGCTGTGTGAAACCATTAACTTTGCAAGAACATCCCATGCATATACCATGGACTAATTATATGTATGTACAAAAAAATTTAGGACATTTTACTGACATTCATTTACATTTTCAAAGACAGAGATCTAGAAACTTTCCCTCTTATTGTAGGGATTTTTTATATTTTAACCTCTCCTGCTTAAATTCTACATCATTTATGAGAAGCATTACACATGGCTCTAATCACTCAGAGATAGTATAGATTATATAGATTTTCCCTCCAACAAAGCAACTCTATCATTACATGTATTTCAATTCTCTTGCTCCCAGATCTGTTTCTGTGCTGATTCATTCTCAAATTATTGGCACTGTCTCTCCAAGGAATACCCTTTTAAGTAAGATAGATGGATTCTCAGGCCTTCATGGGATGCCCTCATACAAAAGGATATTTTCTGTTTCTTCTCACATCAATTATTTTGGGAGAAAACCTAATACCTCAATGTACCTGAAAATATCCATGTGTCATCTTTTGCTGAAACACCTTAGTATATCCACACACACCCCCAATTCATCATCACTACTCTTGCAAGTGATCTGCAACTGAAGTCATGCCATTAAACAAACACATGTTTATATGGAAAACTGGCTTAACTATGAAGTAACTCAGTGCAATTCTAAACTGACAAAAACTGACAAGTCTCCCTAAAAATATAAAAGAAATTTAAGCTTTACCACTCTAAAATGAAAATACAAAGACTTTTGGGTTCCTTTTCCTTCTGATTCATTCTGTCATCTCTTCCTTTTGCTAACCCCTTGCTGGAAAAGTTCTGGACATGCTAGCAAAGCATAACACAAGGCTAGGGCAATCCACGGACTCATTTAAAAGAAGTCATTAAAGGGCTATTCTTGAGACAAGAATTAAAATGGCTGTTGTCATCACCAGCCCAATTATCATGCACATAGGAGTGCTGGAAGCTGGCGGGCCCTATAGAATCAGCATTACAGTTAAATTGCAGGGGAGTCATAGCTGCTTCCAGTTTGCATTCAAAGGGGCATGACTGTAAAACTACATTCACCACAGGGACTAAGATTTTTAACATGCTCTTTTTGTCAAGTAAATAGAGAAATATGGTTCTGTTTGTTTCTTTGCATTATAAATAACATTATCTAATGGCACAGAGATGTCAACAAGATAGAAGCAACATTGACTTAAACGGCCTCATTTAGCATAATGAATACAGACAGCAAACATACCTATTATTGATAAATGTATATTTGTGTGTGAGCTAAGGGTAGTCATAATAATTCCTATTGAAACCTATTTGAGGGACTGGAACAGTAACTCAGCAATCACAAGTACTGAATGTTCTTGCAAATGACCTAGATTACATTCCCAGCATCCAAATGGCGGATCACAACCATCTGCAACCCTAGTTCTAGGGGATCTGACAGCCACTTCTGACCCTTGCTTGCAGCACCAGGCATGCACGTGGTGCACACACACACACACACACACACAATTGCAGGCAAGAAGATGATATGGGTAAAATAATAACATAAAAAATTAGAAATAAAAATCTATTGTCCCTTTAGATATCATCCAGGAAGGAATGTTTCTGCTTTGTTTACAGTTGTCTCTGCAGGTCACATTTTCTAATACATGAAAGCCCCTGTGAGATACTGTCTGAAGAATGGACTCCTCTACATTAAAAAAAAAGCCACACACACACACACACATACACTCAAAGTATTTTACAAATGATTATAAAATTCCATAAATCTAACATATGATTTTTAAAACTATATAATATATAAAAAACTCTCAATTGAAAATGAATTCAGTTTTAAATGAATAAACACTCTTTTTTCTTAGGATGAAAGCAAAACATAAAATAAAGATTCTATATAACTTTCTTATATAATCACAAGTAAGATGTATGTATCCAGTTAGTGATTATCAGTGTTTGTGCAGACTGCTTGTTTGTAGAGACTGCCTCTTGTAGTTCATCTTCCCCACAATACCAAATTTCTTAAAAACAAGATTTATGTATGTGTGATTTCATATTTAAAATTAGTAGAAGAAATGAAGTAGATGGAAGTTGTTTCTAAATGATGTCACCAATTTGTGCCAATTCAGGGTGATAATTCTGCATGGAGAATGTGGACAACTGAGTTCTAGAGGCAAGGACTCTGTGCTTCTCAAAATCAAAATATGTGTATATTACTACATGAAAAAGTTCATCAGTATCTTATATTTATAACATTTCTAATTAATACTTATATTTACACCTGTCTCATACTTTTACACTTAGAATGACAGAGAAACAGTAAAAATAAAAAAGTGAGCATAGGGAGGGCTGACATCTATGAATCTACATGTGAATGTATGGCTGTGAGTACTGACATGATGTTGACATTTAACACCTCACATTTCCAATTATTTTTTTGACTCAAAGATACTGCTACATTTTGTTTGTGTTTGTTTAAACAGTTGCAGTTGTTACACCAATTTGTGATTTTTCAAGCAATTTAACCTGAGTACTCTTTCCCAACTACAAAACAGAATAGCAACAATGAAAGCCCTGATACTACTGAAGAAACCCTTTCTGTATGCTCAACTCCTATAGCTTTCAGACATGTTCACAAAGAAAGCCTTCTAATAATTTCCCCAAGTGCAGGTGTGCAAATTACTCCTGCAATAGGCGAGTCAAGATTTCAGCATCTCTGAACCACTGTTAGCCACACCCCACAGCGTTTTTCAGCTCATAAAACTTTTATGGGCTGAGAAGTTCCCTCGGATTTTTAAGAGGTTAGCTACAGTTGCCGCCAGCAACAGAGCCAGTGTTGCCATCAACGTGCGTCTGAGTGGATGATGTAAGCACTCCTTGAGTAGCAGGTTTTGTTTCACGGTATTTCATAAAAGTCAAGCTTTATATCACTCTGAGTGCAGCAGAAATTATAAATGCCATGGTTTGATGTAGCCTGGGTGGCATTTTCACTCACTTGGATGCACAGTAAATGTGAAGGTAAATTTTATTCGAGTGAATAGGTTTCTACAATGGCATGCATGCACCAAGGATTTTCCAATCTGGAACCATAAAAGGTTTCACTTTCCATGGTTCCTCATTAACACACCTGCCTTAGAACTTAACTGAACATCTGTGTTAGTGTATACATGGGTAAAGTTCAATATACTGGGAAAAGTAGGTTATTGTTAGAAAACTAGAAACATTTACGAAATTAGTACTTGGGTCTGAGTAAATCTCGTGGACTTCTGAAAATAGTAAACCCCCTGCTGTCATTTTTAAGAAGAATGTGAGCAGAGACTGAAGGTAAGGCCACACAGAGACTGCCCCACCAAACACAGACACTATTGTGGATGCCAAGAAGTGCATTCTGACAGGAGCCTGATATAGCTGTCTCCTGAGAGGCTCTGCCAGAGCCTGACATGTGCTGAGGTGGATGCTCACAGCCAACCATTGAACTGATCATGGAGTCCCCAATGGAGGAGTTAGAGAAAGGACTGAAGGAACTGAAGTGGTTTGTAACCCCATAAGAAGAACAACAATATCAGCCAACCAGAGCTCCCAGGGTCTAAACCGCCAACACACAGTAGGACCCATTGCTCTAGCTAGCTGCATATGTAGCAGAAGATGGCCTTGTCAGGCACCAATGGGAGAAGGTGGCCCTCGGTCCCGTGAAGGCTCGATGGCCCAGTGTAGGGTAATGCCAGGACAAGGAAGCAGGAGTGGGTGGGCTGTTGAACGAGGGGAGGGGGATGGGATAGGGAATTTTCTGAGTGGAAACCAGGAAAGGGGATAACATTTGAAATGTAAATAAATAAAATAGCCAATAAAAAAAGACAGAAGAATGTGTATCTAGAACACATAAAAACAGATGAAAGAGAGACTGCTCCTGTGTTCAATGCCCCTCCCAACATGCACATACTGGGAACATGCCTGATGGAAATGGCCAGATAGCTCACAATTTTTTCAGAATGGTCATATATTTAGAAGTGGAGGAAAAAAACCAACTCTGCAGGTCCAGCTGCATGGAGACCACAATGCACCTAGGAAGGCACACCTCTGCATAAACTATCACAGCCTTAAACTATGCAGACCCTCCATTGTACTACTACTTCTAAACACAGTGGTTCTGCTTCTCGACTGATGACTGGTAGCAGTGGGGAGGTGGGGGAGGATGCGGTCAAGTGTCAGGCTTTTTTCATTTTGTAGGTTGAATGTCCTATGCAGAATGTACAACTTCCCATTCACGGGAGTTGTTAGATGCCTTACATTTCTGATTTCATACTATTTGATACAACTCAGTACATGACTAACAACACAGTAAGATAAACTGCGAAGACATATACTTAATTGGTATTAACTTTTCAAATTCCAAAATCAAAAGCTGATACCAATCTTGTTTCCTGTGTATTCCCCTCCCCTCACCACATGGTTACATTTTTATGTTTTTTTTTTTTTTAAGTTCTAACTAACAGCAATCCCAACTTCTTCTTGGTAACATTTCCATTTTCAACTCCAGTTTTGAGAGATGTAAAACTAATGTAGAAGACCGGAAACCTTTTATGATTTACAAAATACAGTACCACTAGCAAAAGAAAGAAATCATGTTTTATTCCTGGCCTCTAAAACGCTATGCTGAGAAGAGGAGATGAACTTAGCAATGGAGGGTTGTGTGATCTACTGTTCATGTCACACAGATGTTCACACCAAGAAAGGGTTGGGGAAGGTGAGCAAATAAAAACCAGAAAGATTCTGTACCACACTGGATACCAATCGAATTGGAGGTGCAGGTGCTTTTCAACAGCCATACTCCTGATAATCCTGATAAAAAAAAAACCCATCTGTCTTCTGCATGACACCCAGCAGGGCATATTCCAATACCAAGAAAGGAACTGATAAGCAGGCATTCTACCCTTAAGGCTTCTTGGAGTCAGACCACAAAAAAAAAGGACATCAATTCATTTAATTCTTCTATTAAAATTTAAACCGAACGATTTAACAAAACCAGGAGACTTAAGCTCTAAATTTCCAAGACACAAAGAAATGTGAAACAGCCCTTCAGACTGTATGGGCTACGCATTCTCAGCTCAGCTTTTTGAGTTCAATGTGACGATGTACTGTCAGTTTTCAGTAAGAACAAGAAATGTTTGATAATGAGAACTACAAGCATTAGGCAATATAAATAAACAGCTTTTAGAGAAGACAATGAAATCACAATAAAAACATCATGGCCTGCTTTTAGAAACACAAGGTCGTATCCACCAATCCACCATCCACCTTTTAAAGTTGCTAATGATTCTAAGCAATTCCTAAGACTTAGCTAGATTGTACTTGGTCCTAAACAATAAAAGCTACATTAACACACACACACACACACACACACAAGTCAATATTTTATAACTGTTAAATTTGAATTAAAGAAGACCTATTACCCATTCCACAACTTATGTGATAAACCTGCAAAATCCTGGAAGAGAAAAAAACAAACCTTTAGAGATTGTTCCGTCAACCCTAGGGATATGCAAAATCTTTTAGCTGTCTACATTGTAAGTGCCGAAGGTTAATGGTTGCAGACCAATGGAATGTTAGCACCGTCTAGTGCTACACGTGAGTAGTAATGTATGGAAGACACGGAAATTAAAACACTTTGTTCTACACGCTCTGAAAGGATGTAACAATGATGAAGTGGTTGTATTAGATGACAAAGCAGGGCTTCTTACAACTTTCAAAATAAAACTGTACCTAACACTGTTCCAAACTGTTTAGCATACCCTTCCGATTCTTGTACAGATGCATGAAGCTAACATACTTTTGACACTCCAGTTTTTGTTACCATCTAATGGCAGTATTTGGTACGATGGGCATTTTTACGATCAAGAGAAAATGCTGATTGCCTTGAAAACAAAGACTTACCTGTCTTGTTCTCTCTGACCTCAATAATATAAACATTTATGTCAGGGTGGAATTTGGTCCCTGCTGGGGATGGTGAAGTAGACAACTCTTGAGGTTTGGAGGTTGTTTTTCTTTCCACAACTGACGGTCTTGTTGGCTGTGTTACAGGAGGCTTTGAGGTCATGTGATCAATGTCAGATTCTGTTTTCTTGGCTACAGTATCAATGAGAGTTGTCAGAGGGGGCTGTGTTACAGATTCTCTAGAAAGTATAACGTCACCTGTTGTTTTCTCACTGGGCTCCTTCTCAGAGACACGTGGTTCCTCAGTCAATGATGAAAATGGCCTCAAGGGTGGCGTTCTGTGAAGGCTGTCACTGGCAGTAAAGACACTGATTTCACTTGGAGCTGTTGGAAAATCTGGGAACTCAGTGGCTCTTGGTTCAAATAACCCTGAGCCTAAATCTGTATAATCTAAGGATGTCTTTTTTTCTTCAACGGTAGTTTCTTCCATAAGTTGTGTGACATGACTCTGGAAGGGCCTCAGAGTCGATGCAAATTCCGTTGGACTACTACCTTCTGCTTCATAAATTATTTCTGGCTCTGTACTTAAAATTACTGTTGGCCTAATGGTTGACATCAGTGTTACCATTGTATCCATTTCCACTTCCTGGTCTGTTATTGCACCAGGTGGATAAGATATAGCAACTGGAGTTGTTTCTAAACCTGGGATTCTTTCAGAACCTGTCATCAATCTGTCTTCAGAGAGAGTATATGTTGATCCCTCCCCCTCTTCAAATGCTGTTGTCTCCTTGGTCATAACTGCAGTAGAACTGAAAGCAGGAAATGGGATTCCTGGGGTTTGTGGTTCTTCCTGGGTTTCTCCCTGTGAGACTTCTGTTGTTCTTAAAGCTTTGGGAGAGATGGTTGCTTCTAGATGAGACTGTTCAAGGATATCTTGATCAGATTTGCCTAGATCCTCATCTTCTAGTGGAACAGAAGTTTCCAATTCACTCCATTCTGTCTTGGGAATTATAGAAAGAGGAGTAGTATGGGATAGGTCTACATAAGATGTGGGCTCCTGAGTACTACTATAATTAACAAACGCCAGTTCTTCCACATCGGAGGTGTGGACAAATGGGGGACCAGTAAATAGTGGCTTGGAGGTATCTGTATCTTCACTCAAAGCACTTCCTTCCACAGTTGTATTGATGGCCTGGTCTTCTGTGCTTGTGGTGGGCAGAAAAATGTCTCCAGTTGTAGGCTTTCCGGAAGTTGACTTTTCTGTACTGGCAATGGATGTAGATGTCTGAAATGTAACTGAAAACTCTCCAGATGTTAAATCTTCCTCAGAAACCTTTTCTAATGGTTTTGGGGTACCATCTGGGAAAAGAGTGTATTCATCCCCTCTATCTGTGAAACTTGGGATTTCTTTATCTTTTCCATTTATTCCTATAGTGCTAAGTGATACAGGAGGCAATTTTGTAAAAACCTCATGTTCTGTTGAGGGTAAAGGCTTTGAAGTTGTATTATCTTCATCCTCTGGCCATTTTGATACTGTGACCACTTCCACCTTTGAAGTACTGTGGGTCAAATGAACTCTTGTAACATCTTTGTCAGACTTTGTAACATCTGTTTCTAATCTAGTCAGGATTGTCATTTCTTCCACATCTCTTGCTTCTGTTGGCTTCAAAGTTAACATCTCAATTGTTAATGCTGGGGAAACAGATTCCATCCTTTCCACTGAAGACTCTGAGGAAGATGTAGAAAGAGGCATTCCAGAGAAGCCTTCTTCTGTTGTACCTATAAATGGATCTTTGGTGATCTTTTCTACTATCTCATCAACTGTGTAAGGTTCTTTTTTCAACTCTGGCTTGGGTGTTTCTGTTCTCTCTCTTCCTTGTGTCACATCTGTTTGTAATGATGGATAAATAACCGTGGACATTCCCTCTACTGATATTGTGTCAGCAGAATATGGAAGCAATTCTACTTCTGTAAGATGCTGTAATGGGAAGGCGGTTGAAGGCTGTGATTGACCAAACTCATCTTCAGTCATCTTACCATTAGTTTTGGGTTCTTTCTCTTTATCTATCAATGGTCTCTCTGTACCAAGCATGGCTACTGTTGATGTTGAAGTGGACTCTAAGTCCCCTAGCTGTGAGTAGGTCGTGTCTTCTGATGTTTTTGATACTGTGATGACTTCGGGAATTTGGCTAAAAACCTGGGTGCTCTGACCAGATCTAACTGTCAGTGTTCTGTCTTCTCTACCATCTTCTCTCAAGGTGAATCCATAGTGACTTGTGGTTGTCAATTCAGGACTGGTGCTTACTGTTGGCGTTTCAGTCTTATGTTCAAGGGTGACTTCTGTGGATTCAGAGAGTGCTTTGGTTCCTGGCAATTCCGTGAAAGAAATGTGATTTGTGATTGGTGCTTTGGTTCCTGGCAATTCCTTGAAAGAAATGTGATTTGTGATTTCCATGGATGTTACTAAGCGGCCCACTTCTATTTGTTCAATCTGTGTAACTGATTCATGTGTTTGCATATCCTCTGTAATTCCATCCTGTGAGCCAGTAGCATGTTGGGAGATGGCAGTTGTACTTTGGAGTTCTTCCTCCTTAATTTCAGATATGCTTGGCTTTCCAAGTGGTCCTGATCCAGAAGGTAAGTAATCATCCACATCCCAAGAGTTGATGGTATTCCCAGCAGCTGTGGGTGATTCAGTGACTAATCTGTCTGTGATAGCCTGAGAATAGACTACAGATTTCTGTTCAGAATTGGCTATATTTCCTGCAGGAGGGAAGTGTGTGGTAAAAATAGGTAATTCGGTGACTAATGGAATGACTGGTGTAGCTCTGTCAGGTACCATGTGTGGTTCTTTGGATAAACTGGGTGATGCAGTTTCTGCGAGGATATTCATTTCGATGGTGGTTGCCTCTGATATATTCTGTTTAGCTAGAAAAATAATTTCAAAGAGTTAATTAGACAAGTTACTTATAAGGGGTTGCATGACCAATGAGTGCTTAAGTGTGGCTCTGTATTTTTAACTGGACCCAAGTGATCTGTGATATGAAGAACCCTAAAACCTAAACTGGAATTAACAAAAAGGGAGGATAATTGACCAGGTAATAGTCATAAACTTCTAAGTTGTTTTGTATTGTTAAGTGTTATATTTGATTGTGTAAATAATTGCTTTCACAAAAAAATGAACATTACATGTTTTAATGTAAGCAAATGCCCAAAAGTTATTAATATTGAATTTTCATAGCTCTGTAATGAGCTACAGTAGTGAGGAGAGCTTGACTTGTTATCTGGTGGTGAATGGCCTCTGCTGCTAACTTTCTTCAAATATTGCCTTCTTTTCAAGCTGCATAGTGTCTCAGGGGAGAGGGAATGTTTCAGACTGCAAAACAACAAAAAGCCACATCAAATGGAACCAAGTTACACACAAACCATGACACTGTCCATCACGTGTAGACTTTCATAAGCAGGATATTAAACTTGCAATACCCATTCTTCATTTGTTTCCAGGTGTTGGATATTTGTCTCCATCTTCCTTTCAACTCCGTAGACTTGGTGCCAGCAGATTATGTGACATGTCTGGCAGAGGCTGGTTGGCATTTGCGGTAGTTCTACTGCTTGCTGAGTATCTACACACTGTGTTTGGCTTATTCCAGGTCTTTGTTTCAGTCTTTAGCATGAAACACAAATGCATAGGAAGCAAAGCAGCTACATAATAGACTTCCAGCCTATAACTATGGACGGCCTTGATCACCAGAGAGTGAAAATAGCCTTGCCATTATAAAATGCTACTTCACAGTGACTCCACTTTTCTGGAGATTGCCTGGCTTAAGGAAATTTAAATTGTGTAGGAAAGTGACAATCTTATAGGCAATGTTCCTCTCCACACACAGCAAATGGAGTAGGTTAGCATACAAAGATTGTATTTCCTAAAAGAATCAGTACTTTCTAAAAACCAAAAATCAGTTGCAATTGACTACACATGGTCCTGAGGAGACACACAGCAGCCATCTTGCTAGGTTGCATGTGTTGTAACATCCTTGCCTCAGTAATGCTGGTCCTCTGTATTAGACATGGTTGCATCAGTAGACTCTAAAAACTTTGTATCTTCCCTCAAAAGAATTGTTAATAAACAAAATTGGGTGTCTTTTGACTTCATCTGTTCTGTCAGAACTGTATGATATATTATATAATGATGTGATTTTACCAGAAATCAGAATAGGACAAAATAAGTTCGATTTTGTGAGGGGGAGTTGCTAGAATTTATTATTAGCTGTTGCTAGTCCAAAAGAAAATGTAAAAGTCCAGTATCATCAGTTGTCTAGAGAAACTGTGTCCATTTACACTTGTATTATTGCTACAATACAAGTTCTTTACAAATTCATCACCTCACTACTTAATCATTTTATATTAAAAAAAGAAATTAACCAAAAAGAGTGTCATGACCTTTGGAAAGTGTGTTAAATAATTTTTTCTGCTCTTGCAAAAGAAAAAAAAGCGTGCTTCTGTATTTATTTCCTGGCACAAACACTGATCAATTTTGATTGACATGAACAACTTAAAGATCTGAAATCTGTCTATTTTTTCTTTAATTCAATTCTCTATCCTCTGAAATTCCATCACCATTACCTCATTTAACTGTCAGATTTCATGTTTGTCTTATAACTGCATTCTTTTGGGAAAGAGTAAGAAATATGTATGGAGAAAGTTTCCATGGAAACAATACAAACACATAGACACGTTCATATAAGAGAAAATATAATCATATTATTAATAACAACAGAATTGTAATTTTACTTTTTCCCCTTCAAGCATTTTTCATGGCTGATGAAATTAACTCAGAAGAAGGTGACATTGCACTGGAGCAGATTGACAGCCTGTGGATCAGGTCCCCCTGCTCAACCTAGCAACTCTCTATAATCCCATGAAAATATTTTTACAGTGTTTTAAAAATGGACTCATATTTTTTAAAATTAAATAAGCACATGTCATTGTCAATTATGACCCTGACTTCCTGCTGCTCTCCTCTAGCCTGTTACATGGTAAACTGATAGCAGCAAGTCTTGGGGAGAAATGTCTTACAAAGCCAGGATTTATGTGACTTTATTTTCAGGGGGAAAAGAAGGGTTTAATAATTTTAGAGCTCTGTTTAAGAAAGTCTGCTCACAATTAAGTTAATTAATTCTATGACTTGGAATGGAAAACCTCAGACTTCCTTTTGGGGTTGGGTGGCTTTTTTGTCAACCTAACAGCTGATTTCCATCAAAACTCGGTATATCTGATAATGTGTGCCATTTGTGTTAGCCATTCTGAACAAGGAAATGATTTTTTTAAAACACCATCTACAAAGAAATGTCATAAGAATGAATAAATACTGTGGCATCACTCTACTGATGATCAGTATAAGGAGGAGAATACAATTCTAGGTCACTATAAAAGCACCTTCCCTTAGTTTTAGTCATATTGGACACTTGGCTTTCGGAATTTTTTTTTCAATGCCGTTATTGAGGAAGCCAGCAAAAATCAACAGGCTTCCTTTCCCACAAAGACTCCCTCCCAAGACTCCCTCCCAATCTTTGCAGCTGTCTTCCACACAGATGTTTCGCATCATCATGCTTATAGTGGTTTATATCCTATGGGCTATGTTTGCTGTGCTTCTGTTGTGAGACATGAGGCAGATTTTCCTAACAAAATATAAAACCTGTTTTAGCAGCCTGATGACTGGTTAACTCTTACACTGTCCTGTCTACATTTTGGATAACTGACTGACTTTGTATCAACTCTTTAATATTTATTAATCGTACATGAATATAAAACTGGGAAGAGGTGATAAGAAAAATGGCTATTCCACAGTAGGACTTGAGGACCACATCTGAGGAACCTGTTTCTGTCGGTACAATGAGGTTTGATGAGAGATTGGATGGTAATTAAGTCCAATTCAGTAAACAAGAAACATTTTGAAATACAAAGCTGGGAAACATTACCGTTGTAGCTAATGGCCCATCATTTTTAGGGCATGAAAAGGGTGATGAGGTGATCATAAATTTGAAGACTAAACTAATTAAAACATGGAAAATACATACTAAAGTGCATGAAGTGCTGGGAATCAACTGAGGCTGCTCCAGACACTAGTTCCAAACATAATCAGAGAAAGAAAGAAGGAGAAACAAGGGGGCTCAAAACCAAATCAAACAGTAACTAGAATTTAGACATGTATGTTGTCATTAACAGAATTGTTCCAGTTAGAGAAGATTCAGAGACAATCACAGATCTGTATCCAGTAAAGATGCTGCTCTTCAATTTGATAATCAAGTTCAAACATTAGTTAAAAACAGTTAATATGCTAATGTTCAAACTTTGATGGAAAAGTAGCTAGGAATGAGAACTACATACTAATTTTTAGAAAGTACATCCTTTCCCCTGTCCTGGAGATCCTCAATGACATGTATCATGAAATTTTCAGAAGTCTTCAATTAGCTTTGACTCACTTAAATCTGAAGCTATTTCACACAGACTTTTAAAGCTTTGAACTATATTCTTTTATAGAATGGAGAAAGTAGACAGTTTCATCACAGGCCCATAGTCACTGAGGGTTTTTTTTTTTTTTAAGACACATGTATTTGCCTCATTTTCAAATTTATTTGACCAGGCAATTCCTATCTGTGCACATTAGCTGATATTGTAAATGTACTATGAACCACCTTTAAAAGGAAGAGGGCATTAGAACAAGATAAGATTTGGAGTGTTTATTCACTCTGTGGCCTAAAAACCCACTGTCTATGTTTGACAAAATTAAATGACTCGCCGCATGCATTTATCTCTTGCTTTTCAACTTATCAAGACAACTGCACATCACTGGCATCACCCTAGGAACTGCAGCTGAGGGGAGGCTTAGTCTCCACTGGGCTATGTGGGAAACCTGGACATCAGTCAAATCATTTGGAAATCATTTTAAATCTTTATGGATTCACATATTGAAAGAATCATTGCAAAATGCAATGGAAAGTAAAGGAAGCCGTTGGCTCTGCCTCATTCTTAACTTCCTACATGCTGAATGAACTAGGAATTATAGTCTTCAGGGGGGATGAAATAAACTAGAATCTCAACTTCTGGTTACATGGGGGTGGGATGTTTACTCCAAAAGGCTATACAGTTAAATGGATATAAAAAGAATAAATATAATCCACTTGTGAAAGTTAATTTTAATCAATCTATTTAAACTTAAGGACCTTGTTATGTTATGTACCCATGTGAACTCATTTACGTAGACAACCTAAAGCCTGCCAGGATCAATCTTTAATAATATTCTCTATGGCAACAGAAAACTTTGGGTTTTCATATGTTATTTAATTTTTTCTGTTGTTAATTCTATACAGCACAGGAAAAATTAAGGAAGTACAGTATCCAGGCCAGCCTTTCCACTTGCCTTTACCTTCACTCTTTCTGTCCCATCTTCTTCTCATCCACCAACCCAAGCCTGTTCCTTCATCAAGCTGGTAACTTAATGTAAAAGTCATCATATAACCTGATTTACTTGCATATCATTAATGAGATAATTTGGAATAAATGAATATGCATGCAATATATGTGTACATGTATATATGCGACTATATTTAGGATAAGATTTTTCATTATGATTGTTGTCTTTCAGAAAAAGATTATGGAAGACTTGGCTGTTTCAAGGCCTGAGAAGAAAAGCTACCTTTCTCTAGGCCTTTTTATGAAAAAGCCAGCTTGAATTAAGTTAATATACAACATATGACTATAACCCTCAGAAATCCAAGTCTAAAGTGAAGATTTAGGCACAGGCAGCCTAGAGGGGAGACGGAAGTCTGTGAAATGAGACCTTTCCATGCTTCTGTTAGCTCATGGGTTCAGTGTCTTTCCTAACACACTACTGCGTTCATAACTGTCTATTGCTCGCTGAAAAAACTCCGCATATTTCACTTTAGAAACTAATAAATAACAAACTAGCACATTTTCTAGTTATTGTAGTTACCTGTTAATCTAACCAAAGGAATTAGAAAGCTAGTTCAAAAGACTTTATGTACTATATTGACATTTTATCATTCTATTACTCAATGTCAGACTTACCCTACATCAATAAAATAGCTAAGCATTGGTTAGCTAACATCCTTCTAATAGACCCTAAAGTCAATATTACAATAAAATATTTAGTTATTAGTTTAGTTAAGCACTCTGCAACTATAATACTGCATAATGTGACTAATATTTTAAAATATTTTAAATTTTAAATTTTAAATTTTAAAATTTAAATTTTAAAATAATTTAAGAATGTCTAAAAATAAACATATGTTTAGCATGAATGCTATCTAAAATTAATTTTGCAAGGCAAATCAAACATCATAGCCAATTCATGAGGCATGTTGCAAGTAGGCTGTATTTTACTTTAATTAATTCAAAGCAAAATTAATCATCAAAAGGCATATATTCTATTACTTGAAACAAAATGAGATATATGAATTATATTATTTGATAGTCTGATGCATTTTTTGGTTGGAATTGAACATAAGCATTATTAATTTCAGCACAATTACTCACCTGCAATGACTTAAGCTTAATTTGTCTCCTTTTTACAATAAAAATTATTTTAAAAAACAAAATAAAACAGGATTTAAAGGTTTATCTCAGCTGCTGTTGTAATAGCATTATTATATTAACAGTGAACTTGTATTTAAAGGCTTCAGGTAATAAGAAATTTCAATTGAGGTTGTGTTCTGTAGTTCTTAGACTATGAGGGTGCAGTTAAGACTTCCAATCTGACCCTCCAAGCTCCCCCCCCCCCAAAAAAAACGACTTGCCAATCTCCCTACTGTGTTAACCATAATGCTGGTATTAAGTCCATTTGTGTCACTGAACCGTTGGTGTACCACGCACTAGCACAGAATACAAAATCCATCCCGATATCTACTTGAACCTCAGCAGGTATATTAGCTGCAGCTTTTTAATCTGTATTTTTAAAAGAGTTATCAAACACTTACGTTTAAAGCAGTAGGCATCAAATCTGCTATCAGGGGAGGGGAAGCATGTCTGGTTCTCAAAACGATACAGGGTTCTCACCCCAAGTAGACCACCTCCACACTGGGCCCTGGCCACAGTCACAGGGTGCCGCACGCTGGCATCAGACAGCCAGCCGTAATCGCATTGGTCAAAGCCGTTCCTCCAAGCTGCGTGAAGCTCTCCAACAGTCGCCAGCCTGGCATCCTGGTTTGTACACTCTGCTTCCGCCTCCTCGAAGGTGAACTTACTGGGAGCGGTGATGTGGAACACATCGCCTGGAAGAAGAGGAAGAAATGGGCTTAAGTCGGCTCCTCATTCTCTCCAAGAGTTGATAAATGCAGAGGGAGGACATGTGATACTTTTTACACTAAGGAGGCGGCTGCTTGTGCAGTGCAGCAAATAGCCACATGCTTATTTTGAGAATATTGTTATTACCATAGAATAACACTAAAATACCACATAGTTTAATTCTATACAAGTGTTTGTGTATGTATGAATACAGATGAGTATACCTGTGTGTATACATATGTTTGTGTATGTATATATGTATACATATATACACATATACACATATACATATATACATATACATATATCTTCCTTCCAAAAGTTAATAGAACATTCATTTGCTAATAAAGTTTGAGAAATCATTTTAAAACAAATCTTTCCAAGTAATTATTCAACATCCTGTGAGAAAATTCTAAAATCAAACAGTAGTTCTGACCATCCTTTTCCCACACTACCCATACAAATTAATCTTGTTGATCAAACAACTAGATAAGAAACACCCCTAGGAATTTGATTTTGGAAAGGATAGACACTGTAGAAATGAAAGGATTCTTAGTCTGCCTTGTGCCCCTGGCTCAGCATCCCCACGACAGGGTTGCAGCCACGGTTACATGGCAACACAGGCTAAGAGTGTTTGAGGGTTGATGTCAGCTCCCACTGAACAGCCTAAGTTCCCAGGCCTACACAGGGAGACCCCCCTCCCTGCTCAATTTCTCCTATGTGCTCTATCCAGAAAAGAGGACATGTGTTTTAATTTTCGTAAGGTCACCAGAAATGTTACCAGGTGTTCTAACCAAGATCGATAGACTGTTAGGCCTGCTAATTAATTAACAAGCAAATTCTGAATGCTTACCGTGCTCATCACTAAATCCAATTAGTAGAGAAGACTGTTCGTTTTAGTTAATATAAAACATCAAAATTCTGGAAAATTAGGTTTGCTAAAATGGCATTGTATTTTGGCAAGTAGAATAACAATTTGGCAGGATAAATTTCACTCAAATTAAATGGTACTTTAAGATGTGAGTACAAATGGCTAAAATCAGAAGAAACATTAAAGAGCACCTAGATACATGTAATGGGAGCAGGGAGGAGTACAGATGAGATGGAGAGGAAGCTAAATAGTTATCAGGGCAGTCCTGTTCCATGCCTCAGAGGTGATATATCAGACAACAGAGACACAGAATTCTTACAATGTTGACCTAGTGTAGACCCAAGCCAGGATGAACAAGCCAACCACTTAAAACAAATGGTATCACTAGTCTACATATATGATAGTTTTATGAGGCAAAAGAAAATTATTCATAGGAAAAAATGGCCAAAATACACATATCAGCTTTTCTTACTATAAATTCAAAATCTATACAGGGGAAAACAAACCAAACCCCATTAAGAACTAATAGATCAAAAGAATAAAAATTATTTTCACCATGGGGTTAAGAAGGGCAGAAGGAGGAACAGAACACAGGGGAAAAGGGGAACATGATCAGGTATTGGGAGTGAAGTCCTGAAGGCCAGCAGAATGAATGGAAATATGTTGCAGGAAATACTAATTAAAAAAAAAAATAGAACAAGCATGATCCTGCAGCTGTTTCTGTGGCCTGGCCTGCCATGCACTGGTGGGAAATGGCTGACCTGTTTTTTTATCTCATGGAGACTCCTGCTTAGTGCTCCAAAATCTCTCCACCCAGATCACTAAGTTCCCACTGGTGGGTCACTACTATGACAGCCACATGCTTCAAATCCCCCACAACCTTTGTGGTGCACATCTGGCAAACCCATGCTTTTTCACCCTACTTTCTCTCTTGAACCCAGACAAATCACTATGTGAAGGAAGACAGACTTAGTTTCAAAAAAGCAGTAACTCAATCACTGGTCACAGCAACTAAAATCCTAATTTCGTAAACGTTATTAAATTTAAATCCTACAGTGGCAAATCCTGACAGATCTTCCATTGAAACCCAGAGACACTCATAGCTATAGCTTGTCCTCATGCTATTCCCATCCAAAAAGACCCAACTCTCTCGTGCTTCCTCTCTTCCCCTTTCCAACCTGGAGTCCCACCTACTGGCCCAGCCATTGGCTCCCTTATTCTTTTTTTACCCCCCCCCCGATATATTTTTTATTTACATTTCACATGATTTCCCCTTTTCTGGCTCCCCACTCTCCAAAAGTCCTATAAGCCCTCTTCCCTCCCCTTATTCCCCCATCCACCCCTTCCCACTTCCCTGTTCTGGTATTCCCCTATATTGCTGCACTGAGTCTTTCCAGAACCAGGGGTCACTCCTCCGTTCTTCTTGGACATCATTTAATATGTGAATTATGTCTTGGGTATTCCAAGTTTCTAGGCTAATATTCACTTATCAGTGAGTGCATACCATGATTGATCTTTTGAGACTGGGTTGCCTCACTTAGTATGATGTTCTCTAGTTCCATCCATTTGTCTAAGAATTTCATGAATTCATTGTTTCTAATGGCTGAATAGTACTCCATTGTGTAAATATACCACGATTTTTTTTATCCATTCCTCCGTTGAGGGACACCTGGGTTCTTTCCAGCTTCTGGTTATTACAATTAGGGCTGCTATGAACATAGTGGAGCATGTGTCCTTATTGCATGCCAGGAAATCGTCTGGGTTTATGCCGAGGAGTGGTATAGCAGGATCCTCTGGAAGGGTCATGCCCAGATTTCTGAGCAACCACCAGACTGATTTCCAAAGTGGTTGTACCATCTTGCAATCCCCCCAGCAGGGGAGGAGCATTCCTCTTTCTCCACATCCTCGCCAACATCTGCAAGGCTGCCCCCTCTCTCCATATCTTTTCAATATAGTTCTTGAAGTCCTAGCTAGAGCAATTAGACAATATAAGGAAGTGAAAGGGTTACAAATTGGAAAGGAAGAAGTCAAACTATCACTATTTGCAGATGATATGATAGTATACTTAAGTGACCCAAAAAACTCTACCAGAGAACTCCTACAGCTGATAAACAACTTCAGCAAAGTGACTGGTTACAAAATCAACTCAAGCAAATCAGTTGCCTTTCTATACTCAAAGGATAGGCAGAGTGAGAAAGAAATTAGGAAATTGACACCCTTCACAATAGCCACAAACAGCATAAAGTATCTGGGGTGACTCTAACCAAATGAATAAAAGATCTGTATGAGAAAAACTTCAGGTCTCTGAAGAAGGAAATCAAAGAAGACCTCAGAAAATGGAAAAATCTTCCATGTTCGTGGATTGGCAGGATTAACATAGTTAAAATGGCCATCTTGCCAAAAGCAATATAAAGATTCAATGCAATCCCCATCAAAATCCCAACTCAGTTCTTCATAGAGTTAGAAAAAGCAATTCTCAAATTCATCTGGAATAACAAAAATAAATAAATAAATAAATAAATAAATAAATAAATAAAACAAAAACAAAAACAAAAAAAAAACCAGGATAGCAAAACTACTCTCAACAGTAAAAGAACTTCTGGAGTAATCAATATCCCAGACCTCAAGCAATACTACAGAGCAACAGTGTTAAAAACTGCATGGTATTGGCATAGTGACAGGCAAGTGGACCAAAGGAATAGAATTGAAGACCCAGAAATGCATCCACACACCTATGACCACTTGATCTTCAACAAAGGAGCTGAAAACATCCAGTGGAAAAAAGATAGCCTTTTCAACAAAGGGTGCTGGTTCAATTGGAGGTCAGCATGCAGAAGAATGTGAATTGATCCATCCTTATCTCCTTGTACTAAGCTCAACTCCAAGTGGATCAAGGACCTCCACATAAAACCTGACACACTGAAACTAATAGAAAAGAAACTGGGGAAGACCCTCGAGGACATGGGCACAGGGGGATAATTTCCTGAACAGAACACCAATAGCTTATGCTCTAAGATCAAGAATTGACAAATGAGATCTCATAAAATTACAAAGTTTCTGTAAGGCAAAAGACACTGTCAAAAGGACAAAACGTCAACCAACAGATTGGATCTTCACCAACTCTAAATCCAACAGAGGGTTAATATCTAATATATACACAAAGAACTCAAGAAGGTAGACCCCAGAGAACCAAATAACCCTATTAAAAAGTGTGGTACATGGCTCCCTTATTCATTAAGGGATTGGTTCACAAGAAGTCCCTAGAGTGTAGCTCACTCCTTGTCTGCAGCCCCTCCCAGGATAGTGGAATTAGCATCAACATACAAACAGCACCAGGCACATCCACAACACTTCCCCCTTTCTATTCTAATAAAAAACAAAACTTTCCTCTCAAGTATAAAAAATATCACCATTTTGTAATTTATAAAGTATAAAACAGGTGGTGAACCAAAGTGTTGGGCAAGAATCTACTAGAAATTTAAGTTATTAGCCTGAGAGTTAGAGTTTTATATTTTTAAGTGAATAGCTGGGTAGCACTGGGAGGAGTCACATGGACTCAAGCACAGAAACTTTGATACAAAGAAATTGCTCATAGGCACTGAGAACCCCAGGTGTGGGGAGTACAGGCTGCTCTGAGTCAGAGAGCTATAGATTAAGTTACCTACTTCTTGGGGGCAGAGATTGAACTGTGAATTTATAATATTGGGATTATTTGCTCTAAGAATAGATTTATATACAGATTTTGTCCAAATTGCATGGGGAATTTCTTCTACAGTTCAGAATTAGGATAGGGAAAATTAGTCACTGACTCCAAGTAGAGAGGGCAGTAAACAGGTATTTATTAATAATGTTTGTGGCTCCAGGCAGAGAGCAGAGCAGATAGATGGTATAAAGATGTATTGCTCTAATATGTCTCATAGGATACTCAAATTCCATCTAACGTAGGCTCCACAGGAATTCTGGGTTATTATACTGCATGGCAAAATAGAAAAGGCCTAAGAATAGGCACATACAGTATCTTAGTTTACTTTATTTGTTTTGGATTTTTTTAATTTTCAAAATGGGTTTTGTGGTTAATCCTCTGGGAGAGAGGTCAAAATAAAGGATTTTCTGGTTACTTGTTCAAGGATATGTTGATATGGGAGAAAGGTTTTGTCTATGTGTTTATACTGAAATTTTGTTTTGAGATTTGTATATTACAGAATATACAGCCTTGTTGAGTCCCATAGTCAGATATGATGAATTGACCTGCTTGAGCTCCTGATGTCTTAGACTTTCAGCCAGAACCAATCAAGACACGGGCATCAGAGACTAATACAGTCGTTGGTGTGGCCTTCTTAAGGCCAACCAACTTCCCCATTTTTTCTATCCTCCCCCCTTCAAAGATATCTCAACACCCATATTCAGCTTGAAGAATTTATGAAAAGTCATAGTCCCCGTTCCCTTGGCTTTGGTTCTGGAGGTAGTTATTATAGGTTGTCTTTCTAGGGAATGTAGAAATGGTCATATTTGGAACAGGGAGAGAATAGCTAAAATTGATTTACTGCCATAATCTCATTTGGTAGAAATCCTTAAAATTGTTACTAAGTTGAAGTCATAAGTTCTTATTTTGGTACAGAATTTATTTTGATGCAAAATCAAGGCTTTTCATTGGTATAAATTTCTTCTATTGATAGAAAAAATTTTAAAGTACAGGGCTTAGACCCAGTCCTTTTATAAATGCGATTATAAACAGATCTGAGATGTTTAAGACTATTTGTTAAGGACCAAATATCAAATGTATTATTGTTAGCATTTTCAAGATATTTAATTAGAAATAGCTGAGAGTAGTTATCAGAGAACATCCTTACTTTACATAAATAGTTGGTTTTCAAAAAGGTGAGAAATACACAGAATGTGACATTTAATGTTATTTATTCACTTGTTGTTGAGACAAATCTGCTAACACTTTACCTTTCCTGGATTCAAAGAACAAACTGAGCAACCAGTTGTGGCAGTCACTAGGCAAGAATTGCCTCATTTCATCTACAGACATAATACTGTCCAGGAAAGGACACAGTTTACAGGTTAGGACAGCCTAGTTCTGCTGAGAGAGAATAGATTAGTCCTTAATTTCCTGTTCCTCTAGGTCTGTCAGATGATCCTGAGCCAGAAGGCTGAAGACAGGTGGATGCTCCAACTTACCAAATTACTGGGGCTGTACAGGTAGGCAGCTGTCTCTACAATTTGTCTCAGTTCTGGAAGCTGTGTTAGACTTCCTATATATTTTCGGTTAATGTTGGTCATTCTCAGATTTCTAATGGGGTTGAAAAACTACTTATAGTCTCCTAGCCAACTCACACTATTTACTTTGAGAGAACAGATTTGAGAGGATGGTTTTCAGATGGCATATAATCTAGAGGCAGGACATAAGTCAAGGTAGAATCATAAGCCTTTTAATTTAGGATAGATGACAATGTTCTATCTTAATGACTTAAATGTTGGACTGGGTGTTTGATCTATCTTATATGTTATAAATTACAAAATGGTAATAGTTGTGCTCTATATTTAAGAAAAAGATTTTGTTTTTTTATTAGAACAGAAAGGGGGAAGTGTTGTGGATGGGCAGACAAGGAGTGAGTTACACTCTAGGGACTTCTTGTGAACCAACCCCTTAATGAATAAAGAAGCAAATAACTGGGCCAGTAGGTGGGATTACAGGTTGATTGCAGGAAAGAGTTGGGTCTTTTTGGATGGGAATAGCATGAGGACAAGCTGTAGCTATGAGTGTCTCCGGGTTTCAGTGGAAGATCTGTCAGGATTTGCCACTATAATAAGGTTTACTAAATTAAGATTTTAGTTGTTGCGCCCAGCAATTGAGTTACTGATTTTTTTTTTTTGAAATAAGTTTGTCTTTCTTCACACAGTGATTTGTCTGGGTTCAAGAAAGAAAGTAGGGTGGCAAAGCATGGGTTCGCCAGATTGCACCACAAAGGCTGTGGGGGATTTGAAGCATGGTGCTGCTGTGCTAGTAACCCACCAGTAGGAACTTAGCTTGCTAGACGGAGACAATTCTGGAGCTCCAGGCCAGAGAGTCTCCACAAGATAAACCAGGTCGGCCATTGCCTGCCAGTGCATGGCTGGCCAGCCTGCTGAGAACTGCTGAAAACTGCTGGCACAAGTGCAGGAACATGCTGATTCAATTTTTTTCAAATTTCCTGCAACAGAAATATACAACCTCTGGAGGTGGAAGATGAGGTGACCCTCTAGGGTGTACCAGAGACCTAGGAGGTGAGAAACTCTCAGGACTCAAAGGGAGGGTCCTTAGATGAACTGCCCTACACTGGGGAGAAGGAACTTGAAGAGTCCATCTCCAACAGAAAGATGGGGAATCATGTGGAAGGATGGGGTTGATATCCCACAGTGAAAAATAATTCTGACCCAGAACTGTTCCTGTCTAAAAGAATTGCAGGGACAAAAGTGAAGAAGAGAGTGAGGGAAAAGGTCCAGTGATCTGTCCAAATTGGGATCCATCCAAGAGGAGTCTCCAAGGCCTGATACTATTATTGATACTATGGTGTGCTTATAGACAGGAGCCTAGCATGACTACTCTTGGGAGGCCCAACAAGCAGCTGAAAGAGTCAGATGCAGATACTTTCACCCAACCAAAGGACAGAAGTCGGGGATCCTTGTGTTGAATTAGGGAAAGGCTGGAAGAAGCTGAGAAGGAGGGCATCCCTATAGGAAGACCAGCAAGTGTCAACAAACCTGGAGCCCCGAGATCTCTCAGACACTGAGCCACCAACCAGGCAACATGTACTACCTGATCCAAGACCCCAACAACAGAGGACTGCCTCATCTGGCCTCAATGAGTGAAGATGCACATAACCCTGAAAAAACTTGAGGCCCCAGGGAATGGGGAGGCCTGGTAGGGTGTGTAGGAGTGTGGGGACATCCTCTTGGAGTCGGGGAGGAGGAATGGGATGAGGAACTGTTGGAGGGCAGAACAGCAGGGAAGTAACAACTGGACTGTAAAAGAAAGATTAAAGATAATAAAAACAAAAAAGAAAAAGAGTAAGAATAAGTTTACATACTAAATCACCTAGACTGACGAACAACAATGGTAATCTCAAAATCCCCAAATGCACACAAACAAACAACAACAAAAACCACCTTTCCTCTCCCTGTTACTGCAATGTCAACAGCTACCCTATAAAGTTTCTAAGCAACAAAGTCACTTCTAGATACACAGTGTGCATTCAGTGATGCATGTTCAACAAATGACATTTCTGGTTCTTGTCATTTTGTTTTTGTTTCTGTATTTTTCCCATGCTCCTTAAGTAAAGTAAATTTTACAATAAATAACATTATTCTGTAGCCACCAGGAACAGGCACTGCATTTATCTATAGACTTGGCAGAAAGTCAAAAAAAGACTAGAGGGAGGTGTCATCTTGAGCAGCCTCACTGACTTTAGAATCACACCTGACTTAGGCCACATGAAATGGATGCATGTGGAAGAAGGAGGCCCCATAATTGTCCCTCAAATGTAGAACTCACAAGTTTGTTATTCCAGGTGACATTGCGCTGGACATCTTAGCTTCTGGCACTGCTAAGCACTCTGTTCTGAAGCAAACCTACTTTTGCTTCTGACTAACAAGGGTGATCTTCCAGCCAGCATGTGCAAAGATTCTCATTCATTAAGGAAAACTCTGCTTCTAGAGACAAAAGCCAGAGCAAGCTGCGAATGAGAAGCAATGGCCCCCAGAGAACTATTACCCAGCTTTATAGGGCAAATATAGCTGGGTATTAAAATGAATAAAGATTCCCTTATTGCCAATGGTTATAAAGAGGAATGCCATTTTTATTTACCAATGAAGTTACTAAGTTTTTCATGTAAGCAGTATCATGAGATGAAACCTTACATCAGTGATCTAACTCATGTGGAGGATACAACTTCCCTTTACATCTGTACTACCCGTAGAAGAGTGATTTTATTAGCTGAATGTCTGTGATCCCAAGATTGCTTAATTTCAACTTCACTTATATGTAAGGACCTTTACAACCTTGCAAAGATTTAATTTCATTTACCAAGGTGTTATATTTATTTTGCTTTTGATTGTATGTAAGTTTGTCTCTCTCTGTGTATGTTCATGTGCATGCCTGTTCCCTTGACCTCCAGAAGTAGCTGTCAGACACCCTAAAGCTGGAGCTACCATTTGTTGTGAGCTAGGCAATATGAGAACCAATCTGGATCTCTGCAAGAATAGCAAGTGTTCTTAACCATTAAGCTGTCTGTCTCTTCAGCTCCCAACATTGTGAACTATAGACTTGGCACAAAGTCAAAAAAAGACTAGAGGGAGGTGTCATCTTGAGCAGCCTCACTGACTTTAGAATCACACCTGACTTAGGCCACATGAAATGGATTGAAAAGAATCACCACTGGAAATCATGCCTCTTGGATGAAAACGGAATAGTTTAGTAGATTGATTGAACTTATTTTAAGGTAAGGATAGAAAATTTTCATTCATCAAGATAACATGTAGTAACTCACTCTCTGTGGTGTAATTATTATTTTGGAATAATAAGAAAATGGAAAGAAAAAGATTTACATCATCTCTACTCCAAAAATTAATAATGTGAGTCTTCCTCCATCATAATGTCTTGCTCATATCAATCCCTAAAAATATAACCAATCCTGTACCACATAACTATATTATTGTTCTTTAGTCACCTCTTATTGTTTGACAAGAAGTCCACTGTAAAATTCTAGCAGCTGGCCTCATTAAAACAGAGATGCAGATTTTTTAAGGCTCATGCACACACATTCATATTAGTGCACACATAAAATATAATGCAGAACAGAGGATTTTACTTGCAAGATAATTTGCCTATTTGAATAGAAAACATATAAACAGTATCCTATGTCACATTATCACACATTTTCAAGCTAATTGCTTCAAGCTTTAGCTTACTCCTATTTTGATCACCTTTCCAGATATGGTCTACAACAGTGGTTTTCAAACTGTGGGTCATGCCCACTTCAGGGCTAAACGACCCTTTCATGGCGGTCTCGTGTCAGATATCCTGCATATCAGATATTGCCATTTGATTAATAACTGTACCAAAGTTACACTTATAAAGTAGCAATGAAAATAATTTTATGGTTATGGGTTACCGCAATATGAGGAACTGTATTAAAGGGTCAAAATAATAGGAAGGTAGAGAAACTCTAGTCTAGAAAGCCAGGCAATTATGGCTCAAGCTTTTGATCTCAGAACTCAGGAGGCAGGGGCAGGGGCAGTGGCAGGCAAATGTCTGTGAGTTCAAGGTCAGCCTCATCTACAGAATGAGTTCCAGAAAAGCCAGGGCTACATATAGGAACCGTGTCCCCAAGAAAAAACAAAAAGGAAAGAAAGAAGGAAGGAAGGAAGGAAGGAAGGAAGGAAGGAAGGAAGGAAGGAAGGAAGGAAGGAAGGAAGGAAGGAAGGAAGGAAAAGGGAAAGAAGAAGGTAGGGCAGTCTTAGAGGTTGTCAGATATGGAAGGAAGGAAGGAAGGAAGGAAGGAAGGAAGGAAGGAAGGAAGGAAGGAAGGAAGGAAGGAAGGAAGGAAGGAGAAGGAGGGAGGGAAGGAGGGAAGGATGGAAGGAAAGAAAGAACTTGAAGGCAATTTGTTTATATTTTAATATCTGGTGACAATATACAAACTAGAAATTTATTAATGATAGGACTTAGCATCATCATAAATATTAAGGAGAATTGCTTTAGTTTGACCAGTAGCTTCTGCAAGCCTCCCTTGAAAGCAGACCACGCCTGTTTTCTCCATGCTTCTGAGTGTCTTATGAAAAAGATACTTCTTGGCAGCCTGAGAAGTGACACATGGAGAAACACAGCAATGGGGAAACACATTAAAGCATGAATAATGATCCATGGTGTCCAAACTCTAAAGCTTCCTCCCAGGAGACACACAGCAGAACTGTTCAAAAGCCAAAGTCCAGGGCAAGCCTGGAACGCTCAGGCGGATTGCCGTGCTCAGCGGTCAAAGCTCAGGCGTTCCCAGGCTTCCTGAGCCAGGGGATGTTCAGGGTGGCATCAGATATTGTTTCTTTTGTCAACATGTGCTCATGGTCCTGGTGTACCGAACTATGGCTGTGAATATCAGCTCAATAAACTAGCAAAATCCATGCTCTTGATTTTAGTTTCACTCTGAAAGTATATATATATACGTATATATATACATATATATGTATACATATACATATATATATATACACACACATATATATACACACATATATATGTATACACACATATACATATATATGCATGTAATGTATATGTGTATATGTATATGCATATATACACCTTATATACAAGTATGTGTATATACATATATATATGTATATATACATATATATATATTCTTGTTATTTATTGTTATTTAGGTGAAATTACATGTGAGCAGCTTATCAATAACTAAGATGAATGATTTGAAAATAACCAGAGAAGATGAGTATTTAAGTCAAAACTAGTTGCCAAATATGCCAGATCACAAAGTATTAACATAACATAATCATTAACCTCAAAGTACTGACTTGAAAATTTTAAAAGGATTTCCCTTTTTACTCTTTCTCTATCATATTTTGACTAAAATACATGTATACTCACATATATAAAATTTTAAGTTAAAAGTGAATATTCATTATCCTTTGAGACACAAATCAATTAGCTATGTATATCTGGTATAGCCTCTCCCATACACTGCTTTCTAACTCCTTAAAGGGCCACAATTTCTAGATACTACCATCATGTGTCAGTTCCCTAAGACTGAGTCTTACAACCCGTATAACAGTCTTTGTAAACAATGACGGGAAGGCTCTGTGCTGTCAGAACAGCATTCCTAGTGCTCACACCCCTGGGCCAGTATTAGTGTGCCAGGGTTTCTCATTTGGGAGTAAAGACCCTAGAAAGGTACATATGTGCTTTCCAAATTTCTCACTTGTACTAAGCTGCAGTTGTTGATATAGGTATAGGTGTAGGTAAAGGTATAGGTGTAGGTGTAGGGGTAGGGGTAGGTGTAGGGGTAGGGGTAGGGGTAGGTGTAGGTGTAGGTGTAGATGTAGTAGATGTAGATGTAGATGTAGATGTAGATGTAGATATAGATATAGATATAGATATAGATAGATACAAATACAGATACAGATCTTTGAATTAGCACCTATAGTGATTACATTGTAAAATTGTGAAATGGTCAAATCAATTTCTTTCTGCACATTTGAAGCAGATAATTAGAACAAGAAAATTTAAAAATCTACATTCACATCAAAAATACAAAATTAAAAATAAGTTCAAAAAAGAACTGTAAATTCTATACTCTGAAAACTAAAAGAATTCTTGTATAAAGTCAAATATTTAAAAAAAAATCGTGAAAAAAAATCTATATTCATAGATTCCAAGACTTACAATTGTTATAATGGCGATATACTCCGACTTGATCTGGAGATTTAGTGAAATCGCTACTGTGTCCTAACTAACTTCCTTGTAGAAACTGGCAATCTGATTCTAAAATTAATTTAGAAACTCAAGAGACTCAGAATAGCAGCTAGGAGGACTCACATGTTCCAATTTCAAACTTTACTACAATTATATAGCAAGAAAGGCAATATTGTATTGTAAGCCAAGCATTTAGACATACATCTATAATCACCTAACCTTGGAGGTAGAGACAATAAGATTGGGAGTTCAGGGATAGCCTTGGCTACATAGAAGCTTTGTGACCAGCCTGTGCTATGTGAGAATCTGTCTCAAAACTCACAACAGAAAAAAAAGAGACAATATACCAGTGATGTAATGATGGGCATTATCATTGTGATAGAATTTAAAGTCTAAAAGTAAATATATGTCTGGTTGATTTATATTCAAGAGGATAGAAAACCCATTAAATGGGGGGGAAAAAGAATAGGCCATGTAAGAAATTCTGCTGAGGTAACAGAATGATGTTTTTGAACCTAATTCAAGTGTGTGTGTGTGTGTGTGTGTGTGTGTGTGTGTGTGTGTATGTGTATGTGTGTGTGTGTGTGTGTGTGTGTGTGTATCAATCAAGTAAAAGTCAAGAGAATTAAAAGTCATAAAATTCATCTGGCCATAGGGGAGCATACCTTTATTCCTAGCATTTGGAATGGGCAGAGGCAGGTGTATCTATGTGAGTTCCTAAATAGCCAAGTCTGTTACACAAAAAAACCTTGCCTCAAAAAGCACGGGATGGGTGGGGAGGGGAAGTCATGAAATTCTTTGAATAAAACACAATAGAAAGTTTTTATGACTGGCTATCTGGCAATATTTTCTTAGTGTTAACACCAAAAGAAAAACAATAGATAAACTAGATTTGGTTGATGAACTGGATTGGGTTAAAATTTAAAACTTCTTAAGTTCAAATGATCTCATTAAGAGTTTGAATGACACCTCAAAGACAAGGGGTAATATTTTCAAGTAATATACAAAGCAATGGTCAACAATTTGAAGAGATTTAAAAAAGTTTAAAGAAAAACCTGATTTCTATCAAGCATTTCTTGGTTTTTATTATATGTGTTCATGCCTATAACAATGCCTTGATATTTGCCAAAATAAAATATATATATGTATACAGAAACTTATGACCTTTCCTCAACTGAGAGCTTAGAGTATTTTTTCAGAAATAAGATTGGACTTGATATTTGAAGAAAAGAAATCAAAACTCAAATACAAAGCATATGAAACTAACTCTAAAGAAAGTAAAAGTTTCTGACAAGAAATTCCAGTGCAAACCAGAAAAGCCAACCAAGAAATTCTGGAAACGTGTTTTTGAATCCCAGCGATAGAGAATATTGGAAAGAGGGTCTGGGCATGGACTCTCTGTGATGCCCAGAGAACCACTGCAGGAAAGGCATGCACGAGGTCCCCAAAACACAGAATGGGACCTAGCTTCTGAATGTGGGGTAACTACCTTTAAAGGCAGGGATCCACAGAAAACACAGGCCATGAGCAAATAGGACCCAGGGCCCCACAGTTCAAGGTGAAGAAACTCTAAGCCGATCAGACAGGTCAACCAGGAAAGAAGGTTATCTGACCTCATCATTCACACTCATATTCATCCACAGAGAAAATATAATGTCTTTAAAAAGATAGGTATTTCCTGACAACTATTTGCTACCTTACCCAAATAAATAATCTAGTTTTATTTAGAAGGGATTGGTTGTTTTTTAAGTTTGGGATATTTTTAGCTGAAATATTTACATTATACTTGTCACAGCTTGCTCCTACCAATTTCATCAGCTAGGCACACAAACCTTTTTTTTCCTATATTCTTTGTTTACATTCCAAATGACTTCCCCTTTCCAGGTTCCCCCCTCCCCATAAGTCCCATAAGCCCTCTTCCCTATGCCCTTTCCCCAATCAACCCCTTCCCTCTTCTCTATCCTGGTAATCCCCTACAATGCTGCATCAAGCCTTTCAAGGACCAGGGCCCTCTCCATCCTTCTTCTTGGGAATCATTTGATGTGTGAATTGTGTCCTGAGTATTCAGAGCTTCTGGGCTAATATCCACTTATTAGTGACTGCACTCCATGTGTGTTTGTTTGTGATTGGGTTACCTCACTTAGGATGATATTTTCCAGTTCCAACCATTTGCCTAAAAATTTCATGAATTCATCATTTTTATTCGCTGAGTAGTATTCCATTGTGTAAATGTACCACATTTTCTGTATCCATTCCTCCATTGAGGGACATCTGGGTTCTTTCCTGCTTCTGGCTATTATAAATAAGTATGGACATAGTGGAGCATGTGTCCTTATTGCATGCCAGGGACCATCCCTAGCAGAGAAATTCATTATATCACTGAGCACCTTCACAAAGACTTAAACCTTCAAATGTTAGGACTGTGGCAGTATGTGTGTGTGTGCATGAGTCTGGCCAGAATGTTTCTGACTTGTGTCTGTGATTTTGGCTGACAGTGACTAGCACCAGAGTAAATTTTTTCCAAACAAATTAGGAGAGATAGTATGTAACTATGTATTTGCAACAGCATTATTAATACTGTTCCAGTATATAGTCAATCACATGCAAAATGATCCAGTCTTCATGTTGTCCTGATTCTAGTAGTTCATGTCCCTCAAAGGGCTAAGACTCAAGCTGACTTGAGCACTGCACTCTTACCCCCTCAGATCAAGTCCATTTCCAAGAACTCTCTAGGGATGAAACTTAGTAGTTTCCAAAGAACTTTTTCAACACTTAAGAATCTTCTTTACTGGAAAACTTCACCTCCTATAGAACCTAATACACAAAGGAGAGGTTTCAAAATGTTTTTCTTCTCAGACTACAGTGTGAATGAAGACCCTCTCATTCCCTCAAGCTTCACAACAGCTGTTATTATCACTAACGTGTGCTATACAATGTCATAGATGCTATACATATCATCTCCTTTGATTTCCATAGCACGCTTCAAAAGTAAACACTCTAAATGTTCTAAATTCCCTAACAGAAATAACTAAAGCTTAAGGATACAAAATTTGCCCATGATCTGTCACATAGTAAATGCCAGGATGGACCACCGTGAAGGTGCTTCTTTTGAAATAATGCTTTAGTAATTCTTTAAACTTTAATACAATGTATTTTTCCCCATCCACTCCATCCTGTGTGCTCCCATAAACTCTGTCCCATTTCTTCCCGTATCTGGCCACATTCAGGGCAGTTTGATTTATCCAGCTACGGTTGGCAGTGACTTTACCCTGGTGTACAATCCGCCTGACTCTCCCTCTAAAAGCAGGTAGCAAATGCCAATGGTGCCTCTTCATGCCCACCTTCCCCTCCACATTGGTGTTTCTCTAAAAATACTTTATTTGTTGATCTTATTTTTTAAGGGTCTTTCTGTACCTTTGCCTGGCCTCATATTTATGATTTAGACCACACAGGTTGTACTCACAGAGATCTCCCTGCCTCTGCCTCCAAGTGCTGAGATTAAAGGAAGGTATCACCATGACCAGGTTGGCCTTTCTTTTCTTGATGCTGAGGAAGTGAGTTTTCCTAAGAACTGATGGCCCCAGACAGACTAAAGCTTGAGTTATGATTATCAGACTTCACAGTGACACAGGAGTAACATGTATTCCATAGAAATCATAATTTGAACTGTGAGGTTTGGCATATTTTGTAACCAACAGTGTTCAATTTCTCACCATATCAGCCCCAGCATCAACCCAGAGCTTTCATTCAGCCATTTTAGCTCTATTCTAAGGGCATCTTAATATCTTCCAAATCTAGTTGGTAGGGAAACAGAAATTACATATAATAATGATTATTTCATCAACCTTAACTTCTGTATTCTTATTTTCAACCCTAGTTCACAATCTCTAATAACAGTATTCTGACCCTAAGTTATATCCAACCAAACAAAACACCATAAGGTTTAGAAAATTCCTGATAAATAGGGGGTTTTCAGTAGGATAATGTGGAAAGGGGTTAACATTTGAAATGTAAATAAAGCAAATATCTAATAAAAAAAGAAAGAAAATTCCTAATAACACAAGCTAATGTTGATATCGTCAATATATATGCCCTTAATAGTTTCTCAACCAAATTTTCTTTAAAATACTATATTTATAAGCTAAAATGTGCTATAAAAACCACTTTAAATGCAGAAAACTGACTTATAATCTATCTAATTAGTTGAATTTTAAGAACAATGTCAATGTAATACGACATTCTAAATTGAGATATGTAATATCTGTGATGATAAATAACTAAATTCAAATAAAAATTTGTGTCAGGATCTCTAATTCTAACTCCCTCCCCTATCTCTCATACAATTGTCTTCCCTGACCACAATGGAATATAGGTAGAAATTATTAGATCCATGAATTCAGCAATAGATATATTTTAATGAGCATCCTAGCTCACTTTCAAATGACCTTTATTAGTGCAGCGATTAAAAAATGTAATTTTCTATTATCGACTCTCCACTCCTATTACAAATTGCAAATCTATACCTGTTAGAGCAGCTCTGGGGAGGCTGAGGCAGAAGGGCTATGAATTTGAAACCATTCCAGGTACACAGCCTGATTTCTAAAGGAAAACCAAGAAGGGAGAGGAGAAGGAGGGAGAGGAGGAGAGGAGACAACAACTGATAAATCCTTCCTCATGGTAAGATTCATACACATATCCAGAGCTACTCTGACAGAATTTGTTCCTGGGAGCTGACGTGGCCCTGTGCAAACAGTAAGAACCAACTCCCAGCGGGTGCAATGTGGAAAAGAGATCCCTAGCAGACTTCTCCATTCAGGCTCTCAAAAAGTCTACAGCCTTATAAAGCAGGACTCAGGCAGCCCCTTTAAGGGACACTAAAGACTAGACCAACAGATTGGTCCCTGAGTCCAGAATCTGGTTTCCATCAAGAAGTCTAGCTTAAGATTTGTGCATGAATGTTACACATATCATTAGGATTTGATAAAGCTCTCTCCAGGAAATTAGATCTCACAAATGCCTTCTATAACATACCTCTACAGCGGATGTAGACTTAGCCACACCCCTAATATATACATTACAGTTCTAAGAGATCTTATTCTAAGCAAAAACCATGATACAAAATTTCTACCTTTCCAACAATAGGAAATTTGTTTACTATCGCCAAGTCTTCCAATCAAACATCTCCAGTTAAGAAAAACCGTTATTAAAAACCATGTTAAAAATATCTTAAGCAGTTAAGAGGAAGAGAAAGGTTCTGTTTTACATGCATCACTAGTAGCTTGGCTATTATCTGTGTCCCCCTTTTCCTATATACAAAAGCAGGAGCTGTTGCCACCGGAATGTCTTACTTAGAAAACACACTAAGTGGTATCCAATGACTGTGACAAGAATGGTAAAGTATGCTTCGAGGCACATTTAATGAACACATGAGAAAACTGTGGTCTGTTTATATCCCAGCCCCGCCCTCACATCTTATAACCACCCATTCAGTGAATGAACACAGCTGGAGAATGAAGAATGAAAGCCTGTCCAGGTGGCACCCACCTGAGCCCCTGCTCAGTGAGAGACCAGACAGCAGGGTCTTTGGAATTCAGGAGAATGAGGGTCACCTGGCCAACACAGCCAGACTCAAAACAACAAAAAACAAACAAATAATAAAAACACCCAACAACCAACCACACAATTTTAATGCCAGAAAGGACTATCTCATCTAACTTTATTTTACACATAAAGCAATGTGTACGAAATCAAAATTACATGAATGTGTCAATTTAATAATGTACACATCTATTTATTTGAGCTTATAAGATACCTGTCACAATAAATGAAAATCCATTTCAAAAGTCACAGAAACATCCGTTCTGTTTGGAACACTGACCACGAATGAAGTCCTTTGAGAATTCTGAGTGCTTGTTAAAAAAACAAAAAACAAAAGACAAAAAAAAACTCCAAGAAAAGAAAGCAATGGTCTTGGGACCTCAGTTTCTTCAAAAACATAAAATCGTTCTTCGGATGTATTTTTGTACTCTTTCCAGGTGTAGCTGACAGGAGTCAGTTTCCTTCAGATTTTTATTACAACTGGCTATTTTTATTTGTTTATACGCCTCTGTGGGAAACCATGGTTGTTTTGTTTTGTTTCTGCATGTGGCTTGATGTATGGTTGTACACTTTACTCATGTGAGTATAAATTGTCTGATGCTCTGAATAAAGTTGGCTAGAGCATTAGACTTTAATCCATCTCAGTGATATAAGCTCCATTCTCCAAGGTACCACTGCCTTTAGAGGGATAAGTATCATCCCTTCTGCCTTTTATTGTAAAACTACCTGGAACCTTTTAGATACTCTTGGTTTGAACTCAAATACTCTCTACTCTGGCAGAGAAATAGCACAACAAATATTAATTAGACAATAACATCTTAAAGCGAAAAGGCTTTATATAAACTAGCTTTTGGACTGGTGAGATGATTTAGTGGTTTAGAACACTGGCCAGGACTGCCTTTAGAGGGATAAGTATCATCCCTTCTGCCACATGGTGGCTCACACTCATTTATAAAGGGATCTGACGCCCTCTTCTGGAATACAGGTGTACATCCAACAGAGCACTCATAAATTAAAAAACAAAAAAAAAAGCGAAAAGCAAAAATAAACTGACTTGTAACATCTCTCGTGAATAGCAGACTATCTACAGCAGGATGTGTTTTTATGTCATTTTGATTGTGTAAGTTGGTCGGATGAATGTTCTGAAAAAAGCCTTGCAACAAAGGAGGCCTGAGATACCACCTGTTTGCCAGTTCATCCTGCTTTTCTTGTTTGGGGGAGGGGGTGTTTATCTGCACTTGGATTCATAGCTGTTTGTCACCACAGGGTTTCTACCTGGCTCTCACTAGAATAGTTGCCACCCTTACAGTTTTCTATCCTGAACGTCCTCAAAGGGAAGCATGACTGAAGAACCTGCCCTTCGCCGAGATATTTCTATCCTGTATAACCATTTACACGCCCCTCCTACCCTCTCCACTGTAATTTCGGTTTATTTTACCACAAAATAGTACAGTCATGGAAAGAAAATGCTGCTGTGTGGCGCGTACATAAGCCCCGGGAGCTGTTCTATGAGCTTGCTTCTAGTTTCCCCTCAGTTTTTTAAATTCAAATGAAGCTATAGAACAGTGGTTCTCAACATGTAGGCCGCGACCCCTTGTGCGGATTGAACAGATCCCTGCACAGTGGTCACCTAAGATGATCATAAAACACAGATATTTACATCACCGTTCACAGCAGTAGCAAAAGTACAGTTATGAGGAAGCAATAAAAATAATTTTATGGATGGGAGTCACCACAACACGGGGAACAATCTTAAAGGGTGGAAGTATGAGGAAGGCTGAGAATCATTGTTATAGAAAGCAGGTCAAACGTCTTACCGTCCAGGTGATCCACATAACAATACACGTCATAGGTTTCCTGGGGAGAGCGGAATCCATAGGTCCGAACCCCTTCCTTCCCCATCATGTCTCCGTAACAGCCCTCTCGGGGAGCCCGTATGGGATATCTGGGGAAGCAGAGAACTGGTAAGGGGCCATCCCACTGGCAGAGAATTACTTAAAAGCTTTTGGCTGCAGGCCTCACCTGACAGTTTGATCAGACAGCCATCCTGCATCACACTGCTCAAATCCATCTTCATAGGCAGCAAAGAGCTGCTCGGGGGTTGCTATGACCGCCCCGATATCCAAACAGGCCTGTTGAGCAGCAGCAAAGTTCAGGGTGTATCTGCTGGTCGCTGCTCTGTAGTGAAACACAACACCTGCAGAGACAGCAAACCACAGACTGCCTCAATGCGCGAACCCCCACTGCACTGTGCAAAATTTCAGAATGAAATAATACACCAATTAATACAATTATCGGAGTTACTGATTCTTACTATGAGAAATTCTTGTTGATTGAAGGGACCTAAAGTGCCATGTATCTATGTCTCCTGATCCTCGTGCTGTGTTCTGGAAGCAGGCAGCACTATGACATTTACTTTCCCAGAGAGTGTGATGGGTAGAGAAAAACACCAGGCTATCTGCATATTACATCTTCATTTTGTTCCCTACTCAGCCTAGTCAGATTCTCTGAGCCTTAATCTCTTTCTTATCTAGATCTGATACTAGGTAAACTGTTGTGCACTATCCAAACATACACCATATCCACTGTCTGACTAGCCTAATTTTGCATTTCTGCTATGACTGATACAAATATACAATTTTCATCCCAAAAGAGACCTGAAATAGAGTCCTGCATACTTTCCCAGGGAGAAGCATATGTGCCTCGAATTGCACTTGGTTGCATTTATTGTAAAATAGGTCTCAAGAGATTTCAGAGAGCTAAAGAAAGAACAACTAAAGGGCAGAACTGCTGATTCTGTCTTGGAACTTGAACGCACTATTTCCACTTTTAACTGGAGTGAATATTGTGATTCATGAAAATAAATCCAACTGATGTGCCAGGAAGCCACCTCAGAATACAGACTGGGGCAAGGGGACTTATACGTAAAACTCAATCAAGTACTTAAGACCATTTTTTGTTGTTATTTGGAGTCAATCCTTGTTTCCAAGGTTTCTGTCACTCTTCCTCTGACTAAGTCATTTCCTGGGGTTGACAGATCTGTCTTCCACAGTGAGACTGGCTATCAGACACTCTCACTCATGTTATTTATCAGAGACACTCATACGGTGTCTCTGTCTCAAGACCAATATATGACACCAAGAGAGTTGTGGAGGAGTCCGAATAGCCGTGCTGCAGGTGAGCCCGCTATCAGTGCCCACACAAGGGAAGCACAATAACTCAGTGATGGATTGACCAGCAAGGTGCATTCCTTTTCCTCTTTCTGATCTTTCATGTCTCAAAATGTTACCAAATGCCAATCTCTACCTTCATGTGACCTCTCTAAAGCTGTCTGGGAGTACATCTGTCTAGTCTGCACTAAATAACTTCTACGCTCTAAGTAAAACCCTGAATGGGTTTAAAATGGTTTATAGTGGTTAAAGTTTCATCCAATCACGGGAACTATAAATCTTCCACATGCACTCAGTATTGGTACTGAGAAGGGACTGAGCAGAGGGCCTCCTTGCATAAGGCAGGGCCATCAATCCATATGTGTTCTCAGTTGTTGAAATAGCCTGAGGACATCCTGGGGCTAAGGAGATTAGGTAAAGGATAGTCACTATTTCCAAGCAGCAAGAGGCAAATCCATTGCTAAGTCTTTAATGAGGAAAGATTTAAAAAAAATTTAAGAAGCAGTTAAAGAGTTGGAGAACTTTAGAAAGTAAATGTGGGTGATATACATCTCTACATATACATGTCTATATGAAGGTACAATCTTAGGATAACTAAAATCAATGGTGAGGAATGCAGGGATTAATGGTTCCACAGACAACAGGAAACAGATGAATTTAATGGTAAGGGACACTTTATTGTAAATTTGTTTGTTGCTCGTAAAATTCAAACCATTTTCCTTTGGCTAAACAAGAAAGGGTTCTAATAAAGACCTCTTTTATGTATTTCTGAAAGGTAAATATTTTATAGGGAAATTGAGCATTGGAGGAAAATCTGTTCTGTCATGTCTGGGTATTGGACTTTTGCTTAATAACTTGCCAACGCATTCCACTTCCAAGAGCTGCGGCATTATGTGTGTGCCCAATTAAAGTAATTTCTCTTTGCTTTGTCTTCCAACTTAAGCTCAAGTGACATCTAAACCACCATTAAAAGGAGAATAAAGGTAAAATGTGCTGTTACAAAACTTAATGGACAGCAGCTAGTGTTAACGTTACATTTTGTTTTACTATGATTTCTTGCACTGAGGCAACTGAGAATTGAACTATTGATTGACTTTGTAAGACATTATGATATAAATCACAGTTAGTTTTACAATGTAGCTTTTAAATGGTGCCTCTTAAAATTTAACTCAAGTGGGGTTTTTCTTGTTTGATATTTTTTGTTTTTGTTTTTGTTTTTTTTTTACATTTATTTTGTGTGTCTGTGTGCCCAAATGTGGGTTCCAGGAAGGATGCTGAGTTTGCCGGCTTGGCGGCACGAATCTTTATGTTGAGCCAACTTGCCAGTGCTCCTTGACAAGCACAGTAAGGAGGCCGAGGTTCGAGTTCAGTCATAGAGCCTATCACATGCTCGATCTTGGGTTTGACCTTTAGAAACTCCAAAGGTCACATGACGAAAATTAAGACAAAAAGGGGAAAGTTCTATATCTATATATGTATGTGTATACATATGTGTTATTTTGAATGAGAATGTACCCTAGAGGTTCATAGTTTTGAATACTTGGTGCCCAGTTGATGGAACTGTTTAAGAAGTAGCTGTCCAACAGCCATGGATGAACTTTGCCACCTAAGTATTCGGAAGATTCCACCTAGGTGGTTAAGGTCCGACTGTGGCAAACACTTAAGGTCTATTCGAGGCTGGGGGAAGGGCACAGAGAAGGACTAGGAAATGTGGTCCTCTTGGAGGTGGTGTGTCATCAGGGGCGGGCTTCGATTTTTAAAAGAACACACCATTCTCAGTCAGCTGTCCAGCCAACTCTAGTTCAGCCATTACTTCGACAATGCAAAGTAACCACTACTTATACCAATGGTCAGTTCACTCCTGGCTGTTCATGACTGGCTGGATCCGAACTACCAATCACTCACCTAACCCAGTTAGCTCTCTTGTTTGGGCACAATGTCTGATGGTTGCCATGCGCTCCTCACTATGAGGGTGGTCAAAGACTCTCACCTTTGTACCTGTGAGCCCCAAATAGCCTTTATAGTATTCACTGGCTGGTCTGAGCACTAAAATAATGATTTTAAAACTATGTATCATGTCTTGAGGTTTTCATTGTTTCCACTATATTGTGCTTTACTGCCCACCATCAATCAATGAAGCTGCTTTACAAAAGCTACCTGTCCTAAAAGACATAGTTTGTTCTCAGTGAAAAGCCTCTTGTGTTTTCCACCTGTGCATATCAGGATCCAAAGATATCCTCTGGCCCACACTTCTGACTTGGATATCATGCTACCTTTCTCACAGATCTGAAAGCCTTACCGTCCACAGACAGTGACATGGTATCTTGAGTGTCTTCAATCCCATACATGACATCACAGCGGTAGACACCTGCGTCACTGGCGCGGAGTTTAACCATGGTGAGGGAGGCATCACCTACATCGTCGGGATGTGTTGGCACTGACACTCGCCCCTTGTAGTCCTGACCAATCTTGATATTCCCGTTTTGGGCCACCAGGACAGTTGTCTCCTTTATATCTTTTCCATTTTTGTCAACTTCCATCTTAGACCATTTGATTCTGAGAAATTCACTTGTGTTGTAATTGGGTGGTAAGGTAGGCAAGGTTGAAAAATGACAAGGTAGGACCACTTTTCCAGACAGAGAGCCTTTAACAGGTGGGCTTGTTTCCATTTTGGCTGGAAGAAAAACAGAACATCAGATTAATATTCCTAAAAAGCCGTTTCTGAGTCTGCTGAATTTGAGAATGGACTGGAAAGTGTTACAGAGCTTTCATTACATCCTGAGTGTGTGAAAAAAAAAGAGAGAGAGAATGATTTATGTAAAGAGAATAGTGTAGAACTTCAATAACACTTCCTATAAAGACGGGGATTGGTGACACTCGTCCTTGGACACTGAAATGCACTAATCATTTGAAAGCATTTGACACTCTTGGTATTTAACATGAAAACAAGATAAAATAAGACAAGGGAAAGCAAAAAATTAAGGGCAGAAAGAACTGGGCAGGCTACAGTCTGAACCACGGTTTGAAAGATTAGATCAAGCTGTGTTGGTGGGTGCTCTTACTGATAATCCTAGTACTTAGGAGAATGAGCCAAGAGGGTCTAAGGGTCTAAGTTCTAGTCTAGAATTAATGAATGAAAACTGCCCCTCCCTACTTCCTTCTCTCCTTTCTCCTTCTTTCTCTCAAAAAAAAAAACAAACAAAAATTCTAGACAAGTGTTAGGAAAAGCAGGTGAAAGGTAACAACATATTTATTGATAAGAGAAAAATTCATTTAATGTAACTGCCATAAAATTACTTTAGAAGAATATAATTAAAAAATTAGCAAATGAAGGAAAGTTAGAATTTTAAACACTACTGGAGAGGACTAGAGAGAGATCAGGTCTCATATTGTAAGAGCCCTCTGCTGGCCCAGCAGTTGAGGCAGGCAAATTCCCAAGGCCAGCCTTAACTTGTTACACTAACAGGTCAGAGATGAAAATCATTAAAGGTAACTACCACATTACCTTAGAGAAAGTAAAAATAAAATTGAAAGAAGAATTTCAAACAGTACTCCATGAGACTGGAGTGGGGCATGTCTACTGTTTGAAGAGCCCTCTTTGGGCCCTTGTTTCAAGCAAAGGCTTCATTATAATGACAACTCCAGCTGTAATCACTTTGCAGAGAAACACTGCCTTTCATTATCCCCTGGCCGGAAAGCCTGCTTCTGTTCACCTAACCCTCCCAACGTACTCATTTCTGTTTAAGCTCTTAAACATTTAATGACAAAGTGTACAGTGCTTACAATTTAACACCACTGCATGCAAAAGAAAATATCCTTCCCCCCTTCCTGGAACCCATCCCCTCACCCCAGGCCTCCTCCACTTTCCAGCCTCCACTGGCTAGGCCAAACCAGGGCTAAGAAAAGATAGAGATTTTTGTTCTTGCACAAGCAATGTTCACTTCTTGAAATGATGGCCGAAAGTTAAGAGTTACATCCATACAAAGTAACTCTGTGACTGTTAACTACTGATGTTTTTCTGACACTGTGCTAGTGGTCTAAGACACATACAGCTCCATGTGAACATGCATCCACAACAATGTAGCTCATTGAACCCTTATCAGTCAGTTGGGTCATTTTCAAAATTACAAGAAGATATTATTGCCTTTAATTAAAAGAAAAGAAAAGAAATTCCACTGCCACAGACAGATGGTGAGCCTAAAGTGGGCACAGTGGCTCATGCTTGCAATCCTAGGACCAGAGGCGTCAGAGAAGCTCTGTCTCCTACTCCCAACAATGTGATCAAAACAATGTTATGTCTTGTATATGTGTGATAGAAACCCCTCATTTATTCCAAAACAATAATATATTACTTTCAGAACTTGATCATCATTCCATTGATCTACATATAAAGGTTGTTCATGGGATACTTAACACGCTTAAAAATGAGTGAACTAAAATACTACTTAGGGTTTTTTTTTTTGGTTTGGTTTTTTTTTTTTTTTTGGTAGCAATGATGTCATTTTCAGTGCTTAGAAAATAAAGCTTTTAATTTAAAAGTTCACCTTTGAAATGAACCTGATTTGTTTGTAAAGATGTCTCCTGAGAGGAAGGGGCAAGCCCGCATTGGCTGGAGACTACTAAGCCAGAGCATGCGGGTCATTATATCTAACCTAACCATTTTTCGCACTGGTGTTTATTAACTTTCTCTCCTGACTATATACATTCACATAGGCGGTCTTCATCTTAAAGTCATCTTGCTCTCTTCATGATCTCTTTCATTAAAGCCTTCAGGGAATATGCTAAAACTGGCCCCTCCGAGTTCACATCCCTCTAATTCAGGCTCGGCTAAGGGACGGTGACATTTCTGCCTTGTTTAATTTACTGATCTATCTATCAAGAAGGGGAGATTCTAAAACTTAAGAATTTTGTGTGTAAAATTCCAATTTACATTTATTGTATGTTCTATGAATACACACTTTCCCTCCTAAAGAACAAATTAACAAAAATAAAATGTAGTAACATTACCACAAATATTAAGAATTTTTTTTTAGTAGAAAACAGTTTATAGTAGTGGAAGATACATGATCGATTCTCCCTTAATGGCTATTGCTAAATTCCAATTGTTTTCACAGTTATAAATGCATATGGGAAGACATAGTATTTAGGCAAATCTATGAAGTAGAGAAGTAACTGGAACATGGAACATGGTTTAAGCACTATTGCTCTACTGAAGGGCACATTGGGACAAAAGGCAATTTCACTAGGGCTTTGTTTTGTCCTGGCTATTCATAAACTCACAAATCTTAAAACCTTCACTCTAACATGAATATAAGCTTACAATGCAATCCACTCTTCAAAATAAGATTAACAAAAAGATGTATAGTCAAAGCTTTTTGGTATTAAAACCAGGGTCTTAACACATTGGAACACAAGAACTAAGTTAACTGCATCTGAATATTTTAAGCATTATTTTAGTCATCCGCAGTATAATGTAGATAAAGTATGCACATTTAAAAAAATCTCAGCTACCTGCAGAAACTTGTCTAAATCTATTAAGAATGTTTCCTGACAAAAAGTGTTCACTGTTCTCACAGATGATTTGTGGTCTAAATGAGAACAGTAAGGGAGAAAGCCCCGTGTAATGAATAGCCCATTACTACTCATCCTGTGCACAGACTCTCAAAGTAAGAATGATGTAAATTCTGCCTGTGCAGTCACAGAAAGAGGGCACCAGATTGAGAATGTGGGGATTTATTTTGTTCTTGTTTAATTCCTAAACTCATGCCTCTCTATTCTAGTTCATATTATTATAGCAGTATTAAAATATGTGGGTGAATTATCAATGATTAAGATGGTTTCTAATATAATAGAAATCGTTAAGCACAGGTTTCTTCATGTGCTAAAGCCAACAAGTCGGTGTGGTGTGACATGATGTTGAACTTTAGAATCCTATGGCTGTCCAGAACAGATGAGAGAAAGTCAGGCATCACTTCAGATGCTGCTGCCTGCCCCAACGTGAATAGGGGAAGTTAGTTTTATGCGGGTCTGAAACTTTTATATGTCCTGCTTCCACCTCTCATAGGAAAAAGCTAAATATCACCAGAGTTAGCTAAAAGTTGATAATAAAGAACAGAGCCTCAAATATAGTAATTGCACGATATTGTTAGCTTCTAGTGTTTTTTTTTTTAATTCTAAGATAGAAATATACCACCTGCTGTTTCTGGTTACTATGTGAGTATTTCAAATGAGGGACGTCTTGCTGTGGTGTTCACTCTGTCCTCTTCCATTATTAGCCACCAAAGCTTTTCCCGGTCCTTCTCTACACCTCCTGCCTTCACTGGGCACTGTTAATCTTTCCTCTCTGTTCTCTTTATGTACTTCCCAGAAACTTCTAATAAGACAGTTTGGGAGATATTAACAGATAGTGCAGTCTAGACTCCCCATCCTCAGGTATACTACCTGCAGTAAGTTACAAGTTACAAGCCCAGACTGCCATAATAATCATATAAACCAATTCCTCAATATTGCACACAGAATAGAATCTGGTCTGTACTGTCCCCAAGAGACAAGGAGTGTAAGACAATGGTGATGGCGACTCTGCACGGCTTGCCCTTTCATCCCCTCCCTCCGATGCTTACTGGATGTGGAAAGCAATTGTTCTTCCCAGCACCTCAGTGACCTCCTTATAGCACGTAGGTAATGGATGTTTTGGTTAACCAACGCTGAACACTTAAAATAGCTTCCAGCTCCCAGTGAATCCTGTCTACGTGACTAGCGTTGCTACTATTTATATAAGCTGTTCTGCTTATCTCTCTGTGTATATCTTCTACTTTTCTTTTGATCACTCCTGTCGGTGACTTTCCTGTTGCTCACACCAGTTTATCTTTTTAAGTTAAGGTCAGATCTTAGGAGGCCTGCGACTCTGTGTTCTTATTTCAGCGTGTATGTTACTTTCTTATGGAGACCTGAGCTGCTTCCGTCAACTGAAACCATTCTCTGGGGCACAAATTGTTTCAGGAAGTCTGGGGCATGTGTGTGCAGGAGATGTGGAAGCTACCTATGCAGAGGATGTGAAGCAGTAGCAGATCCAGAAAGCTTGACGTAGACTCTTCACGTTCTTTACTGTGTCTCCTTGAATACACTAAAACTACAGTAAGAGTTATTGCCTTCTCGCTAAATAGGTGTAAAAGGTAAAACTAAGAAAGACAGTGCATGGGTACTTACCAGTTATCTTTCCAAGAACAAAGACAGAGATGGTTATGAATACTTGCTAACAACAGTTTTTAATTTTCCTACCTTAAAATTTTAGACTTCTTGTGATTTAATTTCACTTGAAAAAGTATCACAGACGTAATTAGAATTGTAAGTATTCTAAATGCTCTAAAAGAATCTCGTTACACAGTCTAACATGGGGGCCAGACATGCTACCTCATATTAGTTATCAAAGCCTTTGTAAGGCTTCAGCAGGGCACTCATGAGGTAGGTGATGCTACCTAGAGTATACAGCGAAACCTGTTTCAAAATAAGTATTAATAATAAATAATCTATGAGGTTACTAAAAGAGTCACTTGTCTGACTGATTTACTGAAATACATTCTATTCAGTGATAATATTTTAAGTAATAATCTTTAGCAATGAATAGATTTTTAAAAATGATTCTTCAATGGAGTGATCCCATATTATAATTCCATTCCCCAGTCCTCTTTCACATATCAATTTTTAAAAAAAATATTTCCTTTACTCACCTTTATGTAGTGCCTGGGCTAATAATAAAGTTGAACACATCCATAAGATGCCTTTCAAATTTATCAACATCTTGTCCTAGAAATGAAGAAAAACAAAGTATACCACAAGCATTTATGGTGGTGGCAGGCCATAAACCACATGTTAATAAAGTACTGGGTACAATAAAAGAGGCAGTCCTCTGTGGGTGTAAACACAGGAGGTTTGTAATAGAAGGAGATATCACAAACGTTCTAATTATTAATTTGAATCACAGTTTGAGAGACACTAGTTACCAACATAATTCCAAGCCTCAGCATGGAGATATATTACACATGGTGGCCACAGCTAGGCAGTCCATAGGAAGAACAATGGGGATCCTAGCCTATGTAAATAAGGTGAGGTGCTAGTACCCTCAAAAGCTAATTAGAAACAGGAATCTGAATACGACAGAATAAGAAAACGATGAAAATGATGCAGATGAGATGCTGATAGCACAAGTTTCACATCAGGTCTAAGGTGAGAAGGAACTGTCTGCGACTCCCGCAGATGTCAGCAAAAGCAAGAACTGGGCCTTCTGAAGGTGGTTGATGTGGGAGCACAAACACCACTGACTGTCTCACAGCCTGGACAAACTAAACCATTGTAACCTAAAGAGCTGCGATTACAACGTGACCAGGTTTAAAGCTCGCAACAGCTTTTAAGTCTCAAGCATAAACAGTGAAAGAAGATACTCTCACTGAAAGTCAAGAAACACTGACCTTGCTTTGGCTACTAATTTGTTGTGTGATTTGGGAAAGACCTTTAACCATCTGAGTCATAAAATGGTACCTTCCAAGTCTAGATTTTGTAGAAGCCATGATAAGCGTGAGGCTGGGGGGTTGTTACTGATTGGATTTAAATGTCTCTCAAAGACCCATGCTTTGAAGATTTGGGCCTCAATTTGGCTTCCCTGTAGTTGGAGAAACTTACAGGGATGGTGCCCAGTGGGAATTCGTCAATGATGTGTCCTCAGAGGGAATGTGGGATGCAGATCTCTTCCCCTCTCTGCCTTTCCACTGGCTTCCCATGAGCAGCACATTCCACCACACGTTCCCAGGGATGACATGGTACCTGGCCGCAGGCCCTTAAACAAGGCCATCAATCGTGCTCTTCAACCTCCAACACGGTACAGCCAAAGAAATCTCTCTAAATATAAGTTGATTGTCTAAGTTTTTGGTTATAGTCTTTGAAGCAAATTCACGGGCATATTATGGTTTGAATAAATTCAAGAATGTTTTGTTACAGCCAAAAATGTCTTCACTGGCTCATATGTAAGCTGGTACTCTAAAACATTCCCTTTGTCTTCCTTAGAAAACAAATTCTGTATTACCTAGGAAACCTGGACTGTAATAAGTAAATGTTGAAAGAATACAAGTCCAGTTTGTCCTCAAATAAAATTTAATACACTATGACAGCTACTCATTTTTCTTTAATAATATTCTGCATTTGGTCTTGCTTTATAAATCTCAAATACATGCCACCACCATACTCAAGCAAACTATAGAATACTATAATTTAAGTTACTTCCTAAAAAGACATTTTAAACTAAAGATGTCATGTATCTCACCTTTTCTGTCTGTGGGTCAACTGATAATTCAGAGAGGAAGATGTATGATTAACCTTGGCATCTAAATGAACTCATCACATAATCACAATAGCATGCCACTAGACCACAATATCCACTAACTGGGAGATTCATAGCATTTCTGAATTTCTTATAAAGCAGTAGGTACAAGAATGGGCCACGGCTTATAGGTCTGTGACTGTACCTCTCTCTCAATGGCATGACAGCATAGAAATAAGACATTAATTTCATAGGCAAGATGAATATTTAAGTCATTAAATCATATTAAATATAATTAATCCTTGAATATTAATTTAATCCAGATAGGAAAACTTCTTTTAATCATACTTTTAAATAACACATTCACTGTATCTTTAAAGAAATTTTTTTTCCTTTTTAATTTTTCTTCTTTTGTTCCCCAGAAAACCATTATAATGTTATAATGTATTTTTTACTGTCTGGACTACACTGTAAAACAGGTTTGAATTCAAATTCTGCATTTCCACTTAAACTCCCAGATGATAAGTAAATGGATATGCCTACCTGAAATTTGTTTCTTTGGATATTTAAGGATGAAAATAAATAAGTATTGCAAAAATGATGATAGACCTGAAAATAATGCACATGAAATATGCTTATGCATATCGAAAATAGTCACTACTTAGTGGTTTTAATTAAAATTAGCAACTCAGCTTTCCTATATAGGCTCTAATTCTTGTTTCAGATCACAAATAATAAAAGAATTTGAAGGCCTACATCATTCTTTGGATTATCTATATAATAGCAATATATAATTTTAGTTGATAACAAACTGCCATACCTTAGTTTTACTTTTAATGATTACTTTAAAATGTGGTTTCCTGGCCAGAGAAGTGGCTCAGTGGGGAAAGGTACTTGCTTCAAGTTTGATGACCTGAGTTTGATTCCTAGAAACTAACTGGCATTAGAGAATTGACTTTCTCAAGTTGTCCATCGACTTCACTCATAAACAATAAATAAACGTAATAAAATATACTTTATATCCACTATAAAAATAGTAGGTGTCTAAAAGACAGAGCTAGTTACTAATCCCACAATATTTTATGACAATATTAATGCCTCTTGAGACAGTTAGTAGACCAAATGCATGATCAATACTTCCACTTTGAAAGATCAATAAATCATTATGATTGTTAGTATGTATGTAGGGCTAATTGAGATTTGGAATACATATGCAACAGTCTATTTAAATATAAAGATTGGCTAATAATAATATTGGGCATTTGTCAATATTAAAACAGTCAAATAAAATACAAAATTAAAATTGTGTGGCCCTGACTCTGGAGTGTATCACCCAGCTTCTCATTTTCTACCCAGGACAAATTCTCAGAACCCCAACTCTCTAGATACCAAGCTTAATCCTTATAAATGCATCTTTATTTTTTCTAAATAAAAGAGAAAGGTCTGTCTTCATCTCTACAGAAAGTAATCTCACCTGCTGAGCATCTACCATAAAACCTAAAGGAAAGAATCAAGTCGGTGCATTAAAAACATAGAGATGAAATGTTTGGAATGTGTCAATATGTTGTGAAAATGTGCTTGCATAAATGGCTCCAACATAAATACAAGACTAAGTCCCAGGTCTCCAACTTCATTAGAAACTGCACCAGAAGATCTAGTGATAGCTTTGTGCTCTAATTGTCCAGTCCCCCACAGAAGCTCACGGGTCCTTCCCAACTTGGGATTTTTGTGATGGAGGTTTCTCAAACTCCAGCTAGCCTCTTCTCTAACTCTGCTCATGCCTGGCCCTCAGCATCTTCGCTACATTCAAACTGAAGGATGATGAATAGTTATGGCTTTGATAAATATAAAACATGATGGAGAGCTTTTCCGGATATTGGATGTCTCAGACCTGTATTTTTATTGTTCCATCATGAGCATAGGTGGACAGACATTTCCCTTTTCTTTTCCAGTTTTATGAGATCCTCACCTGTGCTTTTAATTAAGCCATACGACTTCTCTGCTTTTGGTCCTACTAAATGAGAAAGGTGACCCTCTTTGTTTCTAGCATGCTTCCCACCCCCAGTTCTTTTCTGCTACAGAAGGTCTGTCTTGTAAGTGTGGTCTGTTAGTGATAACAAATCTCTGTACACGGAAAGACTGAGGCGATAAGAGAATCAGAAGTCCCTATATTTAGCCATATACTTCAGGAAAGTCAAGAATAGGAAAAAGTCAGCAAACAATCAAGGTCCAGCTGACTACAGCTGTTTAGTTTCCTGGGAGACGAAAGACAAAGTCAACAGAACTTGTATCACTGTGAAATGTCTGCAGAGAAGAGGGGCACGTCACATCGGGAATAGGCTGCCAGGGTTCTGTTAAACAGATATTTAGTATTCCCCTTGTTCTCAGGGAAGCCTAGAAGAGCAATGGCTAACCTAAAGACAAAGACAGTGGTTTTGTCTACCATCCTGCCAATTAGTTGTTCTGAACCACTAGTTATCTTGAATACCTCAATTACAAATTAGATATAGTATGTATTACATGTTATACTATATTACTTAGCAATTTATTATTTCAAGAAGAATCTCTGATGCCCTATGGTTTAGATGTCACAACCTATCCCTGGATTCTCAAACCAATGCTCAGTTAAGATTTTTAGTGATGTCCCTTAATACTCTGTTCTCTAACTGTGAACTCCTTTCCTTACTCTATCTCCTTCCTTCTGTTTTCATGTAACACACATCACCAATTTTCTTATGTATTTAGAAATTATGATTCTATTTTAGCCAACATAGATGCTTCAAGAGAGAACACCTAATATTTTCTTATTTCTTATTCTATAATGCCAAGGACATTTAGTTGCTGTTTGTCTTTACAAGGATGAATATGAACTTACATGATGTCACTAGGTACATTCTGTCTGTGAATTTGCCTTTACTCTCTTCACCTAAACCACACATTCCCAATCAGCACATACAGTTTTCATGGGAAGAGTAGAAGTGTTTACTCAGCAAGTTCCCTGGGATGCATCTTTAGGATGGTTCCAAGTTGTTACTATTTTAAAAAACTGTGTTTCGATTCATATGTAGTAGGTGACACCTGTAATTCCAGCACTGTCCAGGCTGAAGGAAACAGAAAGGCTAAAAGGTCAAGGAGACCTAGGGTCCAGAAAGATCCCAGATTCACCTTGACACAGAGCCAGACTCTACCCTACAATAGACCCATCTATCAATAAAACACTCCTGCAGAAAAATCCTTGTGTATTTATCTTGAGTGGCATTTGTACCATCATCTACCATCTACATAATGTCTAAAATAGAATATCTAGATGAAAGAATACACACACTTTTGTATCATTTGTTGCTAAATTAAAAAATAGTTTGCTGAATTACTTTTAAAGAAAAACTTACTTAACTTCCCATAATACTTTATAACTTAGGTTCTCTATAACCCAACCAACATGGTTTACAAACTGGTTTCCTTGTCTGGTTGATGAAAAAGATGATAAACTGTATTGTTGATATTTTGGTAACTTTAAAAAAGAATTGACTTATTTTATTTACATATGAGTTGTTTACTTGCATGCGAGTGTGTGTGTGTGTGTGTGTGTGTGTGTACAGGTGTACACACATGTGGTGTTCAAGGAGGTCAAAAGACAGAATCTGATCCCCTGAAACGAGTTATAGATGGTTGTGATCCAGCATGTTGGTATGGTAAACTGAACCAAAGTCCTCTGCAAGAACAAGTGCCCTGAACCATCTCTCCAGCCTCTTAGGACTATTTTTTCTATAACTATGAACAAAGATAAACTAATTTTCCTTACAGGATTCAAAAGCATATTTTTCTGCAACACTATCAATTTTAACTTTGCCCAGTTCTTGTTGGATTTAATATTTTTAATAGGCATAATGTGTTAGTATCTAGCTTTCCATCTCTCCAAGCTTTTTCATAAGTATTTAGTCTTTTAAACTTTATAACGGTATCCACTTAACAAATGATGGCACCAGAGGTCCAGCAGTCCCATTTAATTGCTTTCCCAGCTAGAGCATCTCACACAAGCTTTTTGATTACCAATGTCGTGGTTACTCCACTTTATCTCAGGTCAGGTTGGACCCATAACTTAATGGGAGTGTGCTCATGACGGTGGGGGCCATGGGTGTCAGCTCCCTCTGCAGCTGGAGTTAAAGATGATTGTGAGTAGCTCTGCATGGAACCAAACTCCAGTCCTCTGCTAAAGCAGGGCACACTATTCCACACTTCTTACCACTGAGGATCTCCCTGGCACTGAAAGTAAGTAATTTCTGGTGTGCATTCTATATTTACACCTTTCTGAATATAACATATATAACAGGTGGGTGAAAAGAGTTTTGGGTTATAAAATAAACACCTTTAACAAAGATCTTATGTACTAAAACTACTCCATCACATCCAATTCTAAGAACTTCACATAAGATTTGACTTTGTGTTCAAGATGTGCTTATAGACTTTTACATCTACCAAGTCTAGATTATAAGAAGAAACTAATGAAATTTTACTAATTCAAATAGAACTTGGTCAAGACCTGTGCCTTTACTCTCCATGTTCTGACTCTGAATGTCTGCAACAGGCAGCACATTTTTTCTAGACCAGAGCAAATAACCTCTAACAATGACTGTTTGTCTGTCCCCTAACTGATTTCTCTAGGTGGGTGGAGGAAATTTTAAAAATCCACCTAGTATAAGCATTCATTCTTTTGCCCCAAAGCAACCTGCATGTCTCAAAGTTCTGCCCTTCTCTGATCTACATGCCATCTGAAATAAAGAATCTGTGGCTGTTTGTCCATGAATAAAGGCTACAAAAATTTTAAACTCCACCAGGAAAAAAACAAAAGAGCTTAAGTATGTGTGTGAGGAAGACATTCCGTCGGTCTGCAAGCTTCCAGGGGCTCCATCTAGGATGTCCCATTATTGGCTAATCATTAACCTGAGAGTGTTTAAGCCGTGTAAGGAGAGACAGAACAATGGGCTCATCACCCACACTAATCATATTCAGCTTTGTATCCTTCCTCACTCTTTATATCCTTCCCAAACAGAAAGTTACTCGTATACAGATGGAGGCAGCATGGAATACCACGGGGTTTTCCCTGCAGTTAGAGAAAGCCAAGAAAGGGGGTAAGCCTGATTGCATAAACACCTATTAACCTAAAGAAATTCTTTTCAAACTTTCTCCTTTTTTTTTTAAGGAAGGAAATAAGACTTATGAAGAGGCTTAATTTTTTAAACCACCAAGGAAAAGCAAACTTTGAACTCTTACATAAATTCTAAGTGATGGTCTTGAATCCATCCTTCTTTCCACCACCCACAAGAAGATTAAGGACTGTGGACTTCCTCTGGAGGAAGTAATTGCTCAACCGCTTGGAAATCTATTGGAACCCTTTGTAGCATTAGTGGGGACATGCAGATGCAATTTGTCAAGTATTCCTTTATTATATTGCGCTCAGAACTAGAACTCAGAATCTGTGGACCCCCTCCTTTGTATGTTCCTCTTACAATGATAATCTGCTCCACCTCAGAAAACTATCTGATGCTTCCACTAATGTTTTCCTATTAAATCCAAAACATTCCATTTTAGGCTTTTATGTGAATATTTTCTGAGTTTGACACAGTTGCCAACCAGTACTTAGCACAATTTAGGCTGTAGCTTTTAGAGAGAAGAAAAAAAGAGAGAGAAAAAAAACCCCACGAAAATGGACCAATTATAAACAGAATTTAAGGTGGGAGAGAGGACCATTAAAGCTTAGCTCTTCCGAATTAGAGGATGGAGGGTAGTAGGGTCCGGTCTACATCACCAGACCCACCGCAGCGCTCCCCGCACCCCCCTCGCCTACCCCCCCCCCCCCCGCTGCCAACCAACCCAGGTCTTTTATCAGCCATTTGGTCAACTTGTGCTAGACACCTACCCCCTGCCCACTCTAATGATCCTGGCTGATACTCAATTACAGCAGCATTAATTTTGTTGCTGGCTAAAAGTGCTCCTTAGGAATGTAAATGTATTTGAGAAAAAATGCATGGTGCAATCACAAATTTGTCTCATTTTCATGCCAAAAATTGACTTAGAATAAATCTTCACTTCTCCTTTTAGAGCAAAAACTGTGTACTTGCATATCACTCCCCCAAAAAGCAAGAGAAAAGAGTATTTTAACGGCTTTTAACATGAGCGTTTGGTGCTATCTGAATAGAAGTTGGATCCGCTCCAGCCTCAGCGAGCCTTTGGGGCCCAGGAGGCACGCCAGCCGAGGCCCCACCCGGATCCAGCCCAGCCCCGCCCCAGTTGGCTGCGGCCGCTGGAGACTTTAGGCTAAGCGACTCGCCCGAGCAGCTGTGCAGCTGTCTGGGAGCCCAGGAAGTCACACCCGTCTCGCGCCCTGAGCTAAAGCTCCAGCCCACGTGGCGGATAGAGAACCCCCGCCGCGGAAGGGAGTGCCTAGCAGGGTCCCTCCTCCAAATCAGGGTGAGTTTAGGGGAGGAGGAGGCTAGCCCCGCTCCGGTAGGCGGGGCCGGACCACCTCTGCTTCTGTAGTTCCTTTGGAGGCCCGCACAAGGCAAGGATGCGCTCGCTGTCGTTACCGTTTTCAGAATAACAGACATGAAAGTGAGATCAAAATTTCGAAACCAGTTCTTTCGGATCCGGGCTATTGCATCCATCTGTTTCGTTTTCTTTCCTTTCCTCCCCCCCCGCCCCCCCCCCCGCCGACCCTCCATTGTCCCATTCTTTCCCAGTGGAAAACCTCCTTTCCTCTGCCTCTAGGCGCCCGCCTTCGCCCCAGTTTCCACGTGCAGCAACGCCTGTCCTGGTGTTGAGGAAGTTAAGTTTTGGATGAGGAATGGGGGGATTCTTTTGCAATAGCCTGGAACAGAGCCCTAGTATCGTGTTCAAGGACCTTAGCGAAATTTGCCAAAGCAAGTACCTTTATTACTTTTCTGAAAGATGAGCAAATTGCACGTCAGGAAACCACAAACCTGACTATCCCAGGCTGTGTTAGTTGACCCAGCTGCAGGCGCCGCCCAGAGCGCCGCGGGAAGCCAGGCGGATGGAAGAAAAGGAGCCCGTGTTTTGGGGACGGCCAAATTCCCTTCTTTATGTCTTCTCCAAACCCCAAGATTCACTCCCCAGATTCTGAAGTGGAAAACTGACTATTAAAAAAGAACTCGGGTCTTCTCTCTTTGAACCAACGGATATAAAAGTGGTTTTCTGGCCCTATTTTCCGTTTGTGCTGAATTCCTCCATCAGGGGGAGCCCACACCTACTGCAAAACTCTCTATTCCTAGACATCTGGGTTCTGCTAGTCTGAAACACCCAACTGCAAGCAGATCTTAAGGAGCGCACCGCCTCTCCCTTGCTCCTCCCTCCGGGCCTGCCTCCTCGGGCAGAGAAGGAAGGGATTTCACACTAGCCATTCATTTGTCAGCCGTGGGGGAGGGGGCGCAAAAGCGGAGAGGAGGTAGAAAGGGGCGAGAGAAGACAGAGAAGATGGAGACTGAGAAAGAGACACAAAGATGAGGGGACACAGATAGCGAGTCTCCACTGCGGGTGTACTTGAGTTGGTACAGCCCTACAGCCGTGGGGGCGATTTCTTCCCCTTTCCTCAGGATCCCGAGAACATGCAGGACATGCGGAGGCGAACGTAGTTGGACCCGAGCGCAAATAGTTTAGGCTATGACATTATTTTCTTACCACTGTTTCTTCTGTCTAACCCCCTGAGCGGTCCACGCCCATTGACACCGAGAACAAGCCGAGACAACCGGGATGTCCCGGGTCTGCAGGCACTAGAGAAGTCTCTGCAATGCCCACGCCTACTCAGGGCACTAGGACTCTCAGCTAGGGCGTCCCCGGGGAAACCCGGCACGCACTCTCCACAACCACTCCACCAGACCATAAAGTTGCTCAACTCAAGTGGAGAAATGGGAGCGGATGAAGATACAAGAAGCGAACAGAGGGCTGCTGTAATCCAGACGAGAAGACTGGACCAATTGGTCACCAATTCGGGTCTCCACGCCACCTTTGTCTGGAGAGTCTCTGGGTCCTAGTTTGCTGGTAAAGATTGGGGGACAAGCCCTCATTTCTCTTTCCAGGGCGAGGGGGGGCGGAATACTGCACACCCCTCTAGTTCAGGGAAAGCTTTCCCGCCCTGGAGCCTCCCAGACCTCCACCGTGTTCCAACAACCCCACCCCCATCCATTGCGCCTTCCCGGCTGGCTCGGGCGCACCACGCGCAGGACAAAAGAACACAGGGGCAACGTGAGAGAGCTTTGACAGCCCCCAAGTCATCAAAGAAACGCAGCCCCGGGACCCTGCCAGATAGCCTTCCACATTGCCTGAGGGGTCGGGGGAAATGGTCAGGTCCGCGCAGGTCGCGGCCAGTTAAAGTACCCCGCTGCCTTGTCAAGAGCTGCCCAGGGGTGGCTTTCCAGGAACCAGAGACACTGACCACACACCAGGAGCCAGGAAACCAGGTGGTCTGCCCTAAGGTGGTTTCAGGGGCTGGTATTTGGGCAAAGTTTGGGGACTCTCCATTCAAACTTTTGCCTTGACCAGTTTAAAGGCAACAAAAATCAAGGTGTGAGGAGTCCCTCCCATTTTTCCAACTCAAGGTAGCAGGACTTTTCTAGGATTTCTCTACAAAATCCCTTCCCCCTATTCCGTTCGTCCTTTTCCTCTACCCCACCCCGAACTTCTTTTGTCTAGATCTTTTTCAGCACCAAGGTCTATTTGAATTCCTCTCCTTAACAAGCGCCTCTTTCAAAGTTACCTTCATGTTTTAAAGTGCGCACATTTTCTTAACTTCGCCTTACAGCTAGTCCTCTTGGCTTTAATTAAAGCCCTCTTCCAATTGCAATGTAAATCCCCCCCCCACACACACACACACACTAAGCAGGGCGGTTTTCTTTTCCCAACAAGTTTTCCCCCTGTCTTTTAAATGGGGGAACAAAAGAAACGTGATTACCTTGAAAGGCGGCTTACAGCAGTTTGGGGGGAAATTCACCGCTGAGCTGTGAGGATGGACTCGGCGTTGCCCCGGCAGATCACATAGGAAGCGCGGTCGCCTGGGGAAGGATGCGGCGAGTGCAGGACGGAGCTGGAGAGGAGGGAGGATGCGCTGCTAGCCGCAGATCCTTGTCCCAGCGCCTGTCCGCAGCACCTAATGGTCGCAGCTGCTGCACCCGCGCGCCTTGAGTTCTTCACCCAGAAAGGCTCGGGGCAGCTCGCCTGCAAGTTCAAATGCGGGTTGTGACACCCACCGTCATTATATCACTGTACCGTCAGAGCCGAGGAGGAGACTCGGCGAGAAGGAGGAGGGAGAGGAGGAGGGTTCATTCACAGGCTCCTGAAGCGCTCCACAGCGTCAGCCACTCCAAAGAGCCCAGGCTTGGAAACAGGCGGAGGGGCGGAAAGGAGGTCCCAGAGCCTGCGGTAGGGACCGCCTGCCTCCCTCACCAGGCACTCCCACCTCTCAGTGTTTCCTCCTGATGAGAAGTACCAATAGGCTGCGGGGGAAATCCTTGCTCCTCATTCAGTGACTCCATACACTTCACTGTGCAGTCTCAAGCAACTACCTTCCCACCCTTCCCCACCCCACCCCCTCTTCCCCGCCCTGTGCTGCTACTTCTGAATTAGGGGAACGGAGTCCCCAGGCTCTGGTGCGGCCAGCAAGCACGGAGCAAATAAGTATGGTCAGTTCTTAGGAGCGGACGTGACTCTATAAAATCGGCCAAGAACTTGCGTTTATGTGTGTTTATGCGATCACGGAGCTAGCTCTTCCCATCAGAAGAGGTGTCAGACTCAACGCCCCTGCCAACCTGAAAGAGATACTGAGAAAAGTGAGATCCCAAGCCCCAGGGAGACGCAAAAGCTCTCCCTAGGAAACTGCCCAATGGGGAGCTCGCGGCATCAGGCCCTACACAAAGACTCTGGCAATAAAGGGCTGGACAGGAAATCCCCCCAGGCAATCCCTTGTCCCATTCAAAGAGAATCCTTTCTCTGACACAAATCTGCATCTTGCCTTAAATGTACTTCAGTTCCTTCCTTCTTCCATCCCTCTGTCTTTCACAGGATCTCTTGGAGAATGTTCTGCCTAACTCAGATTTCTTGGACTTACCAGTCGTTCCATGTTGTCAGGAAATGGGATCTTTCATGTTCGCATTTCTTTTTTCCTACACAGGCTGATCCATCGATGTAAACAACATCTATATAGAGAAGCACACCCTTCACTGAACCACAAAAGACTTCATTAGGGCCTTAAAGAGCAAAGGGTCAAACAGTTAGCACAAAGGATTTCTGCCCCTGAGAAAAGGGTGACTTTGAATTTTCCGTTACTTTGAAGTCTGGTATGATTTTATGGAGAGAGGACAAAATAAGTTCGCAAGACACGTCGAAGTAACTCTCCGAGTACTGAAACAATTACAAACTTTTCCTCCTACACCAATATGGAAATATCCTTGTAATTATTGACTCTGAATGTTTTGCTTAGAAAATTACATCAAGCACAGGGCTTCAGAAACAGTAGTGATTAACGCAGAAAGTTTGTCTTTACTCTGGATTTCTTTAATTAGATTGGCTGCAACCACAGTTCTAAACTTGTAACCTAGACTCCTCAGCATGTGGACCCTTGTCTAAGGTTTATAGATCCAATATGATCATAGATCTTAAATGATAAACATGTGGTAGATTTATCAGTACGATTCCATTCTCAGATGTGAATTTCATGGACCCATTACATACAACTCACAGCAATGAGTGACGTAACCATGCTGTGGACCACTGAGAAATCAGTTTGGCTTGCGGAGACTTGTACTACCACTTGCAATGATTGTACTACCAGTACTAAAACTGAAATTTCATCCCACGTATTGTTCAGAATGACAGCCACATCATGATGTCAGACTCCAGTCACTGCATCTAACATACCAACACAACCAGGCACAGAAAGTGACTCACCCAAGGTTACACAGACCAGAGATGCTTATCAGAACACAACTCTCAAATCAACAGGAATTCATTCACAAAGAAGAGTAAAATATAATGAATTTCAATTGGAATTTATATTCTAGGCATTGGGGTAGATAGATTTTTCTCTGAACTGCTTCAAGTTGTTATCATTAATCTATTTCTTACATTCAAGTGAACCTAGTTTGAGTTTTACAGTTAAGTGGTTTGCCCAAGGTTACTTTTTTTGATAGATCATTGGCCTAAAAGCTTATCAACTCTCTGTTACCCTACTCTCCCTTCAGAATACACTTGAATAGACAAGACTACAAAGAAGTGGGGCAGAAGCAACTAGTGATAGATTGATATCTGTTTCCCAGACACGCTAATGATCGGTATTTACTACAAGCATCATGTACACATGAGACACAATAAAAAGTCATCGGTTGGATACACTTTTATTGTGAGATGTATTACTTTATCTTGTCAAATGTCTGGGTTTTACCTTGTTTCCTTTTTTTACTTTATTTCCTTAGTTGGCAAACATTCATAGTCCCTCCCTCATATCATCTACAGACAAGTGGTGTACAGTGCAAAGGCACTCTCTTAGGTAGTATCAGCTTACTAAGGGACAGACAGTGGTGAAGAAGCTATACTGCAAGTCTTGCCACTTCCCTGGCTCCCAAAGTTATTATTTAGAAAACTAAACACCTTTTAAAACTGTCAAATAGCAAAATAATATATAGCTTAATATCTACTTTCTTTCCCTGGGGACAGATCCTCTGCTTTGGCTACCTAAAATAAAGACTTTATTTTTTTTTTAAAAGTACAAAACAAGCTATATTTAGGATAGCCTATAAATACATTGAAATTTGAGGTTTTTTGTGTGTCCTTGACTGTCTGTCTTCTCTGCTTAACTGTTTCTGCCTATCTCTGTGTATGTACAGGAGTGGTGAACATGTGTGTCAGTGTTTTCCTGTGTGCATGTGTGAAAGTGGAGTGTAAACCTTAACACCTGGCATTTCCCTAACTTATCTCTATATCATTATCATCATCATCATTATTATTATTGTTATTGTTATTATTATTTACTACTATGGCTATGACTATTACTATTACTATCTTCATTATAGAGACACTCCTTTTGCTTCTGCCTCCTAAGCACTGCGGTTGCAGACAGGAGCCTTGGTGCCCTACTTTTTTAGGTAGGTGTCAGGTATTCAAACTCAGGTTCTTTTGCTTGTGCCCTAAGAGCACTTCACCTTTAAGCTATCTCCCCAGGCTGGATTTAAGTGTTCTTGCAGGCTTTCTTTCTTCTGAGAAAATTAGAAAACAGCTATTTCAGACTCTCCAATGTCTGGTAAAATTACTAGAACTTTTAAAATGGGAAATATTATTTTACAGCTTTTAATGCCAATAGTATATTTACACATATATTATGATAAAATCTAAATCCAGTTAAAATCTCATTGTGTGAGTGCCCTCCTAAGATCAGATGCTGGCACAGGGGATGTTGGGTATGTAAATTCCAGAATCTCAGGCAGATAAAGCAAGACATTCATTCATATTGCTGGCATCTACTAGAAATTAAAAGCCTGAGGCACTATGCACGCATTGCAGCTGCGCTTTGATCTAGTCTTAAGGAACTTGGCTGAGCTTGGAGGCAACCACCCAAGGTCTTGAAGCAGAAAAAAGATATAGGTGGCAGGTGTCCCCAGGGAATCTCATTACCTTCATCTATACTCCTCTACACTCCCTGCCAAGGTCTGTTAGGGTCGAATTACAGTGTCCTCCTGCTGTTGATTGGGTGACACATGGCAATATCTGTTGCTGGGCTCTGGATCAGCCTGTCCTATTCAAACTGAAGAAACAAAGAGTTCATGTTTCTGTACCCTGATCTGCTGATCTTAGGCACAACCAGACAGTATGCTGCTTGGATCATTAAAAGAAGCTACAGATGACAAATGTACCCAAGAGAGTGTTTCCTTTTCTTTTCTTTTCTTTTTTTAATTCCAAGGAGAAAGCCAGTTTTTTTTTTTTTAAGGTTGTCAGAAATTTTAAAAAGAAATTACATCAAGGACAAGCATTTTGTACTTTTAACCTGCTTAACAATTTTGTAAGATTGCATTATATCATCTCTCTCTCTCTCTCTCTCTCTCTCTCTCTCTCTCTCTCTCTCTCTCTCTCTCTGTGTGTGTGTGTGTGTGTGTGTGTGTGTGTATGAGAGAGAGGGGAGGGAGAGAGGAGGGAGAGAGAAATACTTAGCACAAACAAATACAGAGAGCAACAACTCCAAAAGAAAAAAAAAACAATTTTAAAAAAATCCTGAACCTCTGTCTCCTCAAGCTCCTAAATGAGAATGTTTGGGTAAACATTTTCTTTCAATAGTTTTGCTCTTAATTAGCCTTCCCCACACCCCTTTAAATAAAGTATGCTCATAAATGTCAAAATGAAACTGATCACTTTGTATGGTAACTTCTAGAGGTAACTAAAATGTTAAAAAAAGTATTTTCTTACTTCCTGTGCGAGATTGGATAGATTTCTCTAGAACTTAACTGGAAGGCCATCTACATCACAACAGAACTATGCAAACCAAAGCCAAATTCCAACATGGATGGGAGAGGCTGGGCTTGGAGCAGAGATGACTTCATTAGGGAGAAGAGAGACTCTGAGTCTGTCCACACAGCAGCCAAATGGCTCACCACATCTGCACTCACCCAGGGAGGCTGCCTTGACAAAGCATCACAAACACTGTTTTTGCTACAAAGGAAAAGACCAAGACCTTAAGAAAGTAGTCCAACTGAATGAAATCACAGCTAGTCTTCCTCCTTAGTCACTTTCTCAAACTCTTTCCCTTCCTCTCCTGCCCTCCAAAAATATATGGGTCAGATTTTGTAGAAGATTATTCTGCTTGAACCAAGCAATGAAGAGTTGGTTTCGAAACACAAGGAAGTGTTAGAGACCTTGGCATCTGTGAGGCTAGGCAAGAGCAATGCAGAGGGTTCCTGAGAGGCAGAACTTTGCCAGCTGCTATTTGAGTTCAGTGACAAGCAGTCTCCAATTATTTAACTGGACCACAGAAGGACTCGGAAGCAAGGAGTTTACTGAAAGCTGCAAAGTGGACAGTACCAGAAGACCCCACTGGTGTGTCCCCAGTGAGCGAATCAGGAGGTAAAACAGGAAATAGTTGTACACAGTGGGAGGGACATTTGGAGAACACCTGGGTGCGCATAGGAACAGAGAAGTGAAAGACAGGGGTCCTATTTTTAATCCATCCCTTAGGAGGATTGTAGTACTAGTTAAATATCATGGACTTCCCAACATATGAGCAGTCACATCTTAACACAAGAATAAATAAATGAAAGTCCAATATTTGTTATAATAATTCAAGCAAACAGTAGAGGTATAAGTCTCAGCAAACACTTGTCACGGACTGTTGTTCATAACGGTCTTTTATTTGTTCAATTCGACAAATCATTTACTGCTTTTTATGCAGTTTTGTAATAGAAAATACAGTTTTCTTATTCTTATTACCCGGATAAGTCAGAGGCTTAAAAAACAAAGAATGAAAAGCACTTCCTTGACTTCCATTGAAGAAAGGCAGCAGCTGAACGCAACCGTGTCCTTCACTGGAAACGGTCTTCCCTGAACCTACTCTGATGACTTGTTATTGCAGGGATTGACTTCATTGAACATTGGAGAAATCATGCTTATTTCTACCCAATGGAAATGGTTAAATGACACAGCTTAAAGGTTTGTTTGGGCTTCTTCCATCGTTGATGTGCTGTACAATTGTGCCATGTGAAAAGGACCTGAGAGTAAAAAGGAAGCATTAATTATGCTAACAAGAGAAGAAGACCACAAAACCTAAACACACTGAGGGTCTCGGGGCTGCTAGCCACTGGCAGGAATTAGCAACAGAAAAATAGAGCAACTTGCTAAAAGTTAAAATAGTGCGATCTTTTAAAAATCTGTTTTTATCCAGATGGTGGTAGGGTACATCTTTAATCCCAACACTCAGGAGACAGAGCCAGGTGAATCCTTGAGTTAGAGGCCAGCCTGATCTACAGACTGAATTCCAGGATAGCTAGAGCTACATAGAGAAACCCTGTCTCAACTGCCTCCTCCTGCACCCCAACCCCAAAATCCAGTTTAAAAGCCTTTTCCAAAAGAAAACAAAATAAAATCCAATTGAGAATGTGCAATGACTGTTCCCATTCCTCTGTTTCCACAAATATTTTGTGATCCTTTGTCTCCTTTATTCTTTGGTGCCTGCAGCTGCCTCTTCCTCCATATCATCTGACAAGATGCCTGTCTCATTCTGGATTCCCACAGCAGAGAGTCTGCAAATGAGGAGGCTAGGTCTCCAAAAGTTGATAAGAAAATATGGAGGCAAAGGAGGGAGGGCAGACAGGCATTTCAAGCAGTTTTACCACAGGCAGCATGCATTTACTCCATAGGGGATGGATGATGACTCAGAGATGTTGTCTCCAAGTCTGTGCTGGGAGAAGAGATTCTAAAGCATCTGGGTACTTGGTTAAAAGCTTCTCCAAAGGGTGTTAATCCTCTCCTACAGCCACGTGGGAAGCTGTCTGGGCTTTAGTTTTATTTCCACAGGGAAAAGGACTAGGCAGTGCTCTAGGCTAAATGATATTGAGCTGTGCTAGGGAGGTGAGCTGATGTTCCCAGAAATGACGGGCGTCAAGGCCTATGAAAAGTGTGAATTATATTTGCTGTAATTCCCATTTTTTTTAAACACTATCCAGGTTGAGGAGGTTGTAAAAGTAGCAACAGTAAATTTTTACTCAGTCCCAGCAGGTTGTAATGATAAATCCTAAGCCAGATAAATAAGGGTAATCCTTCCATCTAGAAGTCCAAGTCAGGACATGCCCTCCATCTGCCACTCTTATACCCATTTGCATCCTTAACAACACTTCTGACTTAGTCTCTGCCAATCTCTCCAACCCCTACCAAGACCTTCTTTGACACTCAAATGTCTCAACTCTGAAAAACAATCCTCAGCCACATGAGAGCTAGCCTAGAAAATATCAGTGAATCTTAACAGAAAGGACAGCAAGAAAGCCTATAAATTCACATAACCATCATCTTTTTCTTCATCTTATATCCTGATCACTGTCCCTACTTCCTGTCCCTCTCCCCTCCCCTTTTCCTCTGAGAGAGTGACGGCCTCCCCTAGTATCCCCCGAACCCTGGCACAACAACTCTCTACACTTCTTCTCCCATGGAGGCCAAACAAGATAGCCAATGGATTCCACAGATAGGCAACAGCTTTTGGGATGCCCCCCACCCCCGCTCTAGTTGTCCAGGACCCACATGAAGATTGCACATCTGCTACATATGTGTAGGGAGGCCTAGGTCCAGCCTGTGTGTGCTCTTTGGTTGGTGGGTCAGTCTCTTAGAGTCCCCAAGTATCCAGGTCTCTTGTTCTTCCTGTTGAGTTTCTATTCCCTTCAATGGCGGCAGTCCTTTCCCCCAATTCTTCCAAGTCCCCAAGCTCCATCCACTGCTTGTCTGTGAGTTTCTGCATCTGTCTGAGTCAGCTGCTGGTTGGAGCCTCCCTGAGGGCAGCCATCCTGTCTGAAAGTGTAAAATAATGTCAGGGATTGGTGCTTACCCATGGGATAGGTCTCTGCTTGGGCCTGATATATGGCTTGGCCTTTCACTCAGTCTCCATCAGGGTCAATTGTAGACATGTTCCTTATATGTAGCTCCCTCCCTGATACAGTGGCTATGTGTTCTGTTTCTGACATTCCTCCCTCATCTCCTCCTCCTATTTTATTCATCATAACAGTTACTTTTCTGATCACCACAACAGTGCATCTGCTACAAACAGCAGGAAAATGGTTCCTTTAGGCTCACAGTTCCTGAGGCATCTACAGTTGTTCAGACCCATTCAATTGGACAGGACATCATGGCTTCAGAAATGTGTGGTGAAAGGTAGCTGCCACCTCTTTGGTTAGTTTGAAGCAGAACAAGAAAATGCCAAGGGAGGTTGGCTTTCTCCCAGTTCCCTCTTTGCAAGAACCTCAGCCTGTAGGAGGTGTGATTATGTTCAAGGTGAGTTGCCCCCACCCCCATCAGCTAGTAGTCTCTGGAAATTTCCTGTACACAGACCTAGGAATCACTTCTATATTTGATTTTATCTCACACATGCACGTGTGTGTGGTGTGTGTGTGTGTGTGTGTATGTGTCTCTGTGTGTGTGTCTGTGTTTGTGTGTGTGTGTGTGTGTATATGTGTGTGTGTGTCCGTGTGTATGTGTCTGTGTGTGTGTCTATATGCATGTATGTGTATGTGTGTGTGTGTTTGTGTGTGTGTGTCTGTGAAGAAAGGCTACACCAATTGAGGCTACTCCATGCCCTGTAACATTTGTTAGATAATAGCCATGATGAGACTAGGAAAGACAGATACTCTCTGCCTTGAGGAGGAATGCGAGCTCCAATTCCTAGTTGAGGCCATAAGGTTAACATAAAAGAAGAAAGAAAGCAGAGAAGGCAAACACAGAGAGCCAGGAGGGGTGTGGTAAACTAGGGAGAGCATTGTTGCCTTGAACAAGCTAGCTGTAATGGGAGCACTTGCTCCAGGACTTTAAGATCTTAAAACATTAAGTAAATCAAATAAAACGAACTCTAGAATGACACTTAAGAAAAGGCAGAGCACAACCCCAGATTTAAATGATCCAGGGACAGAGGGCGGGAGGAGAGAGCAGGGAGTCATTGTAGCCCCTCATGCTCTCCTTTCATTAGTTCCCAGCTTTTTCCTTATCAGTAAACATCTTTATCTCCAAGAGGAGAGGATGTTCCACAGAGGTTTGCAAAGAAGCAGAAGCAGGGAGAGAGGGAAGGAGAGAGAGAGAGAGAGAGAGAGAGAGAGAGAGAGAGCACAGTAATATCTCTGCTCTTTGGGTCATGTGACCTCAGTATCTGCCACCAGCAGCTCTGCTTTACTGGAGCTCTTATTCTGGCAGCCAATAAATAAATAAATAAATAAATAAATAAATAAATAAATAAATAAATAAATAAATAAAAAGTCTTGCAGTGAGGAGAGGCCGGCTTTGTAGCAGCCAAGTAGCATTCATTCATGGTTTATTTCTCTTAGGGAGTCTTCAGGAATAATGCCACTAACTCTGCCCTTCTCATGTATGGTCTTAAGCAATAGACTTTCCAGGATTTTATATCCTGGGGACTATATTCCTGGAAATAAAAAAAAAGTTTCCAGATCATTGTAAGTAGAGAATGGCACATTATGATGTAAACTAGAAAGAAAACCTAGATACACTCTGGAAAATGCAATCATATTTTTATAGAGAACAAAGAAATAGAAAAACTGAATTTAAGAAGGCAAGAACTTGGGGAATACTCAGAGAGTTACTCGTAATTAGACACTGCTTCTTGAAATACCCAGAGCTGTCTCATCCAGACTGAAAGTATGCATGTCAAAGGCAGAACCTGAGGGAGGGTAGCATTAACCTGGAGACCTGTGAAGCAGTTGGGGAGCAAGTGGAAAGAAAAAACGCTAAGAATGCATTCAGTTGCTCACTTGACAAATTCTATCCGATGGAAGCAGAAATGGGCATTCTTTCCAATCACAGTCTGCTATGACTGCTTGGATTCTCCTCACCAAGAGATTAGGCATCCTTCCTTCCTCCCTCCCTCCCTTCCTCCCTTCCTTCCTTCCTTCCTTCCTTCCTTCCTTCCTTCCTTCCTTCCTTCCTTTCTTTCTTTCTTTCTTTCTTTTTCTATATTCTTCCTTTACATTCCAAATGATTTCCCCTTTCCCCGGTTCCCCCCATCCCCATAAGTCCCATAAGCCCTCTTCCCTCTGCCCATTTCCCAATCACCCCCCTCCCATTTCTCTGTCCTGATAATCCCCTACAATGCTGCATCAAGCCCTTCCAGGACCAGGGCCCTCTCCTTCTTTCTTCTTGAGAATCATTTGATATGTCAATTGTGTCTTGGATATTCAGAGCTTCTGGGCTAATCTCCACTTATCAGTGATTGCATTCCATGTGTTTCTTTTGTGAATGAGTTACCTCACTGAGGATGATATTTTCCAGTTCCAACCATTTGCCTAAAAATTTCATGAATTCATTGTGTTTAATTGCTGAGTAGTATTCCATTGTGTAAATATACCACATTTTCTGCATCCATTCCTCTGTTGAGGGACATCTAGGTTCAATGGATCTGGAGTTTAGGCATCCCTAATCTTTAGTAGATTCCATAACTCTTCGTATACTTTTAACTAATTCTGTCCTGACATTGTTTAAAAGGACAACCTCATGCTCCAGTTAAGACTCTCTGTCTATGAAGTTTCCATGTTAGTTGCCCAAAGAATATGAAGAAGGAAGTGTGGGGGGGGGGGGCTGGCGACCTCTGCTTTCTTCTTCTCCTTTTCCTTCCCCTTTCCCTTCTTTCCTACTCTGGAGAGGAGGAGCTGCAACAGGGGTGGCCTGGTCAATTGTTCTTCTGTTCTTTATGTGTGTGTGTGTGTGTGTGTGTGTGTGTGTGTGTGTGTGTGTGTGTCTTTCCATTTAAAATAATTGGCAAATAAAACTTGTAGATATTCATATAATATGTTATGCCTTGATATGGGCTACTAGGTTGCTGTCACAGTTAGACCAGTCAATGCGTTCATCTGCTTCAGACCTACTCGGCAGATTGTTAGTGTACAGTGCGACTTTGTTACTATAGTTACGACGCTCTGATTGGGCTTCTGGAACTGAGTAAAAAAGTTCAGATTTTGCACCCCTTGACCGTTTCTCTTGCCTTGAGACTGACTCTAGATTACTGTGCTTCTTGCCTCTGCTTCTCTAAATTCAACTACTGTAGACTTCATGCGTATGAGAGCTTGCTGCATTTGCCTTCCTATTTCTGGTCAATTTCTATTGGTGTAAACCCCTGTAAGCTCATCTGTGCCCTTCTAAGTCGCATTATTATAAATGTGTCTATATGTGCAGATGTGTGGATAATTCTTCATTCATCTATCTACTTGAAACATAGGGGTTTTTATCTTGTTTTTTTTTTTTTGTGACCAATTCTATCACAAATATTGAAGTGAAGTGTGACTGGCTTTTTGAAATCTAATTTTATATTTTCGAAAGACTATGCCCTGAAGTGGAACTGTTGAAAAATGTTGAAGTGTTAATCTTGTTTTTTGAAGAAACTCCATACTATTTCAATAATGGATCCATAACTTTGTGTTTTTATAATGACGTATGAACTATCCATTTTCCTATATATTTTCTTTCAAAAATTATTTTGGATTTATATGTTTTATTTGGTGTAATTTTACTGCATGTATGTGTGTGCACCATGTGCACGCCTAGTGCCAGTGGAGGTCAGGAGAGGGCTCTGAAGCCTAGGGAACTGGAGTCACAGAGAGATATGAGCCACCATGTGGATGCTGGGAATTGAGCCAGGGTCCTCTGAAACAGCAGCGGTGCTGTAACTGCTGGGCTGTGTCTGTGGGCTCCATGTCTTCTTCCTGATAGGTCTGTATTGATGATCATCTTGACAGGTGTGAAATGGTGCCATCATTTTGATTTTCGTTCCATGATGAATTGTGACATAGAACACTTTGTCTTGTTGTTACTGCTCATTTCTGTGTCATCCTTGGAAAAAGCTTCTACCAAAGGCTTTTGTCTTTTTCATTCAGATTACCATTTTTTACTTTTTTCATGCACTTTCAAAAGATTGCTCCACTGTATATAAATAAGCTTACTTCTTTACTTTGTATATTTTCATTTGCCTGTGTTTGCTTTTACAAAGTACCATGACACTTTGAGTATTATCGTTTTATAATATAACTTAAAATAAGAAAATACAGTTCTTTCCATTTTGTTCATAAAAGTTTTATAATTTTACAGTTTTGTAGGCATCTCAATTTTTTTCTCTTTCTATAACAATGATTATGGTATGGTTAGTTTGAATATGTTCCCCACAGCTTATATACTGAAATTTCATTCTCAGTGTGCCTATAAAGAGAGATTATAGGAAGTCAGAGCCTAGTGGGAAGTAATGATATCACTAGAAATATCACCTTTAGAATGAATCAGTGTAATTTTCATGGGACTAAGGATAACTCCATCAATAACAGCTTGCTAGAAAAAGACAAATTCTGTCTCCTTAATATCTCTTGCTTCTAGTCTCAATATGTGATCTTATCATGATGATGTATAAGCCAGAAGGCTCTCATGAGAGGCAAACAAATGTCATTGCTATGTTCTTACTCCACCAAACTGTGAACTGATAAAAATGCTACCCAGCCAGATATTCTGCTCTAACAGTAGAAAGTAGACTGATACAAACAGAATCTTGATACATCACATTAACTCTATAGATGATAATTTGTTGTTAATCCATGCACTATATTTATGTGATTTTGTGTTGTGTGTGTGAGTGTAAATGTTCATGTGTGCACAGGGGCACACTTGTATGGGTGCACATGTGTGTGAAGTTGTGCAAATGCACATATGTGTGTGTGTGGAAGCCAGAAGACAACTTCAGATACCATTTATGCAGTTCTGCATGGTTCCACTTGCCCCACAATTGCTCAGTGGTCATTCACTATATTTTTAAAGAGTTCCTCACTTACTTGGAGGTATCGAGGTAACAACCTGTTTCCATTTCTCCAGCTCTAGGATTTCAAGTACACACTCTTCATCAAGACCTTTGTTTTTAATATGGGTCCTGGGGATTCAAGTGAAGTCCTGATGCTTGCAAAGCAATCACTTTACTCAGTGAGCTATATCCACAGCCCACAAGTTATGCTTTCATGCTGGTTCTATATGTTCTCATCTTATTGAGTCTATTTGTTCCATCGGTGTGCTTTCTGTTTTAATGACAGAATCTCTATGGCTGGACGGGTCTTTGTAAAAAGAGGTACATTCATCTCATATTTCTGGAGCTTGAGGAATGTCTTCTGATTATGTCACAATGATGTCATAGCAGGAATTCAAGCAGAAGAGAGAAATATCATATGATGAGACAGGAAAGTAGAGAGCACATCTTCCCTCCTATCCTCCTTCCCTCATTCCCCCTTCCTTCCTCTTTTCTTTCTATAACCAGTCTGTTGTGTTTTAAAAGGAAGCTTTAGGAAATTCCAAAAATTTCTGTGGAAAGTAAGAAAGTTTTACTAATCATATACATATATATGATCAGAAACTTATACCCAGAATATAAGAGGAATTCAACATTTCAAGGATAAATAATCCTGATTTTAAAGGGATATACAAGTGAGCATTTTGTTAACATATGCATGCATGTGTACATCCATGTTTGTGTGTGTGTGTGTGTGTTTAAATTACTGTGGAATTCATTAAAAAATTCTCAGTATTATTATTAATAAGGGAACACAAGTCAAAACCTGAGTAGGTATTACTCCACACTGGCTGGAACAGTGAAATCGAAAGATCAGATAATCACAAGTGCTGGTGAGAATGTGGAGGAGTGAGATTGTTCCTCCACTGTCAGCTGAAGTGCAAGTGCTGCAGCCACTTTGGAGACCAGTGCTTGAGTTTCGTGAAAAGCTAAGGATAGGGGAGACTATTTCACCCAAGAGAAGTGAGAACATAAAACCTTGAAATCATGAAAATCTGTAGCAACATCAGTTATAATAAACTAGAACTAGAAACAAGTCAAAGTCCATTAACTAGCGATTGAAAAGAGAAGATACAATACTTCCAGACAACAGAATATTATTTATTGTTAAAAAAATGATGAGCTGGTGCAGTCTATGCCATGGATGGACCTTGAAAACACTCCAGAGGAAGGAAAGCAGTTACGAATGACCATGTCTTGAATGACCATGGCATGAATGACAATAAGCACATCAAAATAGACAGAAGGTATGCAGCTCATGCTGGGGAACAAAGGACAGGACAGGGTGATTATTGATGGCCATGAGGACTCATTTTGTGGTAATGAGCAGATTCTGTAGTGTATTAACAGTGATGGATGCTTAGCTCTGTTAATTTACTAAAACTCATTTAATTGTATCATTGAAATGATAAATTGTCTGGTATGTAAATTACATTGCTTAATGGCATTACCAGAAAACTGAAAGTATACTTTTGAGAAATGACCTTGGATACCTGTTTAAATTGAAGGTATAAAACTCTTCTCCAGACCTAGCAAATTAGAATTTCTATAGTGAACAAACTATACTATACTGAGCATACAGGAATTCATAGAAATCATTTTTGCATGTGTTGTGGTGTATGTGTATATGTTTTGCATGCATGTCTGTGCATGTGTTAGCATGCATGTGTGTGTGCATATGTATTTGCATACACAGGTGTGCTTATAGATTGGAAGGTCAGTGGCTGATATCAGTTTCTTGTCCCATCATTCCTCATTTTATGTTCTGAGGCAAGGTCTCCCAGTTGAAAGCAAGTTGACCTGACCGATTCAACTTGTCTGTCTACTTGCTCCAGGGATCCTCTGACCAGACTCCCAGCTTTGGAATTATATGTACTCCACTATACTGGCCTGACATTTACTAAGTGCCGGGGAAATCCAAATCCCAGGCACTTCTGACACTTGTACAGTGAGTACTTTCCTCACTGAGAGATCTCTGTGCCCCAGGAGTCCTGCTTATATGCATGACGTTTGCTAACCAACAACTAGTATGTCCAACAAGTGAGTTACACCAAGTAACTCACTGTAACTTCTGCTCCAATTTTTTCTGGTTACAAATATGGTTTATGAAATGGTTTAAGTAAAAATGAATGCAGCCAACCATTGGACTGAGCATGAGGTCCCCAATGGAGGAGTGAGACAAAGAACTGAAGGAACTGAAGAAGTTTGCAACCCCATAGGAAGAAGATCAATATCAACCAGATCCCCCAGAGCTCCCAGGGACTAAACGACCAACCAGTGAATACACATGAAGGGACCCATGGCAACATATGTAGCAGAGGATGTGAGGCATCAATGGGAAGAGAGGCTCTTAGTCCTGTTAAGGCTCAATGGCCAAGTGTAGGGGAATGCCATGACGGGGAGGAGGGAGTGGGTGGGTGGAGGAGGGAATGGGTGGGTGGGGGAACACCCTCATAAAATTCAGGGTGAGGGGGATGGAATAGGGGGTTCCCCGGGGGAGGGGACTGGGAAAGTGAATAGCGTATGAAATGTAAATAAAGAGAATATCCAATTTAAAAAAGCCATGCTGGAAAAAAAAAAAAAGAATTCTTTTCGTGGTGCTACTAAGGGTAACTAGGTTCAAGATTCTATCTTTCAACTTTCACATGGTTATGTTCAATGTTCTGTGTGGCTAAAGTGTTCAGGAGGCTAGGGGTATTCAGCACATTTTCTCCTTAATACCTTCAAATTACCATGAGTTTGCCAGGACACAATCCCATCTCTCCCTATGGAAGTGGATCCTTTCACCCTGGCAGACAGTCATTCCTTTCCGAATAGGTCTTTTCCCTTTTATACCACACTGGGATCATAGTTCCTAGAAAAGATCGCCTTCAGGGTTCTTTGTGTTTTGCATTTTAAGACAGAGTTTCTCTGTACAGCCCTGGCTGTTCTAGAACTCACTCTGTAGATCAGGCTGGCCTTGAACTCAAACTCAGAAATCTACCTGCCTCTGCCTCCCAAGTGCAGGGATTAGAAGCATGCACCACCAATGCCAAGCTCCAGGGTTCTTATTAACAGACAGGACAATAGCACTAAATTCTGACCAATGTGTGCAAAAGTGGTAGAAGCAGCATCTGGGATATGTTCTGGAAGCACGGCAGCATGGTCTCCTCTCCCCTTCATCTGTTCTGCTGCCTGTGATACTCTGATGCGGATTGCGTTGTCTCTATAAGTCACCTTCTGGATGGCAGAAAAGAAAGAGAAGAATCCAGGGTCCTTGGTGCTGTGAGTCCTCCATGTCAGTTTACTCTATTTACATGCAATTATTTAAACCACACCACCAGATCTTAGTAAGCCCAGTCGCTGTACTGGCACATGTGTGTGAAATGCGGATGTTCACAATCCATAGCAATGGATACCAGTGATGGATCTCTGTGTATAGAACTGGCAACTGCTCTTCTGCACACCTTTTTTACTGGGCTTACTAAGATCAGTTTCTAACCATAATTACTTAGTTTGGGAATGAAATGTATAGTTTGAGGATAGAAATGGGTAACCCATAAATATATTGGGGGTTGTCCAACTTTTAATAAAAAGAGTGAAGACTTTAAATATTTGATATTTGGCTATCTATTAATTTTGAAGGATCTATTATTTTCTACAAAATTTGGAAGCTATACTCAGTAAACATCAAAGTAATTTTCAGGTTGAGAAAATAAATTGAACGCATACATTTTTTTAACCAGCAAGGTATTCATATCTGTTTGTTGTCTTATTAAAGTATCAAATTTTATGCTTATGAGAAGTATAACAACACCCTGAACTTCAGTGCCAGTCACTTTAACACAAGAGTTTAATACTAGAAATTGCAAAGTTGGGCTCCAGTCTCCACAGACCCTAAGAAATATTTTTCTAAAAATACCCTGGGTTCATGGTTTAGGTGAAAACATTTTCTCTTACTTTGAAAGGTCAAATTATTTTCCACTTGGGAAAATATAATCCACAGGAATTGTAATGGTCTCAAAATCAAGATTTTTTTTAACTCATTCTATTTCCCTATGCATGAGTAACAACTACATTATTACAGACAAAACTCTGTTACTATATCATATGTTGGATTACTGGTGACGTCAAGTACTTAATGTGCTTGAAGTAGCTATGCATTGCTAAATGTAAGCTGATCCCTGTGCTTCCAGGACTTGGCAGACTGGGTGTTTGGGTACAGGCCCCTGGACATACTGTTACTGGGGGGTTAGTGTGTGGAAATAACTGTTAAATACAGTGAAACAGTCATTTGACAACTATGACCTAAAATGCTGAAATGTTCTGTTGCCAGTACTAGTTTTTTTTTTTAATTGAATAGGGAAAGTGCCATTCCTTTCAAAAGGAAGTTCTAATTGGATAAAATAAACATCCAAGGCTGACATTGATTTCTAACTTCAGTTTGATTCTATCCACATATCATATTATTTCCTTCTTATCAAAACCAAAATATTTTGTTTCCAGGGTCATGCTTATCCAAAATGTTACAAAAGACACTACCCTACCATTACAAGTGAGCTTTAAGCTCACTCACTTTCCAAACACGATTATGATGGCAACAAAAACAATAACAATACAAATATATGACTAACATCTCTGGATTGTTGAACACTTAACATAGACCAAGCACAGTCCTCATGATGATGTTAAAACATTAGTGGATATAAATAAATAAAATAAAACATTATTATTATCCTAGTTTTACGGGAGATTAGTTGAACTTGAGAGAGAAATGAAATTACCTCCACCATCTGAGATAGGACTGATCTGTACTAGTACTTCATATGCCTTGTATGTTTATCTGTATTTCCATGTTTGAAAAGGAGTTAAGAGGAAGGCATTTAGAGGTATGGAGAGAAGAAATGAGATTATAGCTAGCAAGTTCATCTTTGTTGTGGAAAATAAAAGCAGGCATAGAATTAACATGCTCCACTTGAAACAGGGATGTTCTCTGGGTCAAAGCACATCTTTTACAAGGGAAAGGTCACAAGTGAGTCTTCAAAGAAAGCATTTTGTAGGGTGTCACGTCCTCAGCACTCCTTCTCCAGAGCGAAGCAGACCAGACTAGACAGCTCCACCCTATTCCTCTTAACAAGGGGGCTGGGGAGCAGTTGGTGGCCTAACTGCTTATCACTTTCAAGTGGCCACAGCTTGGTTGAGTGCCCTGTAAATCCTTCCATCCTGGACACTCTGATAAACGCTGTTCTGGGAATATTTTACCTTGATTTTGGTAATTTAAGTTCCTATGCCATTCATTTGTATATAAAGTGTAAAACAACAAAATATATCAATTGCCTGTTGCTTTGTTCAGTTGCTCTTAATCCATTGCTGCTTTTTACGCCCCCAACCCCTCTGTACTATGCTTCAAAGTATTACAGCGCGATAGCTCCAGCCTTGGTATCAGTCCCCAAAGATAGACATGTTCTTGAAGTAAGCACAGTAGGACTTTGTGTAAGAACTCTGCCTATGTTCTCAGACTCTTATCAGGGTTGAAGGTAGTCATAATAAATACACAGTGCAACTTCAAAATCTTCAGGAAATTCGGGCTTCCAAAGCCAAAGTCAAATGAAAACACTCTGTGGGAGTTTCTCCAAAGTTAACGCCGTCTTTATAAATTGAAATAATAATCTATAAAGGTAAAACCAAGACCGATTAAGAGGATAGCCTAGATAATGTAAATAATGAGAAGATTGTAAATATAGGGATAAATATTAGAGGTTTACATCTCCTTGCAAGTCATTGACTGGGTAAGAATCAGACTCCTTAAGGAAAATCAGAGGTCAAGATTTGGTATTTGAGGTTCTCTATATGTGTAGAGTTGGAGAGCTAGAAAAGTAGTCCCGTGGCATGTTTACACATGCAGAACCTTACCAAGCATGTTTCTGAGCCTCTGCTCTTTATTAAAAGAACTTCAAGGCACTCTTTTGGCACGTAAACTTTCTTGTCCAGACTAGGAAAATCTTTTTCTATTTGTTGTTGTTGTTTTTGTTTTTCAAGACAGGGTTTTTCGGTGTAGCTCTGCCTATCCTGGAACTCACTCTATAGACCAGGTTGGCCTCGAACTGACAGAAATCCTCTTGCTCTACTTCCTGAGTACAGGGGGATTAAAGGCATGTACCACCACTGCCCTGCTCAGCACTGTCCTTTTATTGTCACAGCAGTCAAAGATGCCAAGCCCAGAGTATCCTGAGTCACACAACACAACTTCAAGTGACTCCACTTTTGTTACTGAGGCTACAGAGGAAAGTGATTTCTATGTTTAAATACTCACAGAAATTATATTATCCTAATGAATAGCTTTCATATTCTAGAAATTTCCAACTCAAATATATAATGATTCTTTTTTCTTTTAACAAGTTAATCTATAAAGTTGGGATAATGTCTATGCTTGAGAACATGCTGCTTCTTTGGTCCCTTCTGCTTGCCTTTGTAGACATTGACTCTCTAGCCTATGAACTCTCCTTTGTTCCACATCTTTACCCAGCTAGAAAAGCAATTCAAATTCATACCCTGGCTAAATTTACATTATTCTCTGAAGTTTTCTTCAATGGACCTCATGGCAACTTCCTGATACACTTCAGCCTTCCCAATACATTCTTCTATAAGAACGTACTTCCCTTGCTCCCTTAGACTGCAGGCTACAGCCTACAGATTATGGAGAATTCTGAAACCAAGCACCACAGTGCTACCTTGTCAGCTGGGTGATCATAGGCAGGTTTTTCGACTTGAATACTGAACTTCTGGATCGATGCTTGATGCCCAGGTCATCTGAAAATGTCCCCATGAAGTGATCGATGAGACAGAACACACCTGGGGTGGGTTTCGCTGTCAGAGACATTTCCCATCCTTAAAAGAACCTATTTCACTTTTTGTTTAATTTGAAAAGTATTCCTGGATTTCTTCTATCGGCTATCTGGGTTTAAACCCAGGCTTCATCATCTTGTTAGGTGAGTATACTTTAAATACTTTACTTTATTCCACCTTCCTAACAGAACTCTTAGATCTCCTAGTCTGAGGCAGAGATTGCCTTGATGTATACCACAGAGAGCTCCTGAGGGGTGAATAATTCCTTTTATTCATTTTGCACCCAGATCAAATCTCTCCTCTCTCCTCTTTTCTCAGTCCCACCCTTACAAACCCCTCCCACCTTTACTGTCTTTCCTTCTCTGAGGAAGGGATGCTCCCCCTTGGGTACCACCCCACCCTGGGACATCTAGTCTCAGCAGGAGGCAGTCCAGGGAGGCCCCACTTGGGGGCCCACTAGGTCCAATTCCTAGGGGACCCACATGAAGACCAAGTTGTACACCTGCTACAAATGTATAGGGGGCCTAGGTCCAGCCAGTGCATGCTCTTTGGTTGGCAGTTCAGTCTCTGTGAGTCCACATAAGCCCAAGTTAGCTGATTCTGAAGGTGTTCTTGTGGTGTCCTTGACCCCTCCAGACTACTCAATTCTATCCTAGAAAATTCTATCCACAAGACTCCCTGTGGTCTGCCTGATGTTTGGCTCTGGGTCTCTTCATCTGTTTCCATCAGCTGCTGGATAAAGCCTCTCAGGAAACAGTTATGCTAGGTTCCTGTCTACTCTTTCCAAGGTCCCATACCTAGTAGCAACTCTCATAAAGAATCCATTATCAGATTAGTCCTAAGAAATTGTTTTCACATTTAAAATAAGAGGGACATATCTCTTCTTGGTTTCATCTTTATATAAAACAGTTGTATTACAATACATATTTCACCATGTAATTAGACATTAGATTCATGTATACTTATTAACTATAGCAACTACATTTAGTTTTCATGAGCCTAGAATTTTCTAGAAATGAATGGTGAGTATGTCTATATAGCAAACTAGATATATGGTTAATGCCGTTGAATTCTAACCTTTAAAGAGGGATAAATTTAAGACTGGTGAAGTGGTGAAGAGGGTAAAGGCAACTTTCACCAAACTCCATGAGTGGAGTTTGAGTCGTGAAATCTACATAGTAGAAAAACAGAACAAACTCCCCAAAAAGGTCTTCTATACATCACACACACACACACACACACACACACACACACACACACACACACACACACTTTCTCAAATAAATACATGCAAAAGATAAAAGATATTTAAAATAATACATTTTATGTTAATTATATTCTCTAGATTTTAGAAAAAAACTCTGAGTGGCATGCCATACCCATCAAATGTAAAAAAGAACACAGTATATTGGCCACATTTTATGTACATATATACTTGTGTATATACACAGCAGTCATGGACTTATCGTTGAAAGATGTGATGTGTCCCTTTGCTTCAGGTTTGTGCCCACCTGCAGTGCTCTTACCACTCCCACTCCTACCTTCAGCAACTAATGTGTCTCTACAAACTATTCCATATTTTCTAGAATTTTTGTCAGTGAATCCACATGTACCCTGTTTTGTGGAGCTGTTGCTGACTCGTTCTTTCTTTCTTTCTTTCTTTCTTTCTTTTTTTCTTTCTTTCTTTCTTTCTTTCTTTCTTTCTTTCTTTCTTTCCTTCCTTCTTTCTTTCTTCCTTCCTTCCTCCCTCCCTCCCTTCCTCCCTCCCTCCCTCCTTCCTTCCTTCCTTCTACCTATGTTACTGTATCAAAAGTAAATTCCCTTATTCTTCTTACTTTTTCACTGGGTAATAGCTCATGGTGTAGATTATATCACAGTCTGTTTATCCACCCCTATTGATACTCACTTGTATTCTTTCAGGTCATTCGTTAATTACACATAACTATGTTGAACGGATATCCACTTACAGACTTCTTATAGAACTCTGTTTCCATTCCCTTGATCCACAAGGTATCTCCATCATATAGAAGGGCTATTTCTAATTTAAAACAAAACAAAAAACCAAAAATATAAAAAAAGGAGATAAACTCTTTCCAAGACACTTTGTCCAGTTGTTTAGTTGTTTCCATTCAGGGAATAGACATAGCCCTCACATTCCTTTTTAGTCAGATGTATGTGCTCTATGTCCTGATTTTCGTGTTGTGAATAGTTAAATGTATCAGTTAAACCAAGAAACATGTAATCATTAACTGGAATAGCAACCATATGTTGTGCTAACAAATATATCTTGCAGTCCATTATTTATAGTTTGATACACCTTAATATTTATTTCTGTATAATAATTTTGAAGTAAACAAATTCAATTTTTTAATTATTAACTTAGAAAAAAAGAGAAGCAAGAAGGGTAAATTTTTCTCCATGGCCAGCTAGTTGACTTTACATCACTTCCATTAGTACCAGAGAGGACTATGGCAATAGAATAGCTTAGCACTGGACACACTCAATAAGAACTTGATAACAATTACCAATTCAGTGTGAAGAGCTTGGTAGAAACCCAATTACATATCAGCTGAGCACAAAAGATAGATGGTTTGAAGTAATCCTTTACTTTATCCCATTGACTTATCTGATGAGGTTCACCAAGCAAGTCTCTCACTAAGTAGGTTTAAAGACCTCTGTGCCCCAGGCACTCTATGGCTGACTAACATAGAAAGTGCAACACTTTTCATCTTCTCTGATGGTGGTGGGTGCTCCTCTGTTAAGGGGGCATCTCTTGGCATCTTGGAGTCAGTGCAAGTAAATGTAGCCACCCATGGCCTAGGCCTAGAAGTCAGGCCATTCCTTGAAACTCTTTGATGGGAATCGTGCCTTTCAGGAAGCCATGGGAGATGACATGGGCTTCTGGCTCTGAGCAGTCTAATTAGTGTACCGTTCCAGAGGCCTGCCTTCCATCTTCCTACTCCTTAAATGAAAGTCAGTTTAGATGAGAGAGCCACACTGCCGTTGGTGAAACAGTTGGCAGGTGTACAGCTGAGGTTCTGGGGGTGGAACGTGGCAGAGCTTCAGGGGAAGAGAAACAGTTCTCAGAAGCTTCTGCTTGCGCAACCTCTAGGGCAACCTCTCCCAAGTGTTAAGTGTCCTGCGGCAGGCAGAGCAGACCTTCATTACAAGGATCTCATTTGTAATAAATCTCCCTAATGCATGTCCAGACTGCAGATGGATCAAATAAGTGAAATACCTTCACTGCATAAAAGGCCTGCGAGTCAATGCCCCCACTTCCCAGGAGCTTTGAACATTCGCTTTCTGAATGCCAAAGACATGCAAGTAAGGTGAAGAAATGCAACAGTAAAGGGTGATGCCGAAAAGAAAATCCAATGGATGATGGTCAAGATACTTTACACAATACGACAGCAATGCTTCATCAGTACGCTCTTCAAACACCAATTTTAAAACCAAAATGTCTCTGGGTGCATAAAAAACTTGAATCTAAAATAGGAACCAATTCTCAAAGAGTAAACCAAAGATGAATGAAAATATTTTATCAGCTCTCTTGGTGATTTCAGGTTGAAATAATACAAGGTGGTAAGTTCCTTCTTACCTTTTTAGTAATAAGGATAGTGAAAGGATTAGGAAGGAGTCATGGTAGAGAAAACCACTCCCCCTGCATACAGGAGATGAGAGTCCAAGAGTCCCAAACTTATCTTTCTTAATGTTTTCTATTCTTAATATTTGCCACATTGAACTTATTCAGACTAACCATTTTCTCACTGGTATAAGCAACGGAAATTTCCATTAGCATGTGATGGGCAGCAGGAACTCACTTGGGGTTATTAAACAGCTTTTATATAATAAGAGTTGGCTAGTGTTTAGCAATCAGTCCTCGGGGTTAAAAGGGAATTCCTAATTCAAGTATTTTCCAATTTCCTAATTTAAATGTTCTTAACTATTCTGTCCGTCTGTGTATCTGTGTCTATATGGGGGTACTAGGAATGGAAACAGACAATTTCCACTTATCCATGCGATCCCCCAATCTGATCTCTGCAAAGTTTGTTTTCATGTGTTTATCTGTATACCATTCTTTACCAAGTCAAACATCTTGAGCCAAAAACTCCAAACTCTTAATTTCTTTGAAACATGAAACATAGCCCTAAAAATGGAAATGTCCTTCCCTGACCGCATGAAAAATAACAGTCAGAAATCAGGGGCATTAAAAATATTATATAAAATTTTCTTTAGGCATGTGTCTAAGGTATATGAAATATAAATAAATTTCCTGCTTTGACTTGGATTTCATGTATAGTATATCTCATTAAGTATATGAAAACATCTCAAAATCTGAAAAGGAAATCTAAAATCTGAAACTCTACTGCTCTCAAGAATTTCAGGTAAACATTCAGCATAAATTAGTGTTTGTTAAGTAGGAATAAAGACCTATTGCACTGTTGGAAATATGGGTCATTGACATAAAGATAGAGCAAAGAGCTTATAGTTGTCACAAAGATTAGAGCATGGGACTATCTCAGACTGAAAGAGAGTGCAAGAGATGGCAAGCAAAGTTTAAAATACTCAGGACAAAAACATTATAGTATCCTTTCATTTAAAATCTTAAATTTGAGCCGGGTGGTGGAGGCGCATGCCTGTAATCCCAGCACTCTGGGAGGCAGAGGCAGGTGGATTTCTGAGTTTGAGACCAGCCTGGTCTACAGAGTGAGTTCCAGGACAGCTGGGACTACACAGAGAAACCCTGTCTCAAAAAAAAAAAAAAAAAAAAAAAAAAACCCTGAAAAACACTAAATAAATAAATAAATAAAATCTTAATTTCAAAATGGCCATGGTCTTACATTACGCTTTGGTGTCTGTGCTGATAGATAATGTTGGTAAGTAACAACAGCTAAAGTTATTAGATAAAGCTAAATACCTGTGAATTATAAAAGCTACGTTATTTTCAGAAGCTTAGATGCCCACTAGAACCCCTGGAAGATTTTTTTCTCATAAACCTTCTGCTGAAGAATCCCAGTGTAGGACCATTTGTGCTCAGGGTAACTTGCTTCCCACCTGTCTTCCGACTTACTCAAGGGAAGCCTTACTGTAGAGTTCAGAACTGGATAGATCCTTCAGGCTTCTCTCCTGAATCCATCTGCCTCAGGTGCTAGCTTCTAAAGAAGAGATGCAAAGGTCAATGAGAAGGAAGTCCGAAGAAATTCAAAGCAACTTAAAAATGCTAAGACATGTAGATCCAGACCTCTGGGACATGAACCTCTCTGGCAGCAGAGGCACCCTGCCCCCCTAGACACATATATTTTGTCATTGCAAACCTTTAAAATGTCAAATGGAGTTCTGGGTTTCTGCAAACTATGAGATAAGTAGTAACACTTGCTTCATGTTTCTGCAGGACAACAAGCTGCCACTGAGTAGTGATTGCTCTCCTTAACAAAGACATCAGCCTCTGGGGAAGATCAATCTCTGTTCTCTTCCTTAATTCCAAGTTACTTTTGCTCTTTCAGTACCCCAATAGAGTAGCAACCATTTCATTTGCACAGTGGAATCATATGGCCTTTATCATACAATCAGTCATCTTTGACTTTTCTCTAGATATATTCAGCTTCAGAAAACTTATTTGAATTGTACACATCATAAGAAAAGATCTACATGAGGTTAAATTTCATTCATTAAACAAACATTTATTGCCCAATACTGTGTATTGGGCATTATTTTCAGGATTAAACTCATTTCATACTTTTGTCTCAAAATTTCCCCTACGATAACTAGTAATGAAAAATAATGATCGCACGTAATTGCTATTTTGATAAAGAGCCAGTCTTAGAAGTAAGATACAAATGCTTTTGATTATCCTTGTTCAGAATCAAATTTCAACAATGTATGGTTGCCTTTATAGTCTCGTGGACTAAGCTTCGCTCTAAGGATTCCAAGGCAATGAAGCAAAACAGCAGGAGATCAAAGTGCTCAAAAGGATCTGCTGGAATATTTTAAAGGTTTGTGATGTTTACTCAACTGTGCAACATATGAGAAAATCAACAAAAAAATGTTTCAAGTAGATGTACCTCAAAAAAAATTGGCCAGACTTTGGGTTGAAAATAAGATTCTCTAATGTCTGAGTTACCTAGACTTATTATTAAAGGGGGGGGGGGTAAAAGCAAATACACTGGATATATCTCCTCAACATTTATCATCTTCAGATCTCTTCAAAGATGTCAGCCAGCATACTCTGCATAAATACTATTACGTTTATTTTTCTGTCAGGATCTCTCTCTAATATCCGTTTCATTAGAGCTGAGGCAAAGAGGGAATGGTTGAAAGTAGACACAGACTCCTGAAAGGGTGATGCTTCTTTGCCAGGTGCTGTGATATTAATGTGTATTCAAAAGTCTTGTGTATGCAAGGCAATGGAGGGAGTCATTGGTGGAAGACAACAGTAAGAGTCAGAAGATGGTGAAAGGCAATGGGGAAAGGCAAATGCTAGAAGAAAATGGGATGAGGACAAAATGGTGGAAGGTTGACAAAATTGGAAGGCAAGTGACAGCAGAAGGCAATGGTATTAACTAGCAGAGCACACTTACAGGTTGGTTAGGATGTTTAGGCTATGCTGGCAGTAATGTGATTAACAGCCTGATAAAAATGTTAGAGGGAACCAGCTAGGACATTCTGCCCTTCCAGTAGTCTTTCCACTCTAAGAGAACACAGAATCCACCATTTTCAAGGACACAGAAGCAAGGTGCCAACTTGTAAGCAGAGAGGACCCTGAGCAACTATACCAAGACCTCATTCTTCCAGCCTGTGGAATAGTGATAAATGTTAGAAAATACTTATCTGTAGTAGTTTTTTACAGTAGTCAGAAGGGACAAACAGCATGCACGTTAGAGTCGTATATTTTCCACCACAAACTTGATAGTATAATACAACAGAAATGCACTTTCTTACAACTCTTACCTAATGTCCTTAAATCAATATTTTTGTAGAGCCTTTCAAATACTATAGAGGGGAATTCCTTGCTGGCACTCCTAGCTTCAGAAGAGTACAGTGATTACAAGGTTGGTGTCTGCATAACTTAAATTTGTGTTTCTCTCTTTATAGGGTTCTCTCCTCTGTCTGTGCCTTCCCTGTGTTTCAAATAAGGAAACCTGTCCTAGAATTTAGTACCTGCCCAGCTAACCTAGAATGACATCATCTTATGTTCCTCGGTTATATTTGTGAGGGCTTTGTTTTTTCCCAAATAAGGTCACATTAAAAGGCTCTAGTGGTGAATATGTGGATCATTTCAGTCAAGCTACTATTGCACCAACCGTGCTGTCAGTGTTCTTTCGTACCCTGCTGAACATTTCTAACATCCTGCATGCTGTTTATCAGCAGTGCTATAAAAAGCTAGCATTAGAGCCTCAGTCAGAGTTTGATTTGAAACCAGTCCTGCAATTCTAATAATAGGATAAGTTCTTAGAGGGTAAAATTGTGTTTATTTCTATTTTGCACTCAAGATACATTAATACTTGCATGTAGATATTTATTTCATGTTTGTTTATTGATACAAAGAATATTAAAATTAGTGTTTTTTTATGCCTCTGGAGGGATTTTCATAAAAGCATAGAATGTTTTGTAGGACTAAGGACAGTTTAGCATGACAATGCAATTTACCTTGTGCATAGAGAATGAGGGGTGTGACCAAGGTCGAAAATTCTCCACATTTTCCATATGAGTTTTCCTTTGCAGTATTTGAACTGACCTACATTTCCTCATTAAAAAGTAAGAAGAGTCAGCTTCAAAATGCTTTTCTTGGACTGCAGAGAGAGCTCAGCAGTGAAGAGCACTGGCTGTTCTTCCAAAGGACCTGGGTTCAATTCCAAGTACCCACATGGCAGCTTGCAATTTTCTGTTACTCAAGTTCCCGGGAATCTGATGCCCTCACATAGATATACATGCTGGCTGATACTAATGTACATAAAATAAAATAAATACTAAATTATTTCTAAAATGAATAGAATTTTTTGGGGGGAAAAAAGGACCGTGGAGGCTCACAGAATCTGAGCCCCCAACCAGGGAGTCTGCAGGGGCTGGGCCTGGACTCCTACACACTGGTAGCAAATGCACAGCTTAGTTTTCATGTAGGTCCCCTAACAGGTAGATCCACTTGTTCCCTGGTCCCTTCTCCGTTGCCTGCCATTGAATCCCCTTCACCTTAACTGGATTACCTGATTGGGCCTCTGTGGGATAGGATGTACCTAGTCCTAGTGGGATAGAAACCAAAGGTAGGGCTCCCCTTCTCTGAGGAGAATGGAGAGGTAATGAGGGGAGGAAATTGTAATGGTGGGACTAGGAAGAAAGGAGGGAAGAGGACTGTGATTGGAATGTAAACTGAATAAAAAATACTTATTGGTGAAAAAGTAGAAAAAAAGAAGAGCCAGCTAATTATTAAGCCTTTTCAAGAAGAGAAGAAGAATTAGTAGCTAGAGATTTTCATAGAATCTTGTGAGAGGCTGTTTATGAACACCAGTGTTTACAGAGGTCAAGGAGATGGTGCATCCCAGCTATGAGAAAGAAGGAAGATGGGGGTTTGGGGGGAGGGAGGAGGCAATTTCAACTTGAGTGGTTATCCCAGTAAAGGAATTATTTTAATGCTCAGAGAGATTTCAAAGTTTTTGAGACATCCTAAGAAGTTTTTGAAAAAGAAAGGTTAAATGAAAACCTGCACAATGTACACTAGGCTGGTGGTCACAGGAAACAGAAATTGAAATATCATTATGTCCTAAGCTGACTGATGGCAATTAGGGCAGAGAAAAACTAATGAAAGGGGAAAAAATGTGTTTGTGAAGAGGCCGAAATACAGAATGACAGAGATGAAATTACAATATGAATAGCTGGCTGACCTGCGCTGCTGGAAAGAATCCTTAGCTTTGGCTAAATGAATGTGTTTCTTCTGTGAAAATTAAATAAAGTACTGTAGAGGCATCCTAAGCAGGCTCTCCTCTGTTCCATTAATTAGCCATGACCACCTTCTCCTAAGCTCTGTTGAACCTTGGTAGACATCATAGATGGATATTTTCCTCTGAGGTGAAGAAAGAAAAGCAAGCACGATCTTGTCTTTTTGTTCCTTTTAAGTAAGTGGAGGTCATTTAGATTTCCTTAAACTTAGGGAAAACATTATCCAGACAAAGACTCCACTTCACACTAAAACAACTCTGCTAACACAGAGCCCCCCCCCCCCCAAATGGCTTCTTTTTGAAACAAGGCAAATTATAAACTGCTGCGCCAATGCTAGGAACTAGAGGAAAGGTTGGACTTCATTGTATGTTCTGTTCCATGACGTGTGAACTCTCCTATCCCTTGTCTGTCTGTCTAGCCAAGGCGTCTCTGAATACTCAAGGATTGTTTTCAAACCAAGTTGATAAGAGACTAAAAGCACTCAGTCTTCCTTTGGTGGAGTTATCTTTTCCCCCTCAAAGTGCCTACCACATTGTCAATGTGAAACAAGTAGATAAACATCAAATAAACACGGTCCAAATCAATATGTTGTCTTTTAACAACATTTTTGTGTGATTCATAGACAGCAAAGTCAGTTACAAAGTTGAGATTTGAGTATAGGAAGGAGAAACCACAGACTTCTTGGCCAGAGAACAAAAGCTCTCTTGTTCTTAGGACCTTAGACCTGCCTGAGAACACGTCCAGCAGGTGGCGTTTTACCTCTTAGATTGGTTTTATAATTACAGAATTCCCATCGATAGGAAGCATTTGGGGAAGTGTGCAAAAGCAAATAGAAATCCCTTACCTTAAAAAAAATTGGCATTTAAAGTCAGGTTTTCTAATAGGAGGAAGAAAAATAAACATCTTTACTTTCATGAGAAAATGGAATCCAATCACTTCCGGAGAATTCACAGTCTAGAGACTGAAGCAGAGCCGACGCAGGGAACAGAAAACAGCGTTAGAAATCTTTTCAGCCGTGTGTTCCTGATGAAGACACTGATTAGCAAGCACTTAACATCCCTGGGAACCGGTCTTAGCCACTCTGCCACCTCAATTATCCAATTTAGGCTAAAAGTTTTTGAGACTACAACTTAATTATAGGCCTTACAAAGTATGGCCAACGGTACGAGTTCGATTCCATAATCAACAAATCAAACCAACCAACCAAAGCTAGCAACAAATCAAAATCAAACTGTATTGTATCCTGTAAAGCTAGGAGCACAAAGTGGGGCAGCGGAGAGACTTAGGAAGAGTCAGGCCATCCTGTATGGCTGGAGAAAGACGCTAGCAGACAACCTGAACCACACACGGGGCAATGGTCTGTGATGCCGTCTATCTAAGTGGGGATCAGAACGGATCCTTTCATGGGAGAAGTAAGACAGGACTGTATGCTTAGGAGAGGGGCTGAGTTCAGAAGCTGCCCAGGGAACCAGACAAGGCAAAGCTAAGGACGAAGAGCCAGTGGACCATAAAACAGAAACCGTAAGAATGAGATTGTGCAATAAGCAGGCTCCCTCTAGGATTCACCTAGAGTCACGCAAGCTGACAGAGCAACGCACCTGAGGTAAGGCTAGGTGATGAGAGCATCTTGGGGTGGGTTAGGAGAGGAACTAGAATCCTAAGGGGCGCGGGGAACTGACACACAATCAAAGGATTTCAGCAAAACAAAAGGTTTTACTTTGCAGAAGGGCTACAAGCCTTGATAAATCAAGCAAGTTAGAGCGCTCAGCCAGGATCCTCTTTGGATCTTTTAAAACTAACTGCAGTGGGTCCTGGGCCTCACTTTGAGAGGCCAGATCTCAGTCCTTCATCTGGATGCAACCGACTAATTTAATACTGTGCAGTTGCTAGGGAGAATGGAACCGAACCTTGTATTTTGATCTTCAGGAAGATGCTGACTCAGGAGGGATTTTTGACAAATGGCATCTTTATATGATTTCTTTAAAGATAAAATTTTCTTTGTCTCATTTACCCTTTAACATGAAAGCCAGCACACTTCATTTCTGTTTCCCACAGAAGAGATGCTGCACAGTAGTTGATCAGGTAACCAAGCCAGGGTGTAAGAATCTGGTATGGAGCTCAATTTATCCTGGCCAGAGAGTTTCCAGCACACCACGCTAGTAAGAGGGGGTACTTTCAAGATACATGTATCCCAGGATCTATTAATGGAGGACTCAAGCAGAATCACAATCATTGAGTCATTCATTCACTCACTCTTTCACTCATTCATTCCTGATAAAGTTAAAGAGAGATACTAAGTTCATTATGTGGTAATTATATGCAGCAATGATGTTATCCTAGCCAAAGGGTTCACAACAGTATGAGAGGGCAATGTGGACAAAACTGGCCTCTTTTACTTTACACACAGGCTAACAGGTCTGCTCCTACATGCATTTTTCCTATAGACTTTATAACATCAGCATGGTTTCTATGACAGTTACTTGCCATGTCAGGCTCAGAGAGACAGTGGATTCTCCTTTGGGGGGATCTCAGAGCTTGCAGGGTAACATGATGCTGAGGCAAAGCATCAGTGGAGAAAGTTGAGCTTCCATTAGAGATAACTACATTCCTGCTTGGGAATGTCTCTCTATAATAAAATATCAGTCTTGGCTCTAAAAGATTCATTTGTCAGAATTGTTCAAATGAAACTGGTTTATGCACTTATCTGGAACATTCAGTTTATAAGGTTAAAATGTGTGATTATTGATCCTGGAAAATGTTCTGCATTACTGACACAACCTTGTTTCTTGACTTATATGAGGGTTTTTTAAAATAACAATTCATTGTGTTTTGGTTTTGTTCATGTATTTTTGCATTACACTTTAGAGCCTCAAAATAAAAGTTTTAGGAAATCTTCTGGATGTTGTTTCTGTAAGTCCGTTCAGGAAACAGTGAGTGCCTACCAACCCCAGCCTGCAGTTCTGTGACATTCATTGACACCATGAAGCCAGTTTCCAGTGCTATATAGTGATGAAAGCTGTTGCCTGCATTTGGCATATGTTCTCCTAGCTGTGCTGCCTTGTCTGACCTCAGTGGGAGAAGAAGCACCTAGTCTCACAGAGACTTGAAGTGCCAGGGTTGGGGGAGGATAGCCATGGTGGCCCTCACCTGCTCAGAGGAGAAGGGGAAGGGAGAGGGGTGGAAGGAATGTGGGAGAGGGTGACCTATCCAGAGGAGGCAGTGAGTAGGATGTGAAATGAATAAGTTAAAAAAAATTAAAAGAGAAATACAATTGGTCACACTTACTTAAATGGTGCAACTTATCAATTTTGTCACATATGTACCATGATCACAACAGAAAACATGGACTGACCTAACACTTTTTCTGACCTCCCATTCTGAATCCTTTTCTACTTTTTCCTCCATCACCCCTATCCCTAAATGCATGGTTCTCTCTTCATCCCTGTATCTTTCCTGGAACATTCTAGAACATTCCACAAAGGAAAACAAGTATCATGTAGTCCACACTCTTCCTGGTTACGTTAGTGATTTCTTCCATATTTGTGCTGAGCTGCAACAAGGCTACTGTGTATAAAACAAGTACTGTTATTTATTGCGTAACAATACTTGTGTGTGTGTGTGTGTGTGTGTGTGTGAAAGAGAGAGAGAGAGACAGTGATGTAGAGGGAGAGAGAAAAAGACAAATTGTTCATCTGTATTATCCATATTTTTGTGAATGTAAATTTGGTTGCTATATTGTTAGCAGTTTGGAACCTTTACAAATAAAGGTGTAAAAAATTTAATATATGCATATGTGTGTATTCATGACTTGAAAACATCTTATACACACCCCTTTTCTTTCCTTAGATTTCTTTTTTTCCCCCTAACCCTTTCCTTAGATTTCTGACATGCAGATATAGGAATTTTAGCCAAGTTAACTAGATAATGTAAGTTAAGTAAATGGTAATTTGGAGTTGACTTTTTTACATTTAAACCTTATCTTTGATCTCTCACCTCCCAGTTTAGAACATTCCTTCTGTGAATTGACACGCACTTGGCATTTTTGTGTTTGTATTCCCCTCCGAAAGCCAAGCTGACTTCTCTGAAAGCATTCGACCATCTGCCACCTTTCTCCAGGTGTGCAGGGAATGGGACTTGAGAACCGAGCAGGCTTCAGGGTCATCCACTGAAAAAGTCCTGAGCTTTTAATCCTTCCCCAAGCATTCTGCTAGTCCAAACTGGTCTCCCTGCTTCTCTTTGTTCAACGGAGAATATTTATCTCCTTTATTCAATAGTGGAAACAATTCATGTGAGGTTTTTCTCTGCCAAGTTTAGAGCCAATCAAAATTTGTGGTTTCTGTTTCAACCCGACCTTGAACCTTTGGTGTTCAGGCTTGTTTAATCTTGGCAAAATTTTGCTTCCTGTTTCAAAGAATGGACTATTCTTAGGCTCATAGGCTTCTTGCCCATCTAATAGTTCTTAGAAAGCAAAGGAGTGAATTTTGGGGTTAAATATTCATGATAATGAAATAAAACCAGGAAGAATCATAGAACCATACACAAACTTTTCTTGACAAAACCTGTGCATTTAAGAAAATTCTGAGGCATTAAAAAATATATCATATTATATATTTATAATAATAAAAGGCAAAGCTGAGTTCCCAAAATTGACCTTTAAAATATTCTGCTTTCCTGGAAAAAAAAAAAAAAACCTCTATAAAACTGCCTTTGTTTATCTTGTAAAACCCTTAGGAGGCAGACAGGATACATAGATCCAATTTTCTTCTGTTGTCAATTTGCTTAACACTTTTTCATAGCTAAGTAATTACCATATATATTCTTTAGTACCTTATTATCTTATTGCAAAAAGAAAAGGGTGAAAATTAGACAGAAGTCAGAAGTGAATGCTTCGGTAAATGTGAACATGACACAGTGCAGACTACACTCCAGCATTTGTGGACCTTTGGACTGGCTCCAGGAGTTCAGATTTCAGCTTCACTGACTTTTTGCTGTCTCCCAAGTTTTCTTGGCACACACGTATACTCAAGACATGTTTTAACTTGTTTTTGTTTTGTATACACTACAAATTATTCCATTTCATGGGTGTATTTTACCAACTTATTTAATAACTCAAAGGTAACCCACACACACACTGGCTGGTGTTTACAGTTTTAGCAGTAACACTAGTCCTTTGTTTTCTGTCGGTTGTACATGCTCTGTTGCATTCCGCCTGCTTTTACCCCATCATCAAATTCTGCTTTCTTGATACTCATGGAGAATAATATCAGGACATGAGTTCTGTGAGTATAGTTCTTTAGATTTATTTGTGGAAAAGCAATTGCAGATTTTGTTTTTGGCTGTAATTGTTAATAAAAACCTAATAACCATCTTCATCTCAAATGATTCGAAAATGTGGCAAAAATATATGAAATGTGGGCTAGTCACACAGCTCCACGGCTAAAAGCCTTTGCTGCTCAGCCTAAGAACCTTAGTTTGATCCCCAGGACCCACATGGTAAATGGGAAAAACTAATTAATGGAAGTCACCTTGTGTGACCTATGTATGCATCATAGCACACTTCAGCCTGCATAATGTATGAATGCAAACACACATAATAAATAAATGTAAAAAAAATAATGTTTATAAAAGAATAATTCTCAAATGTTAACCGGTAGGAATTGTGTGACTATTGCTCTCCACTAGAAAAAAAAAAAAAGGAAAATAAAAAGGAAAAGGAAACTCAGGAAGTGGGTGTTTAGTTGGAAGTGGTTTGCATACAGGAGAGGGAAGGGAAACTTGAAACTCACTTTGTCATCACTGGCCAAAGGAGGTAGGGATGGGAGTGCAGGGATATTAAGAAAGCTAGAGTTCATGGGACAGAGTCCAGAAAGGAAGGAACATGAAATGGTTGGGAGAAAGAGAATCCAGGAAGTCAAACATGTTATAACCAGTCTTCTTTGCCCCATATGTCTTCTCTCTTTAGATTCTGGATGAAATATTAAACATTTTCTAGACTCAGATGTTTATACTGTATGTTCAATGGTATATATAAACTGTCACTGGAGACAAACAGTAGACATGGAGTATGACACACCCTGCTCTGTCATACCATGTGGTTCAGTTCTACATTGAATCCCAGACTTTGTCTTTTGTAGAACTTGAGGTCAGCATACTCATGGAACCACTAAGATCTCTGTGCTCTTTGCCTGCCCGCCAGCTTTCTGAATAGAGAAGATATTTCCTTATCAGCATATAGACGCTCCAGCAGTCTGTGGTGCCAGCTTTTAGGCATTTAAAAGTCCATTTTTCTGGCTAATGTGGTATTGCACTTCTGTATTTCCAGAGATTTGGGGCAGCAGACTTTGGAGGCCTGAGATGACATTTTCCTTGGAGGCCCTGAGTTCCTGAAAGGTACTTTAGTCTTCTGCCCTGCCCTCAGCTTGCAATGGGTACTGCCTTGTTCTCAGTGATGGCCTGGGGACACTCAGGCTCTCCTCCAGTTAGCCTCTTCTGACTAGCTTTCAGTGTTCTCCCTGAACATTCTCATTAGGTCAGTTACAAAGACTTTTATTAACTTTAAAAAATACTACACATTCATTTTTCAGACTCAAATTATACAAAATTGCATAAATCTCAGATACATAACTTTACATGTTTCTCTTAATCATGCCCTACAGGAATATAATGTTTGGAAGTTTGGCATAGTATTATTCAAAATGGAAAGTATGTTCTGTAAATCTGAAATTAATATGGTTCACTGAGAATAATTTTTATAATGATTTTTAGATTATTTTACTTTATGTGTTGGTTTCATCCCCATATATGTGTGTGTACCACATGCATACCTGTGCTGCAGACATCAGAAGAAGGTGCCAAATTCCTTGTAAATATAATTACAGATGGTTGTAAGCTGAGAAGCCAACCTGGGTCCTCAGTAAGAACAAGTGCTCTTAACTACTCATTCGTCTTTCCAGCCACTGAGACTTGTTGCTAGCATGACTATGCATATGACTTGAGATATAAATTAAATATTCTTTTCAACACACTATTAGGGTAAGTGGTGTCTCCAAATAAAATCAATGCCCTGAAAATTTTAAAACAGCAAGAATCAGCATTTCTTGACCCTAGCCTGAGCTTAGATGGCAAAATTTCATTATAGTCAACTGATTGCAGAGATATTATGATCTAAGAGCTACACAGATCAAAGAATTATTGAGAAGATCATAATCAGGTTGAATCATGTACTTGATGGATGCTTGGTTGAGAGTATATGTGTAGGTTAACTCTATCAGGCTGTATGATTACTGTAGAAATGGTTTCATTGATATTGAGAAGAGAGCACTGTCAACTTACCAAAACAATTGTGGGTATCAAAATTTCATCCCTGTATCATCTATCATTGTTAATAGTTGAAAAGTTGGCTTCATGAACCAATGAAATAGCCATTTCATAAAAACAAAGAGAAAATTTCTCCCTATAGAATTTAAATAAATAATATGTTTTAGTATGTCTCAGAAAATTGTTTCCAAAAGATTACAAGAAGGAAGTTTCTCATTGTCTGAGCTAACAAATATTTTAATCTAGGAAACATAGAAGTTCTAAAGGCACATTGCGCTGCTATCTGTAAGCAGAAGTTAACAATAATAGATAATTGCAGTTCATGTGCAAAACATGGTCTACACCATTAAGCATGAAGCAGATCTTTAGAGTCTATGTTACTCTTATCCAACAAGCATATATAAACAGTCTACTTCATGCTAGGTACTCTGCTGGGTGCTATGATGCTATACTAGAAAGGAGAGAAAAATCAAATGCAATCCTCAGTTTCACTGTGTTTGTGTTCTGTTAGGGAAGGTCAATACTTTTCCAATAATCACAATAAATAATATATAATTACAAACAGAGACACAAATGCTCCATATAAGGTTTATGTTTTACAAATGCATGTAACAGAGTATTCCAGCTTAGACAGAAAAGAAATCAAGAATCTGTGATCCAAAGGATGAGTAGATTGGCTGGGTGAGTGGAGAGCTTTGAGCAGAAGAAGGGAACAACATGCACAAGGGCAGAATGCTTTGGAAGATGCTTTAGGAATTTAAAATAGTGCATGCAGGGCAGAAATGGACTGAGAGCGTGAGATGCAGTCGAGAGGCAGACACGAGTCTGGACACAGCACATATTTCTGTCATTTCAGGTGATTACTGGAGTAATATCACTCTTCCTTGGCAGAGTGTAAACATTATCAAGGCAGAAATTGTATATAATTATATGATAATTCTTTTTTTTTTTTTACAAAAAAATCAACTGCTAGAAATGTGGATTAAAGTTAGAAGAGAACAATGTGGATTCAGGAAGACTACTTAGTAGAGTACGCCAAGTAGACTCTGCAAAATAACAATCTATTATTTTTTTTATCCAAAATGCCATCAATGAAGAATGAGAGGCAAGAAACTCCTATATGAAACAATTTGGTGGGTAAAACTGTGAAGACTTGATTGTATATTGATTTGGGAGTCAAGGAGGAATAATCCATTAAGCATTGCTTTTAACATCCTAGCTTGCATAATTGAAGCAGATGTGGTGCCAATGCTTGAGTCAGGAAACCCAGCAAAGGGAGGAGTTGCTTGTGGAAGGTTGTGGATTTAGGCTCACATTTTAAGTCTTTATGAGTCTAAGGAGAACTGTCATGCACCCGAGTGGACTAGCATTAGGATCTAGAGAAAATGTTCAGACCAGGCAAATGTAAGATGCTTGTGTAAAATCTAGAGATGGAAATAGCTGTAGGATAAACTATGGCTACATATGTTATTTCAAAATATGATATGTCTCGCTCTTCTAGTACTGTGGGAAGGTCATATTATCCCTGCTATAATTGATTGTAATTATAAGGAAACATTGGAAATCAAAAGGGGAAGCATTAGATAAATAATAGATCTGTATAGATTATCTTTCAGAATCAAAACCAAGAAAATGAAACATCAGAGAATTGTCCTAAACTAAAGAAAGTAAAGATACACAACAAATGAAACACAAGGAGAGATTCTGAACAAAATCCTGAATAGCAGAGCAAGGACAAGTGGAAGACAATACAGCCTTGTGTAATGAGAAGTCAACCATTAATCACTAGTTATAAACCAGAGAATGCAGGGGTTCTTCATCTGTGGTCACTACTATATATATCTTGTAGCTCACACTTAAGGCTATATGTTATAATATTGTTTAAAATGTTAAGTGCTTGAAGGAGTATCATGTGCTATGCTCTTGAACCTCTTGGTTCCTGCAAAATTAGTTAGAAATGGGGAAAGCATAACCTTGATTCTTACCAGTCCCATGGTCTCTGCTTCCTTTCCCCTGATGACTAAGCCAGAGACTTTCAAGTCCATTACACCCCACAGATATACCCATAAGATTGAGAAATTCAATGTAGTTCTTAATCAACGAAAACTTCACAAAACAGCTAGTGTATGTATGAATGTGTGTGTGGGCACATGCTTAGATGTATGTATATCTGTTATAATGTATGCATATATGAGTATATTTGTGTATGTGGTTATATGTGTATATGTGTGTGTTTATGTGTTTTTGAATGCATGTGGTATGTATGTGTGTATGTGTGCATGTATGTCTCTCTCAATCTCTCTCTCTCTCTCTCTCTCTCTCTCTCTCTCTCTGTGTGTGTGTGTGTGTGTGTGTGTGTGTGAGAGAGAGAGAGAGAGAGAGAGAGAGAGAGAGAGATGTGTTTTCACTGAACCATAATAATTGCCTTTTTGCTGAATTCCAGTGCCTTGCCAGGACTTTCCACAATCTTTTACTGCAAGATAACCTTTTTTCTTTCTTTTTTTCTTTTTATTGAATATATTCTTCATTTACATGTCAAATGTTATACCCTTTTCCGGTTCCCTCCCTCCCCAAAAACCCCCAATCCATCCTCCCACCCCCTGCCTCCAAGAATATGACCCTCCACCCAACCCACTCCCACCTACCTCCCTCAATTTCTCCATGCTGAGGCATCTATTGAGTCTTCATAGGACCAAGGACCTCTCCTTCCACTGATGCCCAACAAGGCATTCCTCTACTATTCTTTTGGCTGGAACCATGTGTACTCCTTGGTTGATAGTTTAGTACCTGGAAACCCTGGGGCGTCTGGTTGGCAGGCATCTTCCTATGGGACTGCAAACCCCTTCAGCTCCTCCAGTCCTCGCTCAGTCCAATGGTTGACTGCTAGCATCTGCCTCTGTATCTGTAAGGCTCTGTCAGGGCCCCTCCAAAAGACAACCATAACAGGTTCCTTTTGGTATGCACTTCCTGTCATCCATAGTAGTGTTGGGATTTGGTGAGTATAGGATGAATCTCCAGGTAGGTCAGTCTCTGGGTGGCCTTTTCTTCAGTCTCTGCTCCACACTTTGTCTCCATAATTGCTCCTGTGTATATTTTGTTCCCTTTCTCAGAGGAAGCAAAGCACCCCCCACTTCGGTTTTCTTTCTTCTTGAGCTTCCGGTGATCTGTGAATTGTAACTTGTTTATTTGAGCTTTTGGGTTAATAGCCACTTATCAGTGGCTGCATACCATGTGTGTTCTTTTGTGATTGGGTTACCTCACTCAGGATGACACTTTATAGTTTCATCCATTTGCCTAAGAATTTCATGAATTATGTTAACCTTTTAAAAAGACTTGCCTGTCAGTGTCTGATATAGGCTATTGTTTTTTAAAAATAGTGGGACCAACTCTGTGAAGAATTGAGTTGGGATTTTGATGGATATTGCATTGAATCTGTATATTGCTTTTGGCAAAATGGCCATTTTAACTATATTGACTCTACCGATCCATGAGCATGGGAGGTTTTCCCATTTTTTGAGGTCTTCTTCCATTTCCTTCTTCAGAGTCTTGAAGTTCTTGTCATACAGATCTTTCACATGTTTGGTAAGAGTCACCCCAAGATACTTTATACTGTTTGTGGCTATTGTGAAGGGGGTCATTTCCCTAATTTCTTTCTCAGCCTGCTTATCCTTTGAGTATAGGAAGGCCACTGATTTGCTTGAGTTGATTTTATAACCTGCCACTTTGCTGAAGTTGTTTATCAGCTGTAGGAGCTCTCTAGTGGAGTTCTTTGGGTCACTTAGGTAGACTATCATGTCATCTGCAAATAATGATAGTTTGACTTCTTCCTTTCCAATTTGTATCCCTTTGACCTCCTTATGTTGTCGAATTGCCCGAGCTAGTACCTCAAGTACAATATTGAAAAGATAAGGAGAAAGGGGGCAGCCTTGTCTGGTCCCTGATTTCAGTGGGATTGCTTCAAGTTTCTCTCCATTTAGTTTGATGCTGGCTACCGGTTTGCTGTATATTGCTTTTACTATGTTTAGGTATGGGCCTTGAATTCCTGTTCTTTCCAAGACTTTAAGCATGAAAGGATGCTGAATTTTGTCAAATGCTTTTTCAGCATCCAATGAAATGACCATGTGGATTTTTTCTTTGAGTTTGTTTATGTAGTGGATTGTATTGATGGATTTCCGTATATTGAACCAACCCTGCATTCCTGGGATAAAGCCTACTTGATCATGGTGGATGATCGTTTTGATGTGTTCTTGGATTCGGTTGGCAAGAATTTTATTGAGTATTTTTGCATCGATGTTCATAAGGGAAATTGGTCTGAAGTTCTCTTTCTTTGTTGGATCTTTGTGTGGCTTTGGTATCAGCATAATTGTGGCTTCGTAGAAGGAATTGGGTAGTATTCCTTTTGTTTCTATTTTGTGGAATAGTTTGAAGAGTATTGGTGTTAACTCTTCTTTGAAGGTCTGATAGAATTCTGCACTGAAACCATCTGGTCCTGTGCTTATCAAATTCATCTGGAACAACAAAAAACCCAGGATAGCTAAAACTATTCTCAGCAACAAAAGAAAGTCTGGGGGAATCAGTATCCCTGACCTCAAGCAATACTACAGAGCAATAGTGTTAAAAACTGCATGGTATTGGTACAGTGACAGGCAGGAGGATCAATGGAACAGGATTGAAGATCCAGAAATGAACCCACACACCTATGGCCACTTGATCCTCGTCAAAGAGGCTGAAAACATCCAATGGAAAAAAGATAGCCTTTTCAACAAATGGTGCTGGTTCAACTGGAGGTCAGCATGCAGAAGAATACGAATTGATCCATCCTTGTCTCCTTGTACTAAGCTCAAATCCAAATGGATCAAGGACCTCCACATAAAGCCAGACACTCTGAAGCTAATAGAAAAGAAACTGGGGAAGACCCTTGAGGACATCGGTACAGGGAGAAAGTTTCTGAACAGAACACCAATAGCGTATGCTCTAAGAGCAAGAATTGACAAATGGGACCTCATAAAATTACAAAGTTTCTGTAAGGCAAAGGACACCATCAAGAGGACAAATCGGCAACCAACAAATTGGGAAAAGATCTTCACCAATCCTACATCAGATAGAGGGCTAATATCCAATATATATAAAGAACTCAAGAAGTTAGACTCCAGAAAACCAAACAACCCTATTAAAAAATGGGGTACAGAGTTAAACAAAGAATTCTCACCTGAAGAACTTCGGATGGCGGAGAAGCATCTTAAAAAATGCTCAACTTCTTTAGTCATTAGGGAAATGCAAATCAAAACAACCCTGAGATTTCATCTTACACCAGTCAGAATGGCTAAGATTAAAAATTCAGGAGACAGCAGGTGTTGGAGAGGGTGTGGAGAAAGAGGAACACTCCTCCACTGCTGGTGGGGTTGCAAATTGGTACAACCACTCTGGAAATCAGTCTGGCGGTTCCTCCGAAAACTGGGCACCTCACTTCCAGAAGATCCTGCTATACCACTCCTGGGCATATACCCAGAGGATTCCCCACCATGTAATAAGGATACATGCTCTACTATGTTCATAGCAGCCCTATTTATAATTGCCAGATGCTGGAAAGAACCCAGGTATCCCTCAACAGAAGAGTGGATGCAAAAAATGTGGTATATCTACACAATGGAGTACTATTCAGCCATTAGAAACAATGAATTCATGAAATTCTTAGGCAAATGGATGTAGCTAGAGAACATCATACTAAGTGAGGTAACCCAGACTCAAAAGGTGAATCATGGTATGCACTCCCTAATAAGTGGATATTAACCTAGAAAACTGGAATACCCAAAGCATAATCCACACATCAAATGAGGTACAAGAAGAAAGGAGGAGTGGCCCCTGGTTCTGGAAAGACTCAGTGAAGCAGTATTTGGCAAAACCAGAATGGGGAAGTGGGAAGGGGTGGGAGGGAGGACAGGGGAAGAGAAGGGGGCTTACGGGACTTTCGGGGAGTGGGGGGCTAGAAAAGGGGAAATCATTTGAAATGTAAATAAATTATATCGAATAAAAAAAATTAAAAAAAAATAGTGGGACCATTTTGATCTACCACAAATTTCCTTACCAGCACTGAACAAAATATTTTCTATGTGGTAAATTATTGCCTATAGACACACACAACCTGTGTTTGTATGAGAGAGAAAGAAAAAAAACAAGATAGGGATTACCATGAACTCACTGACTGCTCCATGTAACATTTTAAAATATAGACATTAATTGAACCCATAGGCTTCCTGTCTGTAAAGCAGAAGGTGGTTGGCCTAATGAACAGAAGCATCCCTGTGTTTATTTAATTGTGCTACACTAGATGGTGCATATCTCCAGATGAACAGATAACACATGCCTCATTAGGCTTCTTCTCATTTTTGCACTTCAGGTACTTGGACTAGATGGCAGACTAGATGTTGCATGGTGTATTCAAGCGTGACAAGATGTCAGAGAAGCAGAAGAATGAAAAGTGCCCCGTGCCTCCAGAAGACACAGCCTCTCACTTTTCATAATGCTGGATTGAACTGTGTGTCTAATGCATATTCATAAGTCCAAGGAGAATGTCTTAGATAAATGAACAAACATCCCAGGACGGCTTGCTGGGCAGCTCAGCAATTGCTTCAGAATTAGTAATGTGATATTTACAAAAGTGAAATGTTTGCTTCCCTTTAAACCTTTTCCTACATGTACTTATTGGCCAGTTTTAAATTTTTGTGTGTATAGAATTTTAACACTTTGGGTGGTTAAATATGATCCAACAATATTTTAGTTTTATAAGATATGAATCTTGAACATTTTTATTTTCTCAAATGGAATTCTTCACATTACAGAGATAATGTCTATGAAGTATATTTATCAACACCACCCCAAGGCCTCTTTTTACATCCATGTATTTACTTGTATTCCCACAAATAAGGAGCACTTACCTATGTGATACTAATACTTCTTAAAACAAATAGTACTAATGTCAGGACTTCACAGGCAATGAGAAACCAGACTGTTAATTGAAGAGGAACTGACACTATTAAATTTGATTCTATATGGAAATGATAAAATAATTAAAGCATTGCTTGTTCTTCTTAAGAAATTACTATTTAAGAATCAAGGAAGTCAACTCTCTTTACCGAGGGATGAAGCTTTGTAAGATGGACTTCCATAACGCTGGGATTTTAACTGGCATGATTCTGTGAAGGTAAACACTGCTATGGTGAGTTCATGAGTTTAACAGTTATGTCACCCCTAGAAGGTGGCATTCATGACATACCTCCCCACCCTTAAGCTTTCATTCCTTTTCTGTCTCCTTTCCATGATGTTCCCTGAACATTGGAGGAGGAGTGCGGATAAAGACATTGAGTCCATGGTTGAGCATTCACCACCACTTAGTCTACACGTCTTGACCAGTTATAAATCTGTGTATTGATCACCACACACCTCAAAGAGAATCTCCTCTGGCTGAGGCCAGGAGCAACACAGATCTGGATATAAACATAAACTGTATAGGAGACTGTGTGACAATGTGATCATTTAGCAAGACAAAAGTAAGTATTCCCTATGGCATTCCCAACCAGGGATTTTTGACCAAGTATACAATACTAGGCATGAATTCCCTTCTTTGGAGTAGGCTTCAAATCCAATAACAATCACACCACTGTTATAGTGGTGGTTACATCTTGCTAGGAATGATGGTATTATAGTTTGCTGGGTACAACCACAGAAGTCTAGTTATAATGGCTAGCCAAGAACAATGACAATAGCCTATGTTATTTTGGGTATTTCTGAGGCCTCTCTGACCAATAACATATAAGGTGATAACTGAAGTGTTTGTTTAATAATCCCTGCATTTGAGGAGCAGCTTTGTCCATATTTAGAGGCTATCTCTGTCAGTCTTTATTTTTAACAAGTTTACAAATGACTGTATTTTGATTTGCATTTCCCTGATGACTAAGGATGTTGAACATTTCTTTAGGTGCTTCTCAGTCATTCAATATTCCTCAAGTGAAAATTCTTTGTTTAGCTCTGTATCCCATTTTTAATAGGATTATTTGGTTCTCTGGAGTCTACCTTTCTGAATTCTTTGTATATCTTGGATATGAACCCTCTGTCAGATATAGGGTTGGTAAAGATCTTTTCCCAATTTGTTGGTTGCCATTTTGTCCTTTTGACAGTGTCCTTTGCCTTATAGAAACTTTGTAATTTTATGAGGTCCCATTTGCCAATTCTTGATCTTATAGCATAAGCTATTGGTGTTCTGTTCAGGAAATTTTCCCCTGTGCCCAAGTCCTCAAGGGTCTCCCTCAGTTTCTTTTCTATTAGTTTCAAAGTATCTGGTTTTATGTGTAGGTCCTTGATCCACTTGGACTTGAGTACCAGTCAGAAAGGCTAAGATAAAAAACTCGGGAGAAACCAGGTACTCAAGAGGATGTAGAGAAAGAGGAGCACTCCTCCACTGCTGGTGGGGTTGCAAGCTAGTACAACCACTCTGGAAATCAGTCTGGCGATTCCTCAAAAACTGGGCATGATACTACCAGAGGACCCCGGTATATGACTCCTGGGCATATACCCAGAGGATTCCCCAGCATGTATTCATAAGGATACATGATCCACTATGTTCATAGCAGCCCTATTTATAATATCCAGAAGCTGGAAAGAATCCAGATGTCCCTCAGCGGAGGAATGGATGCAGGAAATGTGGTGTATTTACACTATGGAATACTACTCAGCAATTAAAAACAATGAATTCATGAAATTCTTAGGCAAGTGGGTGGAACTGGAGAATGTCATCCTGAGTAAACCGGTAACCCAATCACAAAAGAACACACATGGTATGTACTCACTGATAAGTGGATATTAGCCCAGAAGCTCTGAATACCCAAGACACAATTCACATATCAAATGATGCCCAAGAAGAAGGAAGGAGAGGGCCCTAGTCCTGAAAATGCTCAGTGCAGCTGTTCAGGGGATTACCAGGACTGGGAAACAGGAAGGGGGTGAATGGGGAAGAGGGGGAGGGGAGAGGGCTTATGGGACTTTTGGGGAGGGGGATCCAGGAAAGGGGATATAATTTGAAATGTAAATAAAAAATATATCAAATAAAAAAAGAAAAATATGTTTAATATTTCAAAGGCCCTTTTCCACTAAAAGCAATGTAAAATTAAATGGTAGAATAAAGGCTCTGAGAGAATATATATTTAAAAAAAAACAAAAAAACCTAAAAACCAAATAACTGTGTTTCATAAGGTTTCTTTATACTTCCTTATTGTTTCTTAAACTCTTCCTCACTCTCTCGATTTCTGTGCCCCCCTTAACCTTTTAAACAGTTTAATAAACATTTTCAGTGACACAGGTAATTCAAGAAGAAATTCCATGGGAACACAAAGGCTTTCAGAGAAAAAGATGGAAAAATCCAGAAAAGCAGAAAAGATGGAAAAATCCAGAAAATCCAGCTGAGAAGCTCAGTAACACTTAGGGTTCAAGCCATAGCTAATGGGTTTAATATCCCAGAAACTGTTTCCTGTATAATAAGGCAACATTATTCTTTTACTTTCTTTCTTTTGCTTTTTTTTTTCTTATGAAAATGGACTCTGGTTTATTTGCTATTGGGAACACACAAAAGTCCTTTGAATGGCTGATGTGTTCCTCTCTTCTCCATGTCCTGTTTCTCCCACAGGAGTCTTCCTTTCTCCCTTTCTGGCCCCACACATACTTTCCTTAAAACAAACATCCTTGTTTTAAAAGCAAAGAAGACTCTGCTCTCCATTTTTGTTTGACTTCCCACACATTGCTGTTAACGATTCCCCAAACACAGATGGAAGACAGGCTTAGACTCTTCCACTGTAAGCTATTTCACAAGATCTCTGCCCTTTAAATATTTTGATTTGTTCTTCTGGAAAGAAACTTTCCCTGTCAGGGATCCCCCTGCTCCCTACTTGCTCACCACCATCAAGAATTAGTTATTTGTGAATGTTACCATTTTGGTAGTTTAAGCCTTTTAGTGATACAGGGCTCAAAACAAACAGTAATCTTGGATTTAAGATTACTAGGTGCATCTAGGGTGCACCCATGGAAAAGAAATATTTTTACTTCAGTTAATTATCAATCATAATTTTCTGTTTTACCATTGAGCTAAGGAAGGTGTAGCCAACACTCTCAGTGGATTGAGGACATTTCAGACTACTGTTTGTCCTTGTTCCTGGAGTTCAAGACCACTGGCTTTTCATGATGTCAGAAGTGATGCAGACTGTTCCTTTTCAAGGGGGTGGGCTTCACTTTGTTATAACCATATTGCCAGCATAAAATATTTTAAAAGGCTATTGAGCATGGTTCCAAAATCATCTAATGCTTGTACTTGGAAGAGGTTCAGCATAGAACAAAAAGTACATGGTTCAGAGATTACTCAGCAATCCAAATGCCTGAGAACTTGCCCATGGATCTGCCCTCCAGCCTTATCATAACCACAATCTTAACCTTATCTTAAACCAGTATCAGCCGTGTACTTCTAATGCCAATATTTATCATAGCATAATTCTTCCAACATTGCTACTTGTTTAAAAAACTTGAGGCACCTCTAATTGAAGAACATTCATTGCACCAGATCCCCCAAACTGAGAGGAACACATTTATCTTTCCCTCCCCTATTCACTCCCTTCCTTCCTTCAAAGCACAAGCTTGGAAGTAAATAATATAGCATTAAAATTCCAGATGATTTTGAAGAATGCATGTCAATATATGATGCATACAGTCCTATACCTTGAGACTAGAACATATTTAAAATTAAATTTGAACTGATTTTGATATTTCTATGTTTCTTGTAATCCATAGATGATAGAATTTTTGGCTATGTATACAATACACAATTCTTTACATATATATATATATATGTGTGTGTGTGTGTGTGTGTGTGTGTGTGTGTGTCAAACACAGAAATATTTCATTAACAGTACCACTGATACTGAGTATAAACGCATGCACATATACATACATCAAACTTAAAAATCTATATCCCATAAATCTGATTTTCTGTTATGTATTTTTTAATTTTATCATTTAAACTTATATATTATATACTCAATATTGAAGCCCACACATCCCTATATATGAAAGAGATATCTGTACAGATAAGTAGATGCAGTGAGATCTCTATTATATAGTATAAATTTTATATAATGTAATTGAGTAATTATACAGCTACAGATATATCTATTTTTGTACTTTTGTATATGAATTTAGCATGCAATATAATGAATATATTATAGGTTTTGAATGTAATATGTATATCAGAAACATCAATTATATATTTATGTTATACAAGTATCTGTATATCTACATTTACAAACAGAAAGATAAAAATATCAACCAATGAGGTCTCACAGGATATGGATTCTAACTCTTCTCTTCTTGACAAGAATTATATGTGCAAACAAGTGTGTGTCCTCAGACATTCATGCAGTCTACCTTAATACTGTCCTTTACCAATCTTATTTGTGTTTCTTCTAGGCATGAGGTAGAATTGCACCTCCTTTGAGGTTAGATGAAGAAATGTGACTTACATGGCCAGTGGAATAGGGGCAGATGTGATGCATTGCACACACAAGTGGAAGTTCCAAAGCCACTGTTTAGCTTGCATCATTCTCTGTCCTACGGTGACTGTCAAGTGTATTCGCTTGACATCTTTGCCAGGCTGGGTTGTTGATTGGTTAGGATACACAGACAATTCTAATACCCTGTGATGGGAAAGATTGGCAGGAAATAAACTTTGGTTGTACAAAATTGCTGCAATATGTGTGGTGGTTGTTAACTGAGCACAGAGACATAACCCAGCTTGAGTGTTGGGAAACTTCCTGTAAAAGGCCATAGAGTAGGCAGTTTGGCTTTTATGGCCTACATATGGTCTCTATAATATATTTTCTAAGTCCTTTTTTCTTCTCATTACAAACAACATTCAAAATACATTCTTAGGGTACAGCCCATATGAATGTTTGCCCAGTGGGCTGTAGTCTTTTAATTTTCACCCCATGACTTCTTGGGATAAAGAAAGGAAAGTGAGGGCCGAGAAATAGGCCATTGACTAAGAGCACTTGCTTCTCTAGCAGACCCTAGTTTAGTTTGCAGTATTCACATCTGGCTGCTCACTAATAGCTGTAACTCCACCTTCATTGGGTCCCATGTCATCTTCTGAATGCCACAAGCACATAGATATGTATCTACATAGATATGGTAACATGAACAGAGGCACAGACACATACACAGTTACACACACATGCTCATGCACACACACACACATACACACACACACACTCCACACACATACACTGAGACACAACACAGGGGCATACACACACAAAAAATAACAAAGCAGAAATGAGGATGTAGCTATTTAGGAAAAAGAGGACATACGTCTTGTTGCTGTCCAAACCACAGTTAACATGTCAGTCTAAACAATTTATAACAGCATTTAAAAAAAAAAACCTCCTTAGAAATTCTCCATTATCCATTTCATTTACTTTATTTTTATATAGAATGTCAAATTCAAATGGATCTCTGTGGTGACATAAAGTTTCTCAAGGTATTTCCTTGAGCATTAAGATCTACACACAAATGCACACATACATGATGGAGGGCTGTCTCAATATAAAACAGTATTCTACATGCTGCATCCACAAGATCATTTTTAGCATTATACCTGTCATATGAAATGGAATGGCCACTCCTTGGAGCACAATGAACTGTCTTGTTTGGTTCTGTCTTGTTACTGAGGACCTAGAGTCCGCGTCATTGCCAAAATGGGAGGTCTGTGTCAACTTTTCATGTTTTTCTAAGTATCTGCATTTAGCCTTATGATTTGCTCTAGGATTGCAATGCATCTGGACAATTTGGTCAATCAGGGTTTGTTTTCCATTTGTTAGTGATGTTAAATAAGCTCAGGTTAATATCTGAGAGTGTAACACTGTCAAATTATCTTGGTTTTGTAAGAAGCACACCTTGGAGATGCAAGGACTTCCTTGAGTTTTTAGCCTTTCCAGATCAGTTGTTTTATAAGATTGAAAAGAATTGGTAGTAGCAGTTTCTGGAAACTGTCAGGGTTTTAAAAGCAATAAACAGGGCTCATCATAGAACTTGTTACCTGTGATGGACACCCTGCTCCAGTGGACTGCTTCCCTCTAGTACACGATCATCATCTTCCCATGTTTGAGCTTTCCAAACCCAATTATGGAATTATACAATAAGAACCAAGTGTTTTCCACTTACAGTTACATCTGAAGGTTGTATCAAAGTCAAGAAATGGAGCATCATATGATGAGTTACAAATTAGAGGCTAAGTTAAATACACTTTCATATACAATATAAGATGGAACTGGAAAAAACTTGAGACACACAGAGCTTACAGAGACTTGTGTTCCACACAGAATGATCCTCAAGAGATAAACGGGCATAAGTAACAAAATGTCGCATTTCAGGGGTAAGCAGTGGACCTGCAGGAGCTTTGCAACCCACCACGCTTTCTTTTACATCCTTCTTTCAGTTCAGTCTACAACTCCAGTCCACGGAACGCTGCCTCCCACACTCAGGGTGCCTTCCATCCTAAACTAAACCTTTCTGAAAACATCTTTCTAGACACACTGAGGGGTGAGTACCATTGATTATTTTTAATCCTGTCAAGTTGATCAGAAAGGTTAATGATCACACATTCCATGTAGACAAGAAAGAATGGCGTATATCTTAATATCCTATTACAGTTCCTTTTTATTTCTATTCTGTAGTAGTGAACTACTTGCTGGGGATACTTTAGGTAATAAAACATCAATGCAGATTCCTCTTCACTTCCTATGCATGCATTTCAAGATTTTTACTAAAAGTCTGCTGTCCAACAAATATCAATATGTCAGAAAAGTTGTTCTGCAGAACATGATCATGTAGAAAGACATACTTGATGAACACTGGTAGAATCGATCAGCTAATTCTGAGTGCTTCCTATGGTTATGAAAAAGATCTTCACCAATCCTACATCAGATAGAGGGCTAATATCCAATATATATAAAGAACTCAAGAAGTTAGACTCCAGAAAACCAAACAACCCTATTAAAAAATGGGGTACAGAGTTAAACAAAGAATTCTCACCTGAAGAACTTCGGATGGCGGAGAAGCATCTTAAAAAATGCTCAACTTCTTTAGTCATTAGGGAAATGCAAATCAAAACAACCCTGAGATTTCATCTTACACCAGTCAGAATGGCTAAGATTAAAAATTCAGGAGACAGCAGGTGTTGGAGAGGGTGTGGAGAAAGAGGAACACTCCTCCACTGCTGGTGGGGTTGCAAATTGGTACAACCACTCTGGAAATCAGTCTGGCGGTTCCTCCGAAAACTGGGCACCTCACTTCCAGAAGATCCTGCTATACCACTCCTGGGCATATACCCAGAGGATTCCCCACCATGTAATAAGGATACATGCTCTACTATGTTCATAGCAGCCCTATTTATAATTGCCAGATGCTGGAAAGAACCCAGGTATCCCTCAACAGAAGAGTGGATGCAAAAAATGTGGTATATCTACACAATGGAGTACTATTCAGCCATTAGAAACAATGAATTCATGAAATTCCTAGGTAAATGGATGGAGCTAGAGAACATCATACTAAGTGAGGTAACCCAGACTCAAAAGGTGAATCATGGTATGCACTCACTAATAAGTGGATATTAACCTAGAAAACTGGAATACCCAAAACATAATCCACACATCAAATGAGGTACAAGAAGAAAGGAGCGACCCCTGGTTCTGGAAAGACTCAGTGCAGCAGTATTCGGCAAAACCAGAACGGGGAAGTGGGAAGGGGTGGGTGGGAGGACAGGGGAGGAGAAGGGGGCTTACAGGACTTTCGGGGAGTGGGGGGCTAGAAAAGGGGAAATCATTTGAAATGTAAATAAATTATATCGAATAAAAAAAATAAAAAAAAAACAAAAAAAAACCCAACAACAACAACAACAAAAAAAAAAGAAAGTTGATGTTATAGGTACACTAAGCCCAATGTGTAAGACATCCCACCACCCAATGATGAAACATGTTAATAAATTGTTGCTGTTCTGGTTTTGAGACAGGACTGCATGTAGTCCAGGACCTGCCGCAAACTTACTGTGGAGCTAAGGATAACTCTTAGTTACTAATCTTCCTACCTGCATTTCCTGGGACTACAAAGCATGCATTACTACAATTAGCTTAAGTGGTGCTGAGGATTGAACTCTGTTTCATGCTTATAAGACAAGGACTCTACTAACTGAACTATACCTCCACTCCCATGTGGCATATATATTACAATATAATTACATTATTCATTTCTTCTCTTCCCTCCCAAACTTCCCATATAGCTTATACTCTTTTGCTTTCTTTCAAGTTCATGACTTCTTTTTAATTGATTGCTATTGCATGTATAAACTGTCAGTTATTCATGAAGTTATTGACTATGAAAAATACAAATTGATTGTGAATCTGTTCTACCTACTAGGGAACAGTAGGCCTATGTGGCTGTTGTTTTTGGAATGTTACTCTAGTTTCAGAAGTTTTGGAAAGCTATGAGTCATGTATTCTATTCACTAATATAATGAATCTAAGTCTTATTTAAATGTTTGTTTTAATAGCATTTAATCATTAATAATTTAAGAACAAGATAAATATGACATCCTATAGGCTACATTACTGTAACTTGCTAACAATTTGAGCTCATGCCACATTATAAATTCTATTGAAGTATGAAATGGTGTAGTTTGAAAAGCGCTGTTCTGGAACTGGTCTAGTCCCAAGCAGCACCCTGGGGCTAATGGGCATTTGAGGACATAGAATAGAAATGAGTGCAGCCATAAGCAACTCTAAGAAAAACCATCTTGGGCTGGGTCTTATGTGGGTGGATCCGTGGCATCATGAGCAATAGTAATCAGGGCAGCTAAATGTCTGACAGCATCTTCATTCAATGATAATCACACCCAGACAAGAAACAATGCACTATTTCCTTTCTGCAAAAAGGGAAGAAGTACAGCTTTAGTGTTAAAGAAACATGCTCACCATAGCCACGTTTATAGCAAGTATCACCATGAGGGTAATGCTCTACTTCAGTGACTCTTGACTGAGGCCTGGACTGCATGGCTACTGATTAACTGAGCTTAATAAAGTATGCACATGGAATTTCAGTAGTTTTAAAGCTACACTGCATGTTTCCAGTTTTTACACAGTTCCATGACAAGCAATCAAAATTTTTTTATTAAAAAATATGCAACTTCTGTTCTGATATTTTATTTGAGGAAGATTAAATAATAGTAGGATTATGACAATAATAATATATAATATCTCAGATTGTACCCACGACAAACGCTGTTTGTACTTCCATAACCATAGTGTGTGAAAACATTCTTTTACTCCTATTCTGTAAATGAAGTAAATAAGTACTAAATAGTTATCCAAGTAATTGACTGCTATAAAAAGCCAATAGTGAAGTAGTCTGCATTGGTCAAACTCCCAAGGTCATACTATGATATTGTATTTACAAAAATAAACAAAGACTAAACGCTTACAGAAATTATAAGATTTGAAACAATATTCCCAAGTCCTGGGTATTCTGCTTAAATTCCATATACAATTTAGTTATCACAATAATTCAGCAACATCATGGGACAGATACACTACACATGTACCAAAAGTCCTTTAGGGAAACAAGTATTACCTACAGTCAGAAATGCAGAGAATGGAATATATTGCCTCAAAGTTCTTCAGAAGATGAGCACAATTTAGACCATCACTGAATATTTTTCATCTAGTCAGTAAAAGTCATAATCTTAGTGAGATTTCTCTAAGGTAATTATGGTCTTTATAAAATGCTGCGATTTATTTAAAACATATGTGTATTCAACCATAAAAATAAAGTGGAGAACAATGCAAATCAAATTGCATAATTTGTTCAAATACATGTCTCTTTGGTCACACCTTCTTAATGAATAGAAGCAGACAAGCAAGGCAGCTAATAAGCTATTTTAATAGGGTGATGTAACGGTGTGTGAACTGTCACCTCCTGGGAGAGTGACTGACAGATTCCTGGTCTCATTACTGTGTAGATTAGTATCAGAGAATTCATTAGTGCCCAGTATGGCAGCTCTGCTCAGTGTCCTTAATTTGAAGAAAGAGACAGCAGGCCGGTGTGCCCAGGCACCTCCAAAAACGATGATCTGGAGTTGAAGGCTTTTAGGGCAAAGGACTCTCCTGAGAAGATGGCAATTATTCATGGCTTTTTCAAGCCAATGGTGACAGCTCTCTCCTTTAGTATATATCACTACATAAAAAAAAAAAAAACCTACAAGGGGACTGGATTTCACATTACCTTGGAAGAAAGAGATTTAATACAGACTATTTCAAAGGTATGCTATATCTGTATGGCTGAGCTTAATGATACACAATTTGACTTTACAGAAGGATGACAGCAAACAGAAGCAGCATAGAAAAATGTAATTTATCAGTAACTCTAGCATGTAATTTTTATGCAATAGGTTTGACCCCTTCACCAAAACTTTGTATTGATGGATTTTAAAATCCTCTATATGCTATTCCTACAAATAGAACCATTTCTCTGAAGAAGCTTTATAACAAGCACAAACAATATTCTAGTTGTTGGACAAGAAACAGAACCCACAAAGCATTGTTCATATTCTATCAAAAAATCTTTCCAACTTTGACTCCAGCTTTTAGAAATAAATTCATCTTACAAGCAACAATACCCATGTGGGTGTTTATATTTGAAACCAAATGTTTCAAATGTAACTGTGATGTAATATTTCGGTTTAATTCTATTCTAATCTCTTAATTCCTAGTATAATATTTCTTTTTTAAAATAATACTGTTCAAGCTGTTGATTATATTTTAAAATTTGATTCAATTTTATTTTCCCAGATAGCAGTAACACAGGATATGTACATTGAAAAATACAGAATAACCATCTCAGGGGAAAACGACTTTTCATGTTAAGTTTTATAAGAAAAATTACTGTGAACTTACAATGCATCAGGCATAATACTGGTGCTTTGCAAAAACACTCTGATATATTCATCAATCCAGTGACAGAAGTACATATTACTATTTCCATTATTAATATAAAAACAAGTCTCAGGGAGGTAAAGAAAGTTGCTTCAGAAAGAATGTGACAGAGCTACAGTAGCAGCAGAGTAGCTATGCAATAAATATTGTTTGAACAAATAGTGCGTTATTTGCACACACAATCTTGGCTGCAAAAGCTAGGCTAATCTTGTTAATAACAGTGACTTTTCTCAGCAACAACTCTGTAGAGCAGAAGACACAGCCAGGCTGGTTTTTCACTATCAGCTCTGGGATCTAGTGAGAGCGTCCTCCTCTCAACCATCTTATAGACCCAGAGCCACTCACAGTCAGGTGGTGGGCTCTGGATATACCATCTGAGCTCATTGGTTGCCTTTTACTCTTATTAGCTGCATATAACGCTTGATTAAAATTTCTGTGCATATTGTTTAAATCACTTATATCAGGAAATTATATATAATATAGACTTATCTGGGAGATTGAAAATTTTAGCAATTGAGAACCATGTCGACATGTGGCACATGGTCAATCATTGTCAGTCATTAGCGCAGCTACACCGAGCATGTTTATGATACTATGTGGGTGGCTCTCCTTCAAGAGACTAGAACGGTTACTTCAAACTCTTATCTATTTCATAGCTGGGAACCCAGGCTCCTTTTTCTTTAGCTTTACTTTTGATGAATTCAGATTCTCAAGATGGTATTCTCTTTGTTTTCAAGAGAACCTGCTACTGATCTCCTTTCAGACTTACAAAGAGAAATATCCATAACTCTCCCTCTCAGGGAGTGGCTGAAGATCAGTCCTGGGCATAGCTGTGTCGCTTTCTCTGCTGCTGAATGGCAGTTTACAACGCTCAAGTCTGAGCCTCCCTGTCTTCGTGTCCACACTACCCACTCTAGCATCTTTAAGAAGATGTTGAATTAGAATAGTAATGTCGAGAGCACATGAGTCAGCTTGGTTGTATGAAGTGAGTGACTTAAAGCAAGCTAGAGTGGGGTGTTTGCAAAGAGTTTCTATACAAACATGTTCTTGATGCTTTTCTTTTCAACTCTCCTGGCAATTGTTGATGATAAATGAGTGCTCGGAGGTTATCTTTGACATTTCTTTCTCATTGGATATTCAATCATGGTGTCTGTTTGCTCACAGAACAAAAGGAAATCATGTGTGCCTGCTTTAGAAAGCTGACATACAAATCAATATCTGTTTGTTTTTTATTATAAGCTAAATCATTAATGCTTATACTTATTTATCATTTCATTGCATTTAGTTATCAATTAATGAGTATCAGATATTTAAATATTAAATAAAAATTTGTTCCACAATATGTCAATTGCAAAGTAAAAATTGTTTTTACCAGAACAAGATGGCGATGCAATATTTTTTCTTTTCTTGGTATGTTAGTCAGAATTCTCTAGAGGAACAAAACACAGACACACACACACACACACACACACACACACAAACACAAACACACACACTATCTATATATATATATATACACACACATACATATATATGTATATATACAATTATGTATATATATATATATATATATATATATATATATATATATATAAAATTAGATGTGTTAGAATGTCTTATAGTATGTGGTCCAGCTATTCAAACAATGGCTCTCTATCAATGGAAAGTCCAAGAATCCAGGAGTTAGTTGACTAGTCCATGAGTCTGGATGTCTCACCGGGTCTACAATATATGCCAGAATCTCATAGTAGATTTTATTGTCAAGCAAGCAAGCAAGGAATGGACTTGATCAGGACAGTGCGAGCTAACAGGCATGGAGAGCAAGCTGTCTTCTCCCATGCCTTTTATATAGGCTGTCAGAAGAAAGTGGCTCTTTCCACCTCAAAAGATCTGGATCCAGAGGAGATATGGATCTTCCCACTTCAATTCATTTAACTAACGTCCCTCAGAGGATACCCAGCCACTTCGGTTTTAGTTAATTTCAATTGTAGTTAAGTTGACAACCAAGAGCAGCCATCACAAGTTCAGCCCTTGTCAACTTGATATACAATCATATTTTCTTATGTTATCCTTAATTTCCAAATGAAAACAATAACAATAATTACACATAATATGGTGTGACTGACCCTTGTACAACAGCAAGCATGATTACGGACCTCTGTTCTGTCCTCTGTTGAAACATGGTCGTAGAGTTTTACTCCAAATGTAGCACTTTACAAACAGCATCAGGCAGACCCTGAGTGTGCTGGCTAGGCAGCCTGCTCTCAGCAGTGAGCCCCAGCTCCCATTGGGAGATTGTCTCAAATAACAAGGTGAGGGGGAATAGTGGACAGCTTTTGAAGAATGACACCAGAGATTAATCTCTGCCTCTGACCTACACCTAACCTATAAACACACACACAAACACACACACACACACACTCATGCACCCATGCACAAACATGTACACATATGTTCACATAGTCACACACATGCTTAAAATGCTCACACACATACACATGCATTCATGTATATTCATATAGTATACACACATACATATACACAGGTAACTTATGCATATACACATATACACTTGAATGCACATGCACAAAACTAGTGAATAAATATCTTTTATTACTGTGTATCTTTAAGATATAGAGCATTCAGTGTATAAAAGAATTTTAAAGTGCTAACTGTTTTGTGTAATTTTTGTGCATGTGATAGTACTCAGAATTTATATCTTCACATGTGTTATATATTATGAACATCTTATTTAACTCTATTTACATACAATGTTCTCGGCACTGGGAAACAGCAGATCTCTAAAAAATTGATTCATGCTTAACAATCATTAAAATCTGTAAAGCTTTGAATGTTTAATGTTTTTAGACTGAAAAGAACAGTTAAAATTATACTCTCTGAAGTTTCATATAGGATATTTCATTATAACCCTAAGTAATTGGTGTTATTTTAAGTTTATTTTGATACTTTTCTAAAAATGAAAAATGACACCATCATTTGTGGGGTAGTCGCTGGTGGGAATTCTTTTTACAGCTGCCTGTGTCATTTGTCTTAATCAGGCAGCAAATAAGCCTCCATTTCTTCAGGACATTACGATTACTGTGTCTTTTTTATTCTGGCCACTGGAATTTCAAAAAGTATAGCTTACACTCTGTGTTTTTCCATCCATGTGGAAAAATATGCAGAATCTCTAAATTCTATGTTTCAATTCAACTATTTAAAATAATATAAGATTTTTAAAAACCTGGCACAACTGCCCAGAAAGAGAGGTTATGTTATATGCGTGTTTTAGCAGAGATATGTAAAATGTGTGAAAGTTCCATTACATAAAAGCAAATAGCATATACTCTTAAGCACACTGCTGACCCACTGAGGCTGTAGTGTTGCTCTACCAAGTATATATATGAATAATCGGTATGTGTTCTAAGTATATGCACACCTATATATGTATGTAAGTAGAGGAACGGTATTTACTGAAAAAGTAGCTATCTTAAATATTTTAGAGGTTATGTGTATGGCTCGCAAAAGTTAGTGAAGGATCAAAGTCTGTTCAGAATGGTATCATAATGAGGTAGTATGGAATCAGATTATGTGAAAAGCTGAATATTTACACAAGGGGGACAGAAAGCAGCTGGCTCTATGTAAACTAAAGAAAAGCCAACAAACATTCTAAGACAGCTCTTATTGATCTGAAAGGGACATAGCATCATTTTTAAGTGATGCAGTATCATTTTTACAAAGATTGTTACAAATTACAGATGTCACAAATGTTTTCTAAAACACAAGGTTGCAATGTGTGTGTGTGTCTTTCCTAAAAAACCAATTTGGGTTATCCTGCATAAAATTAAAAAAATATGTTTCTTTTATCTTTGTGACTTACTTTAAATTCAGTATGAATAGCTTATCTCTATCACATAGAGGAAACATTTTTACATCGAATGAAACAATTGTGGGCTATTTATAAATGTTTTATTTTTTTCTGAGGGTCTGAGCAAGTTTAAATTTCTTAGACATTGATATCAAGACTCTGTTGCAGAACATAAGATATACTTTGGTCATAGGCTTAAGAGAAATGTAGCTGAAACTGACTTGGATGATTCTTTCCTGGACACCTAGCTCTCATAGTATACAAATATGCTGTGCCTGCTGGCAAAAGATTAGTCAGTAGTCCTTTCTAGTGTAAGCCTTTGAACCAAAACAATATATTCCCTCAAAACACAACAGTGACATTTATATTCCTGGTAAGCAATAGTGGTACAATTTGATTTAAGGTCCATTTAATAGGAATCTGTGACTGGTATTATAAACCTATCAAACTATCCATGGCTGGTGGGGTCGCAGAACCTCAAGAAGAATCTTCTATTATTCTAAAGCAGTATATTTTTGAGCTGCAGTATTACCATATATTCTTATGCCCACAGATAAGTATAGCCTTCACACCTCGTCAAAGAAGCTTCACCACATATGCAGTGCGTGGCATATGGAGACTCTGCCAAGGAAACTCACAAGTGGTTACAATGCTGACAAAGACTGACTGACTATAGGTTGTCCATCCCCGGATGATACATCTACAACACAACCCTTGTTCCTAAGGCTCAGAGACATTAGGAAAGAGCAGAAAAAATTATAAGATCAAGAAGGTCAGACATTTACTTCAAGATAGTGTCTTTGAGGTGGACTGCTACCATGAAGTCACAACTGTAGGGAATCAAGACTGCAAAGTGACCACACTGGTTGACATGACTCCATAGATAGGGAAACTCTCCTCCTAGATGAGGAGCTAGAGGCAGTCAATAGCAAGTAAATATGGGCAGACCACTCTTCTCAAGGACAAAGCTCCTGGTAGGTCATCTAATTCCAAGCACTCAGCCCTAAACATATACACATAAACAATACTAATGAATCCAGGAGAGAGAGAGAGAGAGAGAGAGAGAGAGAGAGAGAGAGAGAGAGAGAGAGAGAGTATGTGTCTGTGTCTGTGTCTGTGTATGTGTCTGTGTCTGTGTGTGTGTCTGTGTCTGTGTCTGTAAAAAATTAATTAAAGAAGTCATGAGTTTTACAGGCAGTGTAGGGAACTCAAAGTGCTGTCTGGGGAAGAGATGAATGGAAATAATGTAAATAAGGTACTCAGGTAAGAAATTCTTATATATATATATATATATATATATATATATATATATATATATATATATATATATATCAGAGATACTCTCAAATAAAAAATTTCCAATTTATATGATAAAGGACTGCCTACTATATAGTTCTTTTTCTCAAGACTAGAGAAGCAGCAGCGGCAGCCCTCAACATGCAAGCACCACATAAGGGTCCCCAAAGGAGCCCGATGCCTTGAATTTCTCAGGAGACTGCAATTGCTTCTTTATCATATACAATTTTCTGTAGTCTGGGTCATTTATATACAGTAAACTCCAGTGATTGTTTTCTTTGTTTTCATTTTTTTAATTGTTGAAAAATGTATAGTTGTATACTAATTTCTGCCTACTGTACAAACATCAGCATGTCTAGAAAGTCAAGCGAGGTTTAATCATAGCAAGGATGGTGTTCACCACACGGTTTGTTATTGGCTCTTCTGCTATTTTAATGTGCATTTAAACATACCCAGAAAACTGTTACCCGAAGCACAGTTTCTAGTTAACATTATAGTAAAGATATATACCATTTTGTTTTAAGGAATATGCCAGCTATTGAGCCCAGGTGTCTCTCATGCTAATCAAGTGTTTTACCGTGGACCACTTTAGGTGGCTTTTTGTTTTGAAACCTCACACTTCATCATTTTGTGATTGGCTATTTCAATAGTCTGTCAAGGTTCAAACTTGTAGCATGTGGCATGCAGTTCATTTTTAAAGCAAGATAGTAATTGTGCAAACATTAATAACAAGTTTGTTTAGTCCATTCATCTATTGGTAGATATTTCAGTTACTTCTACTTCTTGACTACCATACTATATAGTGGTGCTGACTGCAGTGATGTACAAAACTACATTTAGAGCCTGTCTGCTATTATCAGAGGCACAGTTGTGTAACAGAAGGGGCCTCTCCTTCCTTCTTCTTGGGCATCATTTGATATGTGAAATATATCTTGGGTATTCCAAGCTTCTGGGCTAATATCCACTTATCAGTGAGTGCATACCATGTGTGTTCTTTTGTGATTGGGTTACCTCACTCAGGATGATATTTTCCAGTTCCATCCATTTGTCTAAGAATGTCATGAATTCATTGTTTCTAATGGCCGAATAATACTCCATTGTGTATATATTACACATTTTCTGTATTCATTCCTCCATTGAGGGACATCTGGGTTCTTTACAGCTTCTGGTTATTATAAATAGGCCTGCTATGAACATAGTGGAGCTTGTGTCCTTATTAAATGCTGGAGAATCCTCTGGGTCTATGCTCAGGATTGGTATAACAGGATCCTCCAGTAGCATTGTGCCTACTTTTCCGAGGAACCGCCAAACTGATCTCCAGAGTCGTACCAGCTTGCAATCCCACCAGTAGTGGAGGATTGTTCCTCTTTCTCCACAACCTCTCTAGTACCTGCTGTTGCCTGAGTTTTTTATCTTAGACATTCTGACCATTTTGAAATAAAATCTCAGGGTTGTCTTGATTTGCATTTCCCTGATGACTAAGGATGTTGAACATTGCTTTAGGTGCTTCTCAGCTATTCAATATTCCTCAGGTGAAAAATCTTTGTTTAGTTCTGTACCCCATTTTTAATAGGGTTACTTGGGTCTCTGGAGTCTAACTTCTTGATTTCTTTGTATATATTAGCCCTCTGTCAGATGTAGGGTTGGTAAAGATCTTTTCCCAATTTGCTGGTTGCCATTTTACCCTATTGACAGTGTTCTTTGCCTTACAGAAACTTTGTAATTTTATGAAGTCCCATTTGTCAATTCTTGATCTTAGGGCATAAGCTATTGGTGTTCTGTTCAGAAAATTTTCCCCTGTGCCCATGTGCTCAAGGTTCTTCCCCAGTTTCTTTTCTATGAGTTTCAGTGTGTCTGGTTTCATGTGGAGGTCCTTAATCCACTTGGAGTTGAGCTTAGTACAAGGAGATAAGAATGGATCAATTTGCATTCTTCTGCATGCTAGCTGCAAGTTGAGCCAGCATCATTTGTTGAAAAGGCTAATCTTTTTTCCACTGGATGGTTTTAGCTTCTTTGTCAAAGATCAAGTGAGGCTTTTCTAGTGAGGTTTGTATTGCCTGTTGAGACTTTTGGCTTTTCACATTTCATTCTTCATAGGTTATGTAGATCTGTGCAGCTAATGTATAATTTGCTAACAATTAGGTATAAAACTCAGAATCTTTTCTAATTTCCATAATTAGTGTTCTTTTAAATTTTCCTTTGTTTTATCCTTATCTTATTTTGATATTTTTTATTCAATATATTCTTTATTTACATTTCAAGTAATTTTCCCTTGCCTGGATTCCCCCTCCCTGAAAATCTCATAAGTCCTTTTCCCTCCCCCTGTTCCCCAATCCACCCCTTCTCACTTCGCTGTCCTGGTATTCCCCCACACTGGTGCACTGAGCCTTTCCAGAAATAGGGGCCACTCCTTCCTTCTTCTTGGACATCATTTGATATGTAATTTGTGTCTTGGGTATTCCAAGCTTCTAGGCTAATATCCGTTTATCAGTGAGTGCATACCATGAGTGTTCTGTTGAGACTGGGCTACCTCACTTAGGATAATTTTCTCCAGCTCCATTCATTTGTCTAAGAATTTCATGAATTCATTGTTTCTAATGGCTGAATAGTACTCCATTGTGAATATATAACACATTTTCTGTATCCATTCCTCAGTTGAGGGACATCTGGGTTATTTCCAGCTTCTGGGTATTATGAATAGTGCTGCTATGAACATAGTGGAGCATGTATCCTCTTTACATGCTGAGAAATCCTCTGGGTATATGCCCAGGAGTGGTATAGCAAGGTCTTTAACAAAATAAGAGAACCTTAGACCAATTTCCTTTATGAATATCGATGCAAAAATACTCAATAAAATTCTTGCCAACCAAATCCAAGAACACATCAAAACAATCATTCACCATGATCAAGTAGGCTTCATCCCATGGATGCAGGGATGGTTCAACATATGGAAATCCATCAATGTAATCTACTACATAAACAAACTCAAAGGAAAAAAAAACACATGGTCATTTCACTAGATGCTGAAAAAGCATTTGATAAAATTCAGCATCCTTTTATGTTAAAGGTCTTGGAAAGAACAGGAATTCAAGGCCCATACCTAAATATAATAAAAGCAATATACAGCAAACCAGTAGCCAATATCAAACTAAATGGAGAGAAACTTGAAGCTTTCCCACTAAAATCAGGGACTAGGCAAGGCTACCCTCTCTCTCCATATTTATTCAATATAGTACTTGAAGTTCTAGCCAGAGAAATTAGACAACAAAAGGAGGTCTAAGGGATACAAATTGGAAAGGAAGACGTCAAACTATCACTATTTACAGATGATATGATAGTATACTTAAGCGACCCAAAAACTCCATCAGAGAACTCCTACAGCTGATTATTTTGATATTTTTAAAAGTTACTGTCTTCAATGATGTTTTGTTTCTAAAAATTCTCTATTTCAGTAATCTTTGCTCTAGTTATTATTTATAGTCTTTCTTCTGCCCATACCTAATTAAATGCAACATAAATAATTATTGAGTCCATCAAGACTATCTAAAGCCAAACTACTTAATACACAGTATGGGATTTGAATTTTTTACATTTATTTATTTATTTACTCATTCATTCATTCATTTTCTTAGCAGAGGGAGTGCATGGATGTGAGTTCTACAGGATATAATTCAAGAATTCTCACCCCTGGAATCACCTTACCATTCTTAACCCCTTAAAATAACTTTTAGAAACTCCACATAACTAAGGTTCAGTATCACAATTACAGATGAAGGCTCTATTTACATTCAATGCATTGTATGCTTGCTCATGCAACATACAACATTCAAAAACTCCATCAATGTGTTATTTTATTCTAACAGATGGGCTAAAAACAAAAAGAGACAATGGCTGTAGTAGATACACAATGACTTAATGAATATTGATAATAGTTCCATTGCAGCAGGTCTGCTTTGATCCGGCTGGCCCAAGTGGAAATGCTAACTGAGTGATAACCAGATCAAGCTTTTGTGTTCTAAGGAACTAGATGCTACTTGCACCCTTTTCTTTACTCATTTGTCCATGTTGGTCATATGCAGGGATTCTCTGAAATGATAACAAAGGTTTTAGCACACTCATATCACCCATTCATAATGTTTGTATTATTTTGTTTATATGCTGGTTTTATATTTTGGATGGAACTTATCATGAAAGTAAGAAACAAGCAAGGTGGTTTTACAGGAAGCAAAAGAAGATGTTCAGAGCTTAGCTAAAGCAGACAGATGAAGACCATTTTTTGTTTCTTCCCAGCTGGTACAACAGACAAGACATCCATCTTAGTAGTACTAAGGGTGGAAGGGTGATGCCAAAGCCACTGGGAAAAAGCTGTTAAACTTTCTCTTATTCTGACAATTTCAAAGACAAATTATTGACTTTATATAATAGGACCCAAATCCTTCCTCTGCATTTTTCAAGCATTTCCTTTTAAGAGAATTCAGTCCAGTTCTTTGAGAATTTCATGTAATGAGTTTTGTAATATTCATTTTCTCTTCCTAAGTTCTTCCCAGATAGTCCCATCTCCTTTTATTCTCACCCAGCTTTGTTCTCTCTTTAGTATTTATTTGTTTGTTTATTTGTTTATTTTTTCCATCAGTGGCAATTTTTCTGGCAGAATGTTCTTAGATGTTAGCTTCCCCTGGAGCATGGTCAACTTATCAGAGTCTCTTACAGGAGACCTTCCTCCCCAATATATGACAATGACCATTAGCTCTAGGGTGGAATTCCATCCTACTACTAGGAAGGAATGCCCAACTCCCTTCTGTATGCTAGAAATTTGATCTGACAGGTCTTGTGCTTACCATTTTTCATTAATATGTGTCGTTCTTGTAATATCCATTGCCTCTGGGTCTTGTAGAAGGTGTTTTCTCTTCTGCTTGACTCCTGAACTTTTGGAGATAATAGAGGGATGGATGTACACACACACACACACACACACACACACACACACACAATTTTAGTGCTGAATATTCTATAATCTTATTATCTACACTTGTCCAGTGGTAGGTCTCTGTGTCAGTCATCATCCATTTCAAGCAGATGCTTCTCTGAGAGGGTTGGGAGATGTCTTAGTCTATGCATATAATGGTATGTTATTAGGGATTGGTTCAGTACTATGTCTTTTTAGCAAAATAATAGGTCAATGGTCTATCTCTAGGTTCTGGGCTTAATAATGGTGCCAGGTATAGGTTTCATTTTGAGTGGGACTCAAATTCAAACACAAAGTAGTTGTTTTACACTCACAACATTCATGCCACTATTTTATCAATCAGGGTGTCTTGCTAGGCTAGTTATTACTGTACCTCATAGAATTCTCAGGTGGACATGATTGATAGTTCCTTTTTGTCAGCAGTAAATTGCATAGCTCCTTTTAGCATTAGGAAAGCTAGACAGTAGAGATAATGTCTCCAGGTCAGTATCAGACTGATTTTCCTATGTTCTGTGGCACATACCTGAGTATGTGATAGGTTCAATAATAGGATCCTATCTTCAAGTACTGGAGTATACCCAAGAGCAATTAAATGACCTCCAAATGCTTGGGATCTTTAGGACCACATAGCCAACAACACCAACAGAAGTAACTCATTCTTGAAACTGGGATTCTTCTTGTCAACCTTGAGTTTTTAGTAGGAAAATTGTTGTCTTGTTATAGAATAAGCCCATTTTAATCTTTTTATGTATGTGTATAAATATATAACCTCCTCTTCCCCATCCCAATTTGTTCTTTCCCCTTCTATAATTTCATTTATCCCTTTATACCAGTGTGTTCTATTTATCCTCTTTTGGAAATACTCTCAATAGTCCTTTAGTAATTTCCTGACTTATCTATATATTTCAAATGAAATCCAAATATCTAAAGAATCAGAGGTAACTTCTGCAGATGAGATGAAACATATGAAGGAAATGTTTGTTTTTCTATGTCTGAGTTACTTCAGACATTACTCAGAATGACTTGTTTCAACCTCCATACATTTAGATTTTAAAGCAAAATTAGATATGTGCCACATCAGGCAGTGTATGAGGCTTCCAGGGTTTTCTCCACAGGCTATCCAAAGAGTAGTTCTCCAAGAATGAATGTCCCATATGGATTTCTAATGATCATAATTATGTTGGGTTTCCCATTTTGACCAAAGTATTTTCCTTTGAGTTTTTCACCTGAAACTACTATACTCTCTATCTCCATGCCTGCTATTGTTTGTCCCTATTTTCCACATACAATCTATGCATATCATATATGTGGATATGTTCTTGTGTGCATTCATGAGATTGTAAATGTGTCAAGATACATATGGAGCCCAGAGGTCTATGCTGAGTGTCTTCTTCCTTTGTTCCCAACCTTATTTTTGCTCAGGAAAGACTTTTTCTATGAGCATAGAGTTCATCTACTTGCCTCACCTGGCTTCCCAATGAGTTCCAAAACCTACCTGTCTCCACCTTCAAGAACTGAGATTACACTTCTATCTTTTCACGTGGGTTCTTGAGAACTCATATTTATCCCTGAAGCCTATCTCTTGGGTCTTACTGATCTCATCCCTCTAGACTTTGGTGTTCCATATGTCTATCACACCTTGGATATTTTTTACTAATTTATAGACCCCGCCAAGACTAAAGGATACTTAACTTGCTTTACAAGAGGTGATACGAGTATTCAGAGCCCATGTAATTGGTACTATCTTTTTAGCTTTCAAGATAAAGAATACTTTTACCTAGAATAGTAAATATATTAGACAGATGATTCTTTCCATTTAACTTAATACATTCTTGCTAGATTTTTAATTATTTGTTTCATTTTTGAAATTATAATTACATTATATTACCCTTTCCTTTCCTGTCTCCAAACCCTCCCATATACCAATCCATGCTTCTTATGACTATAATTTAATAATATATATTCCTAAATACATACACACACACACACACACACACACACACACACACACATATATATATATATATATATATATGTTACAAAGTACAAGCTGTTTAGTCTATTCTGAAATGCCACAGTGTAGTTTGATCATTAGATTTGTCCTTGGGAGGATTTGAACTTAAACTTCTTATCTTTCTTTAGCTCTAGTACTTATTTTCTCTATTACTTGTTTGTATAATGTTAACATTTTTTTTGCCTCTTTCCTCTTTTTTTAAGTTTTTTTTTTTAGTTGGATGTGGGCCTGCTTAGTTTGCTCCTTATCCTATCATCTTTTTTCTTCTTTGTTTTAATTTTTGGTGGATTTCTATTATACGATTTTCTGGCCTTGGTACTACATTTTTTTTTTAATTTTATTTTTTATTTACATTTCAAATGATTTCCCCTTTTCTGGTTCCCCACTCCCCGAAAGTCACATAAGCCCCCTTCCCTCCCTCTGTCTCCCACCCATCCCTTCCCACTTCCCTGTTCTGGTTTTGTCTTATACTGCTACACTGGGTCTTTTCAGAACTAGGGGCCACTCCTCCGTTCTTCTTGTCCCTCATTTGAAGTGTGGATTATGTTTTGCATATTCCAGTTTTCCAAGCTAATATCCACTTATTAGTGAGTGCATACCATGATTGATCTTTTGAGACTGGGTTACCTCACTTAGTATGATGTTCTCCAGCTCCATCCATTTGCCTAAGAATTTCATGAATTCATTGTTTCTAATGGCTGAATAGTACTCCATTGTGTAGATATACCACATTTTTTGCATCCATTCTTCTGTTGAGGGATACCTTAATTTTGGCAGTCATAACTAAATTTCATTTTTCTCATTATTCTGCTTCCTTGGTTAGATGTGATTTTCTCTAAATCTTATATCCAAGATGCTTTTAAGAATATTTTAAATGTTTGTTTTTGTTTTCTCAATTAGTTCATCTTTTTCTAAGATGGCTTTTTGTTTTCCAAGTTTTGGCATTTCCATTTTAATCTTATCAGTTTCCCTCCAATTGTAATGACTTCCGTTTTTTATTAAGGAAGAAGGACTGAAGAAATGGCTGTATATTTCTGCTTTGTTGTGCTAACAGGACAGTTTTCCTACAAAGTTTCTTCTTCCTTTACCTACTGGAATGTCTTCCTGGGATGGGCTAGTAAGTACTTTAGGATAGATCATGGGAACTTCCTTTTAGGTTAATGATTTGAAAACACTCTAGAGGTTATGGTTTTCTGCTTATGCATCCACCCATTTAGAAGTTATACTTTTCTGGATATGTTTGGTTTGTGTAGAAGTAATTTCTCACATATCTTTGGTGGAAGAAAATGCTGCCTTTCTGAGATATGTGTTCAAGCTGGAGAAGAGATACTGGCTTGGACTGTGTCATATTCCACTTCTCTTTTTAGCTTCATATTTTACCTCCTTCCTAACTTTTGTCCCCAGAGCTCTCTGGGACTCCAAAGGCAGGTTCACTACCTTCTATACAGATCTCTATTGCTTGTTAATTCCTCATTCTTTTCATGTCAAATCTTTCTTACACTTATATTCCAAGTATTGATTAATGAACCTGCAGAAATGTGTAGGACATGTCTTGTCTGTTGTGTCAGACATTTTCCTTTGTGCTTTGTTTATTATCTTCTGTCTCCTACCTATATCGCTCTCTGTCACAGGAAACTGACTCTGTCATTGATATCTTGTTACCAACTGCAGGCCAGCAGTCACCTAGGTTCAACCATTAAGAAGTACCAAAGAGATATTTGCAAGAATGAAAAGGAGAAATGGTAAGCATATCTCTATCTGCTTCTGACTTTGGCAGCATCTCTAAAAACCTTCAGTCCTTTTATTTCATCTAACACAATGCTTTCTGAACATACATATATCCTAACTTGTGATTCTAATTATAGCCTAGTAGTGCTTTATTCTGGGATCTGCCACCAATATCTTGTCCCTGGATCCTTCCTGCCACAGTGGTGTTAATAGCATCATATATTGCTTACTTACAGGACTTTTTATATCACATTATACTTTGGCAAGTGATGACACATATTGAATTTTTTTCTATAAAACTATTTGACTTGATTCTTATTGTATTCTGAAAGACATAAATGTAAGACATTCTATATATCTACATTTTTTACTTTAATGGTTCTTGGAAAAAATGGATGATAAATGTATGTGGCCAGTCTGTCAACATGATTTTAAAAATATATGCTTTGAGGATTTAGGTGTATATTGGCCAAATGTTTGTATCCTATTTAATTTCCACTAACACCAGATGGTGTCCGTATCTGACATCTGCATAACACAGTGCACGATACTGGTATCATCAATATATCTAATCTTCACATGGGAATATGAATTAAAATATATGTATGTTCTCTTGACTCAGAACATCTCATTTTTCTAACAGCTGGAAATAATCTCTGAAGACAGAAATTCAATAGCACATGCATAAGTTTGGGTTCAAAATGGCTAGTCAGTTACTCAAGAGTTCAGATTCCCAACACTAGGAGAGATTTTGTAAAAAGAGCTGCTTTCCTGGTGGCTGCTCTAAAGTCTAAAGAGGAGGAGTTTTTTTCTCTCTATAAAAGAAAAGTTCTTCCCAGAAAAAGAAAGTCATTACTGAGATCCACATTTTTGAAGCATTACTCAGAAAAGAGTATGTCTCACAGAAGACTGAGTCACAATCATCTACCTCTGCTTTCAACATTAATAAACAATCAGAAAAAGTTGTGTCTTACATGGATTTCCATATTGAGAGCAAGAAACAGAGGGAAAGTGCAGGAGATAGTGGATTTCTGGAAGTAACATGTTGCCTTTTCTTCAGTGAACAGAACAAAGTCTCAATTGCCTCCCTTACAGAAATCACATCAAGTTATCTATTTGAAGTCTTGCTTGGCCATGGCTTAAGGCACTTTATGGTGGCTGTGCCATCATGCTTTCAGTCTTTGTCATTTCCTTAATTAACAGTGGTCATCTCCACACTCAGTTGTCCTCTGTGATCCCAGCTTCTTGCACCTGAAGAGATGGTATACTATTTCATCACTCTATTGCTTTGCTCTAATGTGAATTCCTTCCATTATTCAACTTCTGTACAGAGCCATATTGGGGCAGTCTTGCACTTGGTCAGAGTTTGACTTTGGTCAAGGTTAACTTCTCCCAGTTAGCCAGGATCCTGCTCCACCTAGGGTGGAGCGCACGTAGTAAAGGTTAAGTTCATTGTTCCTCCAGGTATAGGGATTCCTGAATTAAACAGGTGACCCACCCAGCTGCCGGAGCAGTCAAGACGAAGACCTCCAAGAGAAGCTAGACAACTTCCACCGGAACTCAGCCTGGAGTCTGGGGGGAAGGGTTTGCCCGAACTGTTAAAAGGTCTGGCGCCATTAAAGTTTACGGCTTTGATCAGTGAACATTGACTTGGCCGCACGTTCTTTTCGCCCCTCTTCCCTATGACCCCAAAATTCTCTCAACAGGTAACCCGGTTTACATGTGGCTGCGGGCAGCTACATATTGGCGCCTGAACGTGGGGCGACCTGGCACGAGAGAATTTCTTGAGGTAGCCCTATCCAGCGAAGCTTCGCAGAAAAAGGTGAAAATTAATGGTATCCGCACGGTAAGCAACATAGAGGTCAAAGCTAGCGCTAGTGAATTCGTGTCTATTGTTGTGAGTGCAAGGAATGGATACAGTTTTTCAAGCATACTGCGTGGACCCAGCGCAGGGACTGCTTGGGTTGATAAGATAGGGAAATATGGGGAAGGAATTTGGTAGGCATTTGCCCAAAGCTCGTAAGAGCTGATTTCGGCGAAAAGAAAGGGGTTTTTAAAAATAGGCATATGTCCACAGCTTCTAAGAGCTGTTTAAAGAGGAAAATGGATGCAATTGCTTAACAAGCACGCTTAACTTTCTGTGTATCTTTCCGTGTTTGTCCCGGTGCACCGACTGACTGTCTATGTGTATGTTTATGTCCTCCCGCACCGACTGACTGTCTATGTGTATGTTTATGTCCTCTCTGTGTCTTTGTGTGAATGACTGTTTCATGTTAAAAAGAAAAATTGGTAAAGATTACATCTGCTGGTAACCTCTTGAGCTAGCCACAGTTTGTGTGGGGATTGATTCAAAGCCACACCGCGACAGCGCAGCTCACTCAAGAGGCAAGCGTGGCTGGGGAAAAAGCCGCTCTTAAAGCCCAGAAACCTCAAGATTTGGGAAGACCTTGGTTTGGCTTGTGAAATTCATGTAGTCGCTTTATACTTGTTTCTAATTGGTTTTAATGATATAAGGCTTTACATTTCTTGACTAGAGAGTTATAAATTAATTGGTTATTATGTAAAAGGTATAGTGTTATTAAGAAAAGGTTAGTTTAAAACTGGTGATTCAGTGTTAGAGCTATCTTAACTAACTACACGTGGCCTAACGCCACTCATGCCTTGTTCTTGTTTATAATTGGATTTAAAGGTATATTTTGCATGACTTGACTATAGAGTATTGGCTTAAGTCACTGGACATGATTTAAAAGGTATAATGTTATTAACAAATGTTAGGTGAAAGCTGGTAGTTTAGGGTAGTCGCCATTTTTAAACAAACACGTGGCACGACGATTAAGGCTGGTAGTTTAGGGTAGTCGCCATTTTGAACACCACGTGGCATGACGCAATCCAGGAAATACAGGCCTTTGGGACGCTCCTAAATTGGCATGGTGTTTCATGTGAATCTTGGCCTGGAGATTAGACTTAATGAAGATTAAGATTTAAAATATTGTCTCTTTAATAAGTTACACTGTTATACACTTGAACATAAGAACTGGCATACAAACCTTGTGCTGTAAATATGTGTTTGCCATTAATTTTAAAGAAAATAGATTGTTTAAAAATTGAGATTTGCTTCCAAAATTACAATTGTGCTCTAATATTGCAAGAAAACATTGAGTTACAATAAAAATCAGTGTGTCATTGGCTGCAGTTTTCAGTTTACAGGCTCATAATTGTTAACATTTTGTAATTATGATAATTTTGAGAGTGATGCAGCTATGGGTTTTAGAGGCCCATTGCCATTTTTCCACAAGTTTATAGGCTACAATGGTAGGAGCAAAATTTAACCCACCAAGATTAAAAAGGAGATCTCAGTGGAAATGTATTTGATATCAAGTAGGTTCCTTTGACCATGGAATTACAGGTTTCTTTTGTTTAATCCTGAAAACGTCCTAGCAGGTTTGGGTCTGGTCTTAGTTAAAAGGCTCAGGTCTAGTCCTTGCGAAGGACTAAAGGTGGATCCTAGGGCAGATAAAAAAAAAAAAAGTGTTTTGTCTCTGTTTCTATACTAGAAGTTAAGATCTTAAAATTTTCAGTGTATAATGTTCATAGAATGTTTGTTACAGGCCCTTGCTCCTATAGACTTTTAGAATTTTTAGGTAAATGGCTTTCAAAAGTTGTTAGGATATATTAATTGGCTTTATCTTATATTTACCTCATTTTAAGCTTGCCACAGAAGGTCTTAAACCTCTGTTTTCAAGGTAGGAAACGTTTGTTCCTTGCTTCAAGCAACAATCAAATTTATTATTAATGGTTGGTCTATTACATGGCAAGCATTTTTAGGCAAAATTAATAACTGTTATCCAAAAGATAATTTGTACTATCAGATCACATGTTTATTCCTTTAAGTTTCTCCCTGCTTCAACACAGATAACTGAATTGGGTGCTATAGCAGCTATTTTTAAGATGTTAAAGGTCAAGCTTTTAATAATAGTAGATATACATAGCTCATGGTTTATAATTGCTTAAAATTGGTCCATTTTTAATACTGCTAATTCTTAATTTCTACAGTTTATACAAATGTGATTCAAATTTCTAAGAACAAAGGATATGTTCTCTAAATGACTGTCCTTTAGGTATTTGAAATAATTTTATATTTTGTGCACATCAAATTATAAAGATTTGTTCTTGATGTCCTCAATTTCTACCTCTACCACGTAATGGTGTTAATCCTAGAGGACTTAGTTATTACAGATAAATGATATTCATATTTCTAATTTAAAAGATTAAAAAAATATGTACATGTGACTAATGATTCATTTTTAGGCTGTCTAGTTGCAACTGCTCTAACAGAAAAAGCAACTATATTTTATATAATTACATAGTTATTGCCTATGTTATGGTTTATACTTTGTGTTCCAACTTAAATTAATAAAACAATATCTTCTTGGAAGAAAGAAAAGAGGGGAAATTGTGTCCCTGTGCATATAATTTAAATTATGCTTGCATGTTTAAAAAAAAAAATTTTAAAATTTAGATGCCAAGAAACTCCTTGCTAAATGTATATGACATCTTGTAATTAGACATATTGATGTCTAGGTGAAATGAAGGAATTCACTTACTAACATATGCCATGATCCTGATTTAATATTGGGGGAGAAGGCATGTCCTCTGTTTTTTCCACAGAATGCTGCAGAAGATATGCTGACTGTGTGCTTGCTGAATGCCCAGACCATGGTAACATAAGAGCTATATTGGGTATATGTTCTTGACTTACCTCAATTATTAAATGTCCCAGGTTAGATAAATTGCCTAGCTTCAAGCTTTTAGACTTTGTGGGACAGAACATGGAGACTGTTATGCTAGCTTAGGAAAAATTAATTAGAAGAGTTAAAATGACTCTTCTCCTTATTGTGCTCAGCTGACTCAACCATAGACTGGTCTAGAAATAATTCCAATATTGAAGATTCCAATTTTGAAGATGGCTAACAATCTTCAGCCAGCTGTGTTAATTTAACATATAGTCTCCACTTTTCCTGAGAAGTAACAGCTTATTTCTTGATTCACAAGGCTACCTCTCCCACCTCAGAGGCCAAGTTTTGGGTCCTTAAAGTTGTTAATTTACAACTGAATTGGATACTTCTGGGACAAGTTAATCCTATTCCACCTTTAACTCTTGACCTTGTCTGTTAAGCAGACTGGCTGTCTCCACCCAGGCTCACCTTATCTTGAAAATGAAGAGAAATGGGCTCATTGTTCACCCCATGCTCAGAAAAGCCTATGACTGGGAGAGTTAACATCTTCAGCAAATCAGTGTAGCTAGTCCTTATGTTCACAAAAAGGCCCTATTAGGCTGCATGATCTATTCTCACAACAATGTTATTTTATCTTATGTGTTGATTTAAAGAGTTAAAATCTCTCCCTCCTCCTTCTCCACCCTCTGTTCTAACTTTTACTTCCTCCCTTTCTCCCATTATTCAAGGAGATGGAAAAAGTGGAGGAGTCACAGATTTTAGCTTTATCATCAATGCCCTTATTCACAGCTCTCATTCCTTGTGGTCTATGAGCAGGTTACCGTATAACAGAGAGGGGATTTTAGTTTTATAGTGTGACAAATTAGTATTCTGACTAAACTCAGATGTTTTGGTGACTAGTTGGGGTGGAGCCCAATAATTTCGCCAAGTTGGGATCCACACAAGTAATACTTCGTTTTGGTGGATACTTAGCCCCAAATCCCAGTCAAGGGGAAACAAAGGACACTCAGCAGACAGAGAACTCCAATTAGAATAATTAGGAGAAGTGGTTTGCACAACTTCAAAGAAAGAAGAAGGGAGAACTTGGTAACACTGCAATTTGTCTAATGAATATCATATTGAAGACCATTTCTAATTTGAAATGAAAAGCCAAAGCAATGAGTATGTTGGGCCAATAGATGTACAAAAATGCCCTGAGTTTACCTATTTTACTTACCATATTTCTACACACATCATTTCTAATCTTATTAGTTATCAGCTTAAGCCCACAGAATCAAAGTAAAATAGTAAAACTTTAATAGTCAGAAGAGCTACACAACAATCCTCTATTTGCTTCAATTTATGTCTGAAGGGATTTAAGTTGAATTGTCTTGGTCTCTTAGTAAAGAAGAAACTTGGAAGCTCTTAGTATGACTAAAACTTTTCCCACATTCTGTGGCTTTAATTATGGAAAGTCAAGTCTCCTTACAATGCCCTTGGGTATCATGTATGAAATGCCCATCAGAACAAAGCAAATATAATATCACAGTCTGAAATGATTGGCACCTTTGCTTTCTATTTCGTTTAAAAACACAACAGAATGAATCTGCCCAGGGAATCACGTCTACATGTTCATTTCATTGTATTCATATGAATATGTTCCCCTTTTGTATGTCTACACATTAAATACACAGTATTCCTATGGCGTCCCAAACAGGGCATGGGATCTCTTGAAAGTGGAATGGCTGTTAGCCACAACGTGGACATTTCAATTGAGCTGGAATCATCTGGAAGAGCAGCCATTGCTCCTAACTAGTGAGTCAACACTTTAATCCCTCATATCAGAGAACATTTGTATCTTGTTACTATTTCTATTATAAAGTATTTTTTATTTGTTGACATATATCCACCAATCTTTTTCAGGTACAAGATGCTCAGAAACTGAACAGAGGTAGCTTATCTCTTCTTATACTTCCTTCGTATGAATTTGAGGTAGCACTTAGGAAGATGAGTAAAAGGGAGCATGCTAATCATGCTTCAAGTACAAAACTAAACACAGCTACCAGCATATATATTTTAATCACATTTTATAAATGTCCAATTTATTAAACATTTTATTAAATATTTAAATTTAAATTAAAATAAGGTAAAAATAATTTAATTTAAATATTTTATTAAAAACCATGTATGTGGAGTATAAACATATTTTTTTCAAGGTTTTATTTGGTATACACACAGACACACACATATGTAAATTCACTCTCAAAGAAATAAATACAAAAAGATTAACAATTTACAGGGTAATTAATAAAGTCAAATTATAAAGAAGTGTCTGCTTTTATAAACATATTAAGGCCCACCATAAGTGGTTATTCATAAGGAAATTGGGTAGTTGTGAATACAGGGCCTGGGGTCTGGCAAGCTCTTGATGTTGGTATTAAATATGCATGATTGACTTAAGAAGTTTTAGGGAACCCTCTCCTGAGAGGAGCTTATTTTTGTACATGATTACTATCTCCTTGCAGTGCCAGGCCCTGTCTGTTACTGAGATGGAAAACTTGGACAATCAAGTGTTGTTTCCAAGAAAGAAGGCTTTCAAAAAGAGCAAGAGGGCGGTCGGGCAATTGAGAGTTAAATGGGAGATCTAGGATTGAAGCATCAGTTATTGACTCTATGCCACTTCTTTTTACCTGAGAGGCTGTCTCTAAAATGCCACATCAGAAAAAAAAAAGTACTGCAAGGAGTATCCATCACTGGAGTAGGCATTTGTGCTATTTGTCATCTTTAGAGGGAAGTGCTTCCAGTTAGCTGTAAGAAAAACTCATGCCTCTTGTTTCAGAGGTCATTTTGAGTGAGGTAGGTGTGGGATCTACTCTTTTTTGGCAACAGCAACATGGAGGGAAAGGGAGAACCAGGATTATCTCATAAATAGAAAGGAACAGCAAGTTTTACACCCACTGCTTTTTAAAACGATAGCAGTGACGTCTGACCTGAATTGAGTAAGGCGCTCGAGATGACCCTGCTGGCATTCTGAGACATAATCTTTACCCGTGTGAGTAGTTCCCGAGACACCACGACACAGAGAAAAGTGAACATAGCACAAAGGATTTTCTTCCGTCTGAGCAGAAAGCTAGTAGAAGTAATGGAGGCTCCTCAACTCCATTTTGTGCCTTGGTGAGTACCACCAGCATTGGAAAGAGGAAGAGAACCCTTCCCCAGGCTTCAGATCTGGTCTTGGATGTTAGGTTTCATTTTCAAGTCAGGCTGATGTTTTAAGTACAGATTAAAACTGACTTTAGCTCAAAAGTATTCTTCAGGAATAAAGATTGAATAAAACAAGTATGTCCCTTGAGGATACTATACTGTTTTCCAGAATTTTAATAATGCATACAAAACTTTAGAAACTTGCTATAATGGGTTCATGATGTCCTTAGAGTGGTAATATGCTTGTCCAGCATGTTTTTCATCCTCTCTTCAACTCCCAGTACCTCAGAAGCTGGGCACGGTAGTGCACGGGTGTAATTCTAGCAGTAAGGAGGTAGATGCAGGAGAAACCAAAGTACAAGGTCATCTTCAGCTTAAGTGAATTCTAGGCCAGTCTGGGCAACGTAAGAACATCCTTCCCCCAACACACATACCACATAAGGCTGATGAGATGACTCAGTGAAACCTGTTGATGTGAGTTAGATCCCTAGAACATAGAGGAAGAATTGACTGCTACAAGTTGTCCTCCACCTTTCACATGTGTGTGATGGTACATACACACACACCAAATAAATAAAAGGTAACAAATATAAATCAATGCAGTACCTTGCTTAGCATTTAAATCTACTGGCGATTTTATAGAGCCTCTTCCTACGTGGCATTTCTTACTCAGTTGTTTTTGACTATGAGGATGTGGCCATGTCAGAAATGGTACTTTAGTATTTGTAGATTGAAAAGACCTAAGAGCTAGGCACTGCTCTTAATTCAGCCAAGTGAGTAAAACTGTGCTTTCCCTATCACCTCATCTATAGACATGCTAAAAATAGTAATGTATGTGTATGACACATTATTTATTTAGTCTCCCTAGACTGAATGTGAATGTGGATTTTCAGACCCCTCACAATAAATTCTGCTACCCTCAGGGGTCCAAGACCTACTGCTTGAAAACCATGGAGCAGGACAGGCTTATGATTGATGACAACGAGGAGGGCCTGGGGCACATCTGCTAGTCTTCCGTGGCTTTCATCCTCGCAGCCCACACAGCGTCCTTAAAACACCACACTCTACTGTGTTTACTGGAAATGTTTTCTGTATAAATTTCAACAACTTAGTTATGACTCTTTACAGCAGAAGCATTTTTCATACAAAAAATGAAGTGTACCTTGGATGAAGATTTATTCATTGCAAAAATGATTTTCAATTTAGGATCCACTAGGTTTTTAAATGTGCATGATAGTACTTAAATGGGAGGGGAATATATGCATATGCTTGTTTAATGTATTATTTTCTATACTTTTCTGATAAAATATTTATTAGTACATTAAGGCAAAAGATTCCCACATATTGAAGCTAGCTAAGTTTGTTTTCTTTCCACATGTATATATTGTAGTTGCAATACAGCAACAAAGCCTATCAATGAAGACAATAATACTACACAGTGCACAGACAAGTATAACTGTAATCTTACTTTCTAGAGCCTTCTGGAATTGCTTTCTCTCCTCTGATTTGTTCAAAGCCTGTGATTCCAGATGTCAGTGTTTTGACTATCCAATTGTGTTTCCTACCTCACCCATTTTAATTGTTTTTTTTTTTTTTGGTTGCTTCTAGGTAGAGCTTCCCCCACCACAGAATTGCCTTGTTGTGGGTTGTCCTAATATTGTTTGTATTTTGATGTTTATTCTGTTTCCTCAAGCAGGATTGTCCCTGGCAAGCAGCTCATCATGTACTCAGATGAGCTCATGTGAACCTTCTTCCCATTTAACTGGTCAATAAAAGCTAGAGCCTGTGATTAGGCAGTGGAAGGGAAAGGTGGGGCTGGATGTTTGAGAGTGCATACAGGTAGAGGAGGGAGGAGGACAGAGGGGAAGGACGGAGGACAAGGATGAAAGAAGAGGAAGAACAAGTCATGATGGACCAGAACCACACGGCCAGGAGTAACTGCAAGCAGCAGAGGGACTCATAGCTGGGGCATAGTTTAGTATAGTGTTAGAGCTGGCCAGTCTAGGCACAGAGCTTCCAATTACAATAACTGGATTGCATGTTTTTATTGGGATTGGAAATTCCAACAGTGCCTTAGCTGTTTTTGTTTTTTTTAATCTTTCATGTATGTATCTGTACTCGTGTCTTTCCACTTTTTGCACCAAAAATACCTTTCTTCCTTTCATTTTTTATTATGGAACAACTTTCCTGTGAGTTTGTCCTCATTTGCTTTCATCACAACCAGTTTCAATCAACTCTGCTCTTGTTTCCAGTCCCACTATGCTACTTTGTGGATTCTTTTTTCTTCCACCCTCCTCTACCCCCTTTCCACCACTTAATCCCCCTAAACACTAGATAAAAGAGAAAACTGCTAGAAAGGAAAGGAAATATCCCTGAATAAAGTCAGTAGTCAGAAAGGGGGCAACATTGTCATTAGACTACTTTCTGGTGATTAGGGGAATTGAGTTCCTAGGGACAAGTTTGATAATCACAATCAGGATATCTAATGTCTTCTTGTTCTTCTTGTTCTTCTTCTTGTTCTTCTTCTTGTTCTTCTTCTTGTTCTTGTTGTTGTTGTTGTTGTTGTTGTTGTTCTTCTTCTTCTTCTTCTTCTTCTTCTTCTTCTTCTTCTTCTTCTTCTTCTTCTTCTCTTCCTCCTCCTCCTTCATCTTCCCCTTCTTCTTCCCCCTCCTCCTCTCTCTCCTCCTCTCCCTCCTCCTCCTCTCTCTCCTCCTCTCCCTCCTCCTCTCTCCTCCTCTCCCTCTTTCTCCTTCTCCTCTTCCTCCTCCTCTTCCTTTCTGTCTTGTTTCTTCTTTGTGTACAACTACTTAACAAAAGGGAACCTACAGCAACCAATCATCAACCAACAACCCACCAACTGTCTTGGGGTCCTAGCATTTATATACCTTCTGAAAAGTTCTCACAACTCCAGATGTCACACAATCACAGAAACTATCTGGAGCTGGCAAAATCACAACCTTGCTAGAGCATGAGGCAAATCACAGATGCTGTGGGCAATGTGAAACAGGCCAATATTCCACACCTGAAATTAAAAAAACATTTTCTTATAACATTTATAAATAAACTAAAATTCAAAAATTCTCATTATACTACTATGTCATTGAAAAAGTTCTTACCACAAACACAAGTTATGTGGTATCTGGACCTGAGATTAGCTCATTACTTCTTCTTCACTGACTCTTACAATAGTTTGTATATATTGATCTTCCTTAAATATTTCCTTTGGTCTGATTCTTTTGTTCATTTGTTCAGGAAGATTTGCTCATGTACAGGATAGAACAGAGGAATAGAAAGGCTGAGTTCATGATCTAGAAGTCAAAGAAACTAGAAAAATAATCGTGAGGCTGCAGTAGAGTAAGCACCATGGTTGATGAAACACAGTTTGAGAGAGGATTTAAAAGCAATACTTTCTTAAGATTAGAAGTGTCTAGGGAAACTTCCTGGGAAAGGTGACACTTCATTATAGACACTTGTCAGATGAATGTGAATCATCCAGAGAACAGGGCAGTGTAGTGAAAAGGACCATGAAGGCAGAAGAGCTCAAGAAAGGGGTTCAATGTCAGAAAGAAAGAAGGGAATGGAAGAGATAGAGAGAAAGAGACAGAGAGGTAGAGACAGAGAAAGACAGAGACAGAGAGATACAGGCACATTCACACAGAGATCCATATATAAATATATGCAGGCAGACACACACAGATACAGACAGAAAGACACAGACATGCACAGACACACATACAGATAGACACATAGATACACATATAGTCAGACAGACAGACAGACACATAGATACACAGAAAGACAGACACACAGACAGACTCAGAAACAGACACAGAGACCTACAGACACATAGATAGATACCCACAGACAAATAGACACACACACAGACAGACAGACACATAGATACACACACACAATCAGACACATAGACACACAGACACACACAAAAACACCCAGACACACAAAGAGAAATAGACACAGAGAAAGACACAGAGAGAGGCAGAATAGACAGAGACAGAGACAGACAGAATGAATGAATGAATGAATGAACTGAGAGAGAGGGTGTGAGTGAGTGAGGGAAGGAGGGAAGGAGGGAGAAAGGGAGGGAAAGATGGAGATGGAGAGGAAGAGGGAGAGAGAAGTTTGGGTCAAGTGTGATAAAGAGGAGAATGAATAAAGTATCACTGCAAGGAGGTCACATCACATCATGACAGGCTTTGTGCAACAATTAGAGTGTTTAATGGTGAAGAAATATCATAAAGAACATAGACGTTAACATTTCTGAGGTTGGAGAAAGGGTTGGAAATGTGCCAGAAGCAGCTGAAGAGGTGCAAAAGCCACCACATCAATTCTGTGCAGTGTAACGGTTATATAGGCACTGAGCAGGAGTTAATGGTAAGTTCTCTCTTTCCATGTACACTGTTATGGATAGATGTGATGTGAAAATCAATGTTAAAGAAAGGAAGGATGGAGTAAAGAAGAAAAGAATGAAGGAGAGGAGAAGGTGAATGGAGGGAGAGAGAGAACTGAATGCCACATGGGAAGAAGTAAAATGCTTTGCAGGTTGATTGGAAGCCAGAGATAGGCATAACATCTGGTCTTAGCAGTTTATAACTAGGGCAACCCCCAGTGTGGTGGTGCCATTCCGGCCAATGGGACATACTCAGGTAGGAATGTGGTGCCCTAACAGTGGAAAGGAGATTGTTTTTTCAGTTTTAGTTTACTGGTGTTTTCCAAAAGCAAACATACTAGAAAGGCAGGAGGCACCTAGAAAGGTACTGGTTGTCCATAAGCAGCTAGCAGAAGAAAGAAAGATTTTGTGTACTAGGAACTTTCTCAGATATTATGTCTGAGTAGCCCACAATACAAGACATGGGGACAGGGGACACTGTGGTTCTGGGAAAACCTCTTTTTTCTCAATAGATAGAAACCACAGATCTGGATTTATGGCTCTTTATATTTGATATCAAGGATTCCGAGACAAAAATCACATCCGTGCGTCCTTCTGGCTTCAGGTACTTCTTCAATGGTAGAGAACTTTCCTACATATATTTGGTCCTAGATCTGAACCTAGACTTTACAAAAGAGTACTCATATGTAAAGCACGGATATACTAAATAAGCAAACTTTAAAAAAGAATCATACATACAGTACATGAAGTCACACGCGTTTGTGTTCTTATCACTGTGACATCAGTCATCCGGGTACTAAGCAGAGCACAATGAGGGAAAAGACGCCTTACAACAGTTTTGTGCAAAAGTCAAAGGCCTTTACTTTCTCAGGATCCTGCCAATGTCTGGGCACATAACCAGGTCTGAGGTCTGTAAGTCAGAAAAGTTTTAAAGTAGTAAATACTGACATATGAAATATAAGGAAAGAAAATTATAGCTTTTCAATTTTCATCGGTTTCCTCCTCCTTTTGTATTTATGGCCCACATACAGCCTGCAGCACAGTCACATTTCTGCAAGATCATTGCTTTTGGGACTATATGAAGCAATAGGTTACAAAACGTGGTTTTTTTTTTGAAACTAGAACTGCATTTAAGCCACTTTCAAGAAGTCCCACACATTGCTACATACTTGACCACTTTCAGTGACATTTCTGATATTCCTCAGGGAAATGCTTCATTGTTCTTTTAGAGAGATAAATTCAAAACAAAATGGGCTATTTTTTGTATTATGAATATAAGCTTTCAGTTCACATTCTTACTCCCCATTATTTAGCAAGTCCCACATCTCTGCCCAGGCCAACATATTATCCACATATTATATGGAAATATAACCTGCCTTATCGTTAAGGAAATAAATTTTACTTTGTCAATTTAGAACTATATTTTAGGAAATTACATTTAGTTGTATCTTATAGATTGACACTTGTTTCCTGAAAATCAATAAATTCCTGCCAGTTTATGAAATACTATAGCATCTACAAGGGTCAGAGGTTATCTATGGTGAAATTTTTGTAAACACAGAATGGTCAACTTCCCAACAGTGTCTTCTAAGACAGTGGCCAACTCCCTTCTCTGTGTTAGTCATGGTTAGTCACACAGGGAGGGACTTAACTCTGCTTACAAAAAAGTGATTGTTCCACTATCCTCAGGGATGGGGTTGGTCACTAGCACCAGGCGGCTGCCCAGGGCATTCCACTACATCCACGCTTTCCCCAGGGCTGTATTGTACTCAGACAAAAGTGCCAGCAGAGGTCCTTGATGCAGGCACAAGGACAATCACGGCTCAGGTCAACTCTCCCAGTCCTTGGCACCTTGGGATTATTGGCTGCGTTTTAGTATGACAAAGCTCGAGTTTGGAAGTAAAAGGCATTTTCCTAGGGTCGACCAGAATTGGGTTTTGAACTGAGTTTGGCTCTAAAGTCTGCTTTCATAATTATCACACCAATGCCTTCCAGATTTTGTTCCCAAAGGAAGAAGAACTGGGGCATCCTACCCCAGCCACAGCATCTCCTTAGCTGTTGCTGTGTATATTGAAGTTCCGCAAGGAGCTTACATACAGGGGCCAACAGCCATGCTTTTAAAACTACGTGAAACTTTTGAATCAAGGCACCTCTCTGCACCTCTGAGGTACAGCATGCAGATGTTGTGTTGCTTACTCCAGGCACTCCAAATATTCAAGTAATCCTGCTGGATTATGTCAGTAAACTGTGGGTTAGGTCAACTTAAGCCTGCCAAAATGTTCAAACGAGAAGGCAGTATAGCTTAACAGTAATGAACTTGAAAGTATCTTTAAAAAATTCAATATATTATTTGCCTTTTCATTCAGAATTATTACAGAAAAAGGGGCATGGACAGGATTACCTAGAAGACGACCCAGAAGGCAAGCTTTAGGAAAATAGAAGCTATTTTCTCACCCCCGCAGAGAGGAGGCAGGCATGTTAGAGGACACTCCATTGATGAACATCATGTCAATGTGCTTCCATATGTGAGTGAGTGTGTGCGTGCGTGTGTGTGTGTGCGTGTGTGTGTGTGTGTGTGTGTGTGTATCTTGTAACAAACCACCTGTTTCCTGGTGATTCTCCTGAAGTCTGGCTATGGTCACATCCTCAGATTGTGGTACTTTGTTTTTGCATTATTTCTAACCTTTTGGCTTTCTACATGCTCACCACTACAATATAAATGTGATGAAGCCCATGCATGTCCAGTGGCCTTAGCAGTATAGCAGTTATTGGAGAATAGATGAGAATTTAAAAACATCCTTGTCCCAACTGGGCTTTGTTCACAGGGCAGGCATTTGGAGCATGAACTTTTGTTAGGGTGCAACAACTCAAGACCACACAGTCTAAGATGACAGAGAAGGAAGCCCAGAAAGGCACAGAAAACTAAGACCCCCAACCAGATGGCTAAATTGAAATGGTAAGCAATGACCAGGACAAGATAACAGAGGAAAGAACCTACCATTCACACAGGCTAAAGGGAGAAGTGTTTGCTTTCAAAATTTCAGTGTAATGATTTCAAACTTAGCCTTGCACTGCTGAGGCTTATACATTAGATGTGCTCACGTTCCGTCTTTCAAATTTGATTGGTAGACAGTAAATGGTTTATTCTAGAAAAATGTTATTGAGGCAAGTCGATAAATCATATCACACATCTCTTTATATATTAATGCTTTTGTATAGTTGTAATGACACATTGGAATAATTAAAATACCCACTGATCATCTATCGTACATTGCCCTAGACAGAGGTTAGAGGGAGAATGGACCACACTAAATCCCTATTCTGACCATGTTTATAGTTCAGTTGGAAAAGATGGTTAAATACAAATAAACACAGAATTTAGAATACCATGTTCAGATACTTGGAATGAAAAACATTACTAATCAGGGCACTGAGACTAGCTTTGTTATAAGCAGAGAGGAAGGACATTCTACACAGGGTGGCAAGAGATTCCTCATAAACTGTGAAATTGTACAGAAACAAAGCAAAACAAAAAAGTTGGAAAACTAGGCAGTAATTTAAGGGAAGGAACATTCCTGTATCCCTTCTAAGAGGTACAGCACACACAAGGACAGCAGGTAGCATAAAGTGGGCACAGAGAACAGGCACATAAACAACATGGAGATGAAGTCAGTGCTGTAGACAAGCTGGTTATATCCAGATCTTTTTAAAACAGGGAATGGACTGTGACTTGAATTTGAATGCTAGACTCATCGCGAGGAGTGAAAAGTTGCAATATGACATTTCAGTTACTTGTGATTGTGTGTGGAGTGTCAAGATCGATGGGGATGTCCCTGCCATCATTCAAGAGAGAGGGTGCTAACTTCACATCACTTGAAATTAGTAAAACATGAGGATTCTGGGTGTATTCTGCTGCAAAGTAAGAAGTGTAGATTTTGGAGGAAAACCCAACAAACCAAAGAGTACTAGAGAAATGGAATGTATGTATGTCTGTATATAGAATGGGAAAGACTGTCTCATAAAGATGTTTAAATGGTTTTTATCCCCTTGAGAGAAAATGTTAGCCCTGACCATCCTCAAACTTGCTACAGTCGCACTAACTTTACTTTCACATGCCACAGTTACAAAGCTGTGCCCTCACATCCTTATAGTGTTTTCTTCTTATGAAGATGCAAAATTCATTGCAGGAACTCTTATTATTGTGAGTTTATGTATCTATACCAATTATTTCACTGAAGACCTATTGTCACAGTGTGGAGAGAGGTTTCAAAACATAAATGTTAGTTGAAGATCAATTTTGTCCCCAATAAGGGACAATGTACAAAAGAAGAGACTGTCAAACTAGAGAGCCTTTCACGGCATTAGCAAACTTAGAAGGAAGTAAAAAGATCTAAAGTGGATATTGTGAAGGTTAGTAAATGTGGAGTGTTTTAATTATCCATGTTGTAGTATGACTATGATGAGACTTTGGAGTGGCCACTGATTTAGCAATGTGAATATCTTGGCAACACGAAGAACTTTTTGTGTTGTAGTACAAATGATTGCCCCATTGCCATGACTTGCAACAGAATATGGGAAGTAAGCTGATTATTCATTGATGACAGAGAATAATCACTTCTGTAAGGAAGTATTGCCAGTAAGAGTTTGTGGGGCAAAGAACCATGGAAAACCATGTACTTCCCTCCAGGTACCTCTTGAGGATATACTTGAGATGGTGAATAGAAGGGGTGATTGGAGGAAGACAACAGAGATGGAGAACAGGTCTGCCGGCCCTCTGCCCATTCCATTGTGATGCCCTCACTATAGAAGTGAAGAACTACTGTATAGTTGTGAGACCTAAAACAGGACTCAACAATTGTCGACACTTAAGTCACCAGAAAGTACATCTCAAAGATCTTTTCTCTGATTGAAATTAGAAAAAAAATGAATTAGTCAGTTTTATCTGCTCAGAATTTAGGTTTTGCCTTTCACTAGTAAGTGCATTTCAGAATTGTACAATGGGTGGTGTGTCTAGAGGGCAGAGCCTTTTGCTTTTGATGGACCGACTACTCTAGTCTGAGTATAATGGCATAGAACTGGGTGGTATCTGGAAACATAAAAGCTAGACACTGAGAGTTTCGCTCAATGCTTATGCTGGAATTAATCAACTAAAGAGTTAGTGTCTTAGCCTTTTGAAAACATCATGGTTTCTCATGACCCAGAGTGGAAAGTCATGCTAGTGTTTCTGGATCTGTAGAGGGTACACAAAATCCAGTAGAGTCATAAAACATGTTAATTATCTTATATTTTCCTCTAGCAAATTCCCTTTATTTTAACAGAAAGTAGGGTCTGTTGACCTAAAGTAAGTATACCTACTACACTGAGTTTCCAGATTCTGGGACACTCACTTTATTTTGCTACTTAAAACCGCACCAAGCTTCCAAAAGTTACTCAGAAGAGCCCCCGTGCAGGCAAGTTTCCCATCAGTTCATGGCAGGCTCTGAAACAATTTACTTGAATGGAGTTCTGTTGCCTTTTGAGCAGAGTGGTTGTCTGAAACAAATTTACTGTACAGTATGTTGTATTTCCTGAGGTAACTAAGTTCTCATCTAATGGTCTTCAAGTGCAATTCCCAGGAGCTATAATGATGTTGCACATAAGCTTGCAAGTGCTCAGTGCAGACTTGGGCAAATAAATCCCTCTGTGCACAAACGGTTCTAGAAACCTCTTGCAGACAGTTCAAACAGCATGGCCTTCCCTCTCTTCACCTTTCCCTAAGCTTATACCTCTGAGCTTTTGTTAACATTTAAAATAGATATTTAAAGCTGCATTTTGTTCACCTTGTAAAATGAAAGAGTACATTGTACAGGCACTGAAGGCACACATCAATGCTTTTATCAAGTCAGGGGCCCGCTCTGTAGCACTAATTGGAAACATATGTTGAAAATGCAGGGCAGGTTTCTCAATGATTCTTTAATTGAGGAGAATAAAATAAGAACTAAACTCACATTTCTTTATGAGGTCCGTCTGTTGGAGTTGTTCTATTAGCAGGACTGATGGATGACTCTGACAGATTATGCTGGTACCTGTGTCTAGGCTGCCAGGATGCTGGTAGTTGTTCTATTTCAAACCTTATCTATGGTTCTATTACACTTTCTGGCACCACAATAGAGGACTTACTGTAACTGATTCTCAGATGGTTACCTGAAGGATGCTGACAGAAATCATAATTGATTTCAAAGACACTGGATGACTGATGCGTGAAAGATTTTTAAATAATCATGTCAGAAGCTAAATCTACAGTCTCACCAATATGACTGCTTAAACATGACCTGAAGAAGGAGAAGAACAATAGACGTGACAAAGTGTATAGGGGAAATACAGAGAGGCCTCGCCCTACACTAAGACCCATGGGCCACAAAGGCGTGTAGAAAGTGATAGAATCGTCTTCCCCGGGGAAGAGCACATCAATTGGTTATGTGTTGCAAGTAGCTTTTTGCTACCCCACCTAAGCTCCAGGAAGGGGCCTAGCTACCAGCCCCCTCCCAGCTTCCCTTGAATCCATGGATAAAATACACACATGCACACACACACACACATACACACACACACAGTTGTTCATTTTCTTCTTCTTCTTCTTCTTCTTCTTCTTCTTCTTCTTCTTCTTCTTCTTCTTCTTCTTCTTCTTCTTCTTCTCTTTCTTCTTCCTCACTTTCCTCCTCCTCCTCCCCCTCCTCCTCCTCCTCATCCTCCTTCTCCTCCTTTTTCTCCTTTTCTAACCGTCATCAGGATGTTTATTGGATATTTTCTTTATTTACATTTCAAATGTTATATACTCTTTCCAGGTCTTCCCCCTCAGTACCCACCCTATCCCATTCCCTCTTCCCCTGCTTCTATGAGGGTATTCCCCCACCCACCCACCCACCCACCCACCCACTCAACCACTCCCACTTCCCTGCCCAAATTTCCCAATATTGGGGCATCAAACATTCACAGCACCAAGGGCCTTTCCTCTCATTTATGGCCAACAAGGCTGTCCTCTGCTACATATGCAGCTAGAGCCATATGTCCCTCCATGTGTACTCCGTGGTTGGTAATTTAGTTCCTAGGAGCTCTGTGGGACCTGGTTAGTTGATATTATTGTTCTTTCAACCCCTTCATCTCCTTCAGTCCATTCTCTAACTCCTCCAGTTGTTCACTTTCAACTTGCCTTCTTGACACAATTGCTGGGTCCTGCTATCTCCCACCTGGAAAATGTGCCCTTGTCATTACTCTTACTGTGCTCCTCCCACCTGCCTTAAACTTTATCCCCTGACCACCCAGGAGTGGTTTGTGTAGTCATTTGGTATGAAATCTCACACTTTTCCCCATCAGAAGCATGGTGAACTCTTTCTTTCTCCAGGGACCGTCTATGTACATTTTCTCCAGGGACCCATAAGCCCCTCCTAAACTTTCTGTCCAGCAATTGGCCCAGGGCTTTCTTTGTTGACAGATTAAGAACCAGGTTGGGAACAGGACCTTAGCATCAGAACTGTCCTTACAGTTATGCAATACAAAATATTTACCCCTAAAGACATACATACAAGTAGAATTATACAAACCGAGCTGGTTATATATATGTGAAACCAATTAAATAAAAGAGAGTTCATGATTTTGAAAGAAAACAAAAAGAAGTATAAAGGAGGGTTTGGATGGAGGAAGGGTTAGGGAGAAATGGTATAATCACATCATAGTCTGAAAAATAAAATAAAAGAAAATAAGTTACTGCAAAAATCATTCAAGAAGTAAAAAGAATAGTGAATCCTCACACACTTGCCCACTCAAAGACTGTGGAGACACAGGGGCTGCCTTATGGCCCCTACTTAAAAGATAATGGTGAAGATTGTTTCAAGCCCTGTGTTGAAATTGGAAACAAGATATAATTTGGCACCTTTTCAAAAAAAAAAAAGAGGGTGCTTTCTGCCATTGTTTGCTTGGAGGAAGGGTATTCTGGATCTTCTTTCTGGTGTGGGATCAAAGTCTCAGGGAATAAGTGTTAGCTGGTAATGTTGCCTTTCAGGGTTTAAGACCCTCCTTCATGGTCCTTTATATAATTTCACAACCCTTTAATAGCACAAGTGTGTGAAGCTGACTCCGTTCCTTGTCCATTTGACAGGAAATTAAGACTCAATGTATGATCTTGAATTATCACAAAAGGAAGCTAATTCAGCTTTTGTCTGTTTTCTGTGTTTTGATTTGGAGAAGAAATACACAAGGTTTATGTTAAAACTTAATAAATAGTATACATTGGAATACTATTATATTGTTAAAATTTTAAAAATTTACATTTATTAATTTTTTATGTCCCAAATAATGGCCCTTCCTGGCCCCCCTTCATAGAGATGATAGCCCCATACGCCCTCCCCTTTTCCTCTGAGATGGTGGGTCCCCACTAGGTATTCCCCCATCCTCACACTGAAAGCCTGTGCAGGATTAGGCACATCCATTCCCAATGAGGACCAGACACGGCAGCCCTGTAGGGGAAGGGAGGCTACAGTCAAGCCACAGCTTTAGGGAGAGCCTCTGGTCCAGTTGTTGGGCACTCACATGGAGACTGAGATGCATGCCTGCTATATATGGTCTTTGGTTGGTGACTCAGACTCTGCAAGCTCCTCATGGTCCAGGTTGACTCTGTTGGTCTTCCTGTGGGGTTCCCATCCCCTTCAGGGCCTTCAATCCTTCTCCCAACTCTTCCATGACTTACCTGACTTCATGGGCATTCTGTGTTTTATGGCTAATATCATGTATCAGGTAAGCACATACCATGCATTCCTTTTGGGTTCAGGTTACCTCACTCAGATTGATATTTTCTAGTTTCTACAAAATTCATGATGTCCTTGTTTTTTGAAGGTGAATACTATTGAAATAGTAGCTATTGTATAGTACTCCTGAGTCCTAGCTGAATAGTATTCCACAGTGTAAAGGAGCCACATTTTCTGTATCCATTCTTTGATTAAGGAACATCTGGGTTGTTTCCAGTTTCTTGCTATTACAAATAAAGTTGCTGTGAACATAGTAGAATACATGTCCTTGTATGGTGGAGCATCTATGGTGCGGTGATATATGCAAGGAGTGATACTGCTGGGGATTCAGGTAGAAGTATTTCAAATTATCTGAGGAAACTCCAGACTACTGATTTCCAGAGTGGTTGTACCAGTTTGCAATCCCACCGGCACTTGAGGAGTCTTCTCCTTTCTCCACATACTCACCAGCATGTGCTCTCCCTTGAGTTTTTTGTATTAGCCATTCTGATTTGTGAGAGGTGGAAACTTGGGGTCAATTTGATTTGCATTTCCCTGAAGACTAAGGACTTTGCTCATTTCTTTAGGTGCTTCTCAGCTATTCAGACATCACTGCTCAGAGTTTACTGTTTAGCTCTGTTCCTCATTTTAATTGGGTTATTTGGTTGTTGGAGTCCAACTTCTTGAGTTCTTTACATATTCTGGATACTAATCTTCTGTCAGATGTATGGTTAGTGAAGATCTTTCCCCAATCAACAGGCTGTTACTGTATCCTATTGACAGTGTCGTTTGCCTTACAGAAGCTTTTCAATTTCATGATGTCCCATGTACCTCTTGTTGATTTTAGACTGATCCATTGGTGTTATGCTCAGGAAATTTTTTCCTGCACTAATATGCTTGAGGTTATTTCCCACTTTCTCTTCTAAAATATTCAATGTATCCATTTTCTGTTGAGGTTCTTGATACACTTGGACTTAAGTACTGTGTATGGTGATAAATATGGATCTATTTACAGTCTTTTTTATTTTATATATATATATATATTTACTATTTTTTATTCGATATATTTTTTATTTACATTTCCAATGTTTTCCCCTTTTCTAGCCCCCACTCCCCGAAAGTTCCATAAGCCCCCTTCTCTCCCCCTGTCCTCCCACCCACCCCTTCCCACTTCCCCGTTCTGGTTTTGCCCTATACTGCTTCACTGAGTCTTTCCAGAACAAGGGGCCACTCCTCCATTCTTCTTGTACCTCATTTGATGTGTGGATTATGTTTTGGGTATTCCAGTTTTCTAGGTTAATATCCACTTATCCAGATGTCCCCCAACAGAGGATACAGAAAATTTATATTTAAACGATGGACTACTACTCACCAATTAAAAGCAAGGAAGCTAATTCTTTCAGAGCATATGCCACTCCCCAAACTATTTCTGAGGATGTGATCCAAGCTCCAGACAGAGGTCCTCTCAAGAGAGATGGATTAAGAGTTTCTCAATTGCTTTTCAGCTTGCAGATTGGTAATGCCAGGTGTGAATGTTTCTCGGTATAAATCAAAGTTCGAGCATTTCCAAAGACATTGGAAACTAATTGGTGAATGTTCCCGGGTATGAAGAATAGATTGATGTCCCACCCAACTTAGAAAGGAAGGAGCTGCACTGCCTAGATCTGAACCCTTTGGGGGTACACAGTTGTGCCTGCCTCATGGCTCCTTCCCAATTTTTACTAGGGAACAGATCCAACAAAGTCACCTCTATTGTTCCCTTAGAATCTTCTAGACTTGTCTGTTCACACTGTCTATGGTTCATATGGCACATATTTCCCGTCAGACAGATTTCAGGGGTCCACGAAGGCTACTCAACAAACTCCAAACACTTAGCCCCTAGCATTTTATTGGTCTCCTAACTCTTCTCAAACTTTCTCAAAGAAACGAGAGCATAAAAATTCTAGGGTTGTGATGGAGAAATGAACTTCAGAAATGGCAATATTTAGAGGCTGAAGAGATGGTTCAGTGGTTAACAAAATTCTCATCACTCACATCAAGTGGCTGTCACTCCAACTCCTGAGAATTCAGTGCTTTATGGCCTATACAGAGACCTTCACTTGTGTTACAATCCTGCCCCCATACAAACACACAAAGAAAGAAATGTAAACCTTAAAATATAGCAATATTTTATATAGTTCTGAAGAAAATACCACTTTTGTTATTGTATTGTTTTTTCTCATGTAACTGTTGCAGAATAGACAAATCTTATTAAACTTGAATAATCCTTGATAAATTATTGCATAAGAAAACCTGTATCTGGGATTGTAAAATAGCTGGTTCAGTGGTTAAGAGTGCTTGACATGACACCTAACAACCCGAATTTAATCTCCTGATCCCATGGTGGGAAGAAAGAACCAATTTCCCCCAAACTGTCCTCTGACCTCTACATGTGGGTCGTAGCAAGCATGAGCTCATACTCACACACCTACATATATCAAGCAATCATTTTTATGTTTGACAGTAGGGATACCTGACTATAGTTCTGTAGTGCGGTGTATATATCTGCAGTGGCTCACATAGACAGGATTCCTGAAAGTCTTAATAGATTGGGCTCTAACTTGCAGAGCAGACTCAGTTATGATCTGTCACTCATCATAGGTCAGGCACCGGGAACAGCAACTTCATGGGAATTGCTACTTGAAATACTTTGAAAATAAAATGTATTAAATTTCCTGGATAGTTAGTAACACCCTGCCCCCCTATTTAAAGAGCCATTTAACTAATAAAACTGCAGGAAGGGAAGGAAACAGGAAGTGTCTCACAGTATGCATACATTAGATCTAGCTCCTGACAGCAAAGTCTCAGGGCCATGTCAGGCACTGCCTTCCCTCCTCCTGAGTCCTGAGAGTCCTCTTCTTTCTGCCAGTTTGCTCTTTGTAGCTGCTGCTGCTGCTAAGGCTGATTGTTCTTCCTCTTCCTCCTCTTCTCCTTCCTTCTTCCATTTCTTCTTTTCTTCTATTTCTCTTGTTCTCCTCTTCTTCCTTCTTTCCTTTCTCCTTCTCCCTCCCCTGCCGCCTCCTTCTTTTATTGTCCTTTAAGTTTCTTCCTAAATTACATATTGGTTTCTCCAGAAAATATGTTTTTAAACGAGCCATACACCCATCTTCTTTCATTTACTTTTCTGGTCTCTCAGTCTCCTCACCTTGACTAGGACTGGGAAATGATGTAGTGGGAAATGGTGGCACCACAATATCTGGGTTTGGTAACTATTTATGGGATGGATCCCGAGGTGGGGCAGTCCCTGGATTGCCTTTCCTTCAGTCTCTGCTCCACACTTTGTCTCTGTATCTCCTCCCATGGATACTTTGTTCCCCCTTCTGAGAAGGACCTAAGTATCCTCACTTCAGTCTTCCTTCTTCTTGAGCTTCATGTGGTCTGTGAATTTTATCTTGGGTATTCCAAGCTTTTGGACTAATATCCACTTATCAGTGAATATTGCCAGTGGGATTGAAAGCTGGTATAATCACTCTGGAAATCATTCTGTCGGTGAGGACCAGGTCATACCACTCCTGGGCATATATCCAGAAGATGCTCCAACAGATAATATGTACACATGCTCCACGATGTTCATAGCAGCCTTATTTATAATAGCCAGAAGCTGGAAACAACCCAGATGTCCCTCAACACAGGAATGTATACAGAATGTAGTTCATTTACACAAGGGAGTACTACTTACCTATTAAAAACAATGACTTCTTGAAATTCTTAGGTAAATGGATGGAACTAGAAAATATCATCCTGAAGGAGGTAACTCAGTCACAAAAGAACACACATGGTCTGTACTCAGTGATAAGTGGATATTAGCCAGTAACTTCCTTATGTCCTCAGTATATAATCCCATATGGACTATGCTTAGATCATGTTTAACCTGCCTGATAATCCCTTCATTTACCCATGATTTTTCTTATTTTTCTCCCCCCATATTTCAATAAAATTCAACATTAATTTTACTGCTCACCTGTTGATTTTTTCCCCTTCCATCCTTTGAGGAACTTTGCCTGAAATTCTCATCCCACCATATCACAGAGTAGAGTAGATATTCAACCCAAAATCTCATTGACTCTTGATTCTGTAAGAGATAGTAACCTCCATATTGATAAAGGATTTTTTTCCCCACAAAAACATCATGAGAGATTTTTGGTGGTCAAAATTCCAGTTGAACAAATGTGAATGAATTTTGAACTGTTTGCTATATTAAAGGGAGTTTGAAAATTAAGGGTGATCTTGGAGATACTAAGCAGTTAAATGTAAGCAGATTAAATAACGTTTATGGAATCTGCTTATACAAGACCTTTCTATAAACTCTCTGCCTCTGAGCTATACTCTTTGACAAAAGCTATGATTGAGAAAAGGGTGTTTATGAAAGCAATAGTCTTAGGAATACCCAGAAATCAAGAAAGGGTGGAAAGGTGACATCACGAAAGGAGAAAGTCATGCGCAGATGCCCTACCAGGATGAAGACCACGTGGATGTCATGTGTTCCCACTAGGATCTTGGAAGAAGTCCTTTGTTACCAAACCCAGACACTATTGTGGATGCCAACAAGTGCTTGCTGGCCGGAGCCTGATATCACTGTCTCCTGAGAGGCTCTGCCAGTGCCTGACAAATACAGAAGTTGATGCTCACAGCCAGCCACTGGACTGAGCACAGGATCCCCAATGGAGGAGCTAGAGAAAGGACATAAAGTGCTAGAAGGGTTTACAGACCCATAGGAGGAACAGCTATATGAACCAACCAGAAGCCACAGTATTCCCAGGGGTTAAACCCCCAACCAAAGACTATACTTGGAGGGACCCAGGTCTCCAGCCACATATGTAGCAGTGCATGGCCTTTTTGTACATCAATGGGAGGAGAGGCCATTGGTCCTGTGAAGGCTTGTTGCTCCAGTGTTAGGGAATGTCAGGACAGGGAAGCGGGAGTGGGTGGGTTGGTGAGCAGAGGGAGTGGGGATGGAATAGGGGATTCTTGGAGGGGAAACCAGGGAAGGGGATAACATGTAAAATGTAAATAAAGAAGATATCCAATAAAAAAAGAAAGTTACTGGCCAGAAAGAAAGAAGGCACTCTTTACAATTTGGATACGGCAAAAAATCATTTTAGATTAACTCTCATGTAACGTCTATAATTAAATTTCATCCAAAGAATTTGCAAGAAAACTCACACACCTTATGAAGAATATAAATCCAGACAACAGCCATAAATGTGTATAGGGGGAGTCTTGTGGGTATCATCATTTCCTTTTACACTATCATTAGAATCAGGCAGAACTGTTAACTGTTTTCTAGGATTATCACCTCACAGGAAAATTGAAATTAAATTTGCATGTAGATGTCAGATATTTGTGAAGGATTCTAAAAATGATGCTTGAATATAAGGATAACATGAAAGGATAATGGTTGATTTTTTTTTTTTTTTTTGGATCATGTCTAGCAAAAGTCTCATGGAGCAACATTTTTTCTTCTCCTTATATATCCCACAAGAGCTTTGTGGATTCACAGTTAAGTACAGGGTAGTTCAGCCTTGATTTGAGGGTCCCAGGCCTCATGTGCTTGTGCTCTGCGGCCCCAGGGTGCTTACCTGTTTTGCTCACTACGTCAGCTAATGCCAAGAACAAAAACTAGCACAAATGTTCAGCAACTGTTTGTAAAATGAATAGATTGATTCTTTATTTCTCCAGATGGCCCAGGTCTGTACTTTGTGTACAGCCTCTCCTTGGTAAACATTTGTTGAATCAAACACCCAATAAAGAGTTATTTGGCTCAAAAACACAGAGTCCTGTATTTTACAAATTGAAGCAAACCTTTTCTAAAGTAGATCTCTGACCTTTTAAAATTATATAATAAAGACACCTCTGCTTATTCACGACTCGTTTTTTTTCTTCCCTTATGAACTCTGCACCATATCTGATGCTAGCTCCAACTTATAAATCTTAAACTGAAAAAAATCCCTCCTAAATGAAATCCATTTGTCTTAGAAGTGGGAATATTAACATTCAAAAAGTCACAATGAATTCAAACTCTGTTTTATGCCTTTCAAGTCAGCCAGTGATCTCCAGAACATTTAATTTTTGGGTACTGACAGTGGAAACCACAGATGTATACATGGCCTGGAATAGCAAGATCTGAGCATGCTGTAGAGTTTTGTCTACACTGTGCATGAAACAGAATGCCATGCTTTTCTTGTCTCCAAAAGATATGAACTTGTGCTTAGAGGGAGTATGCATCCTTTTGTAACCAAGTGAATCAATGCAATGCAGAGATGGATGAAAATATCTGTTGGCCTACAAAGATAAGATAATAATCCAAAAATGTGCAATGTATGAACTGTATGGGTGCGATTGCATTGGGAAGACAATCATCCCTGACTCTTCTCATCTACTCTACACATATTGGCTGTGTACTTTTAATTACTTGTATTCTGTCTCATATTTTAAAGTCCCTTGGAAAGAGCTAAGTTCTATGCATCTCAGATTATATAAAGCTAAATAGTATATCAACATTCTTGCATGACTAAGTAGAAGTTTGTGTTTTAGAATTGTATTTGTAATTGGTTTATTTATATACATATTTTTCTTCAATGTAACCTATCAAAAATTGAATGTGATAAAATTTCTTTTATATATATATATAATTTTCTCTCTCTTTATATATTAATTATATTATATTTATTATACTATACTATACTATATTATATTATATTTATGTACCCCAGGCTAGGCTGGAAGTTACTAAGCAATCCAGGCTGAACTTGAATCAATGTAAAATTCAATGTAAAAAATTTTAATTTTTTAGCTTTGGCCTCCTAAGTCATGACATGAGATTACAAGTACAAGTCATACATAGCTAAAACGTAGGAAAATTCCCCCCATATGTATATGTAAGACTGTTTATAACTTTTCCCATTAGCTTTTGCAATAAAAGTAAATGTGATATTTAACATCACATGAAACCTGAGGTGGGGCTATGGGTAATGAAGATCAGAGTGCTGAAGACTGAACCTACAGTTGGTAATCAAACACTTAACTACTGAGTGGAGCAAAATCACCCAAGAAGCCAAATAATAGGTGGTCAGAATAAAGGAAGATGACTCTGCACAAACACTGTCCTAAGAGCCATGAGGAGAAAATAGAAGTGCTGAGCTTTATTAAACATGCTGATGATACAGAGAATTTCATATAGCTGTACAGTGCATTATGTCTCCAGATTTCTTTTCTCTAATATCTTCCACATACTCTTCAATATGTTCCCTTCCCAAGGTTATTTCTATTTTTTAAATAACCCACTAAGGCCAAGTAGGACTGCCAGTGTGTGTATGTGTGTAGGGCCACCATCACTGCGACACAGGATCCCAAACAGTAAGCGCTTTAGAAAGATAAGTTACTATAAAAAAGAAAAAAGTTCAGTTAAATAAAGTTCCTTTAAGAACACAAACTTTTATTAACTATCAGATTTTCAGATTGTTTACACATAAGGTAAAGATGTATTTTATATACATCACATCACAAATTAAAATGTTCAAACAAAAGGAATTTAAAGTGCAATTTAAAAAGAATTAAAGATTTTTTTTTTGCTATATTTCCAAAATCTTCCAAGAGTCATTAGAAAGCTACAATAATGTGCAGACAAATATGATAAATGTCCCCTTTGCAACAAACTCAGATTTAACAAACAATAGAAAAAGAAAGTGTCCCTCTGTCACCCAATCTGCTGGTCACATACTAGGGTAATTCATTGGGTACATAGACTGACGTTGCACACAGTAACCACGGCTGCTAAGTTGAAAGCCTGTCTTCTCATGCAAAGAAATTGGATAAAGAATATAGTTTACTTGAACACTAGTGTTGCTTTCTAGAGTTATAGCTAATCAAAGAGTTCTTCTGGGCTGCTGTTTCTCAGGGTTTCTAAAGACAGGTTTTCAGCAGAGGCGCTCTCCTCTTTCAAGGTCTGAGGCAGTGACGAGGCAAGCCTACAGGAGAAAGAAAATCAGGAGTTAACTCTCAATTTATTTTTTTAATTTCCAATTTTTATTTTTCCTTTTATTAAAAATAGATTCTTTTTCTTACATAATATATCCCTCCCTCTATTCCTCCCATTCCGTCACTCTTCTTCCCCTCGCTTCCAGATCCACCACCTTTCTCTGTGATTAGGAAACAAAAAGTCTTCTAAGGGATCAAAACAAAATAATGGAAGTTAGAACAAAAACTAACACAATAAATAGGACAAAACAGACAGCAGCAAAGAGTCCAAGAGAAGGCACAATAAGCAGACCCACTCATTCACACACTCAGGACTGTTATACAAACACTAAGTTGGAAGACATTATATATATATGCGAAGGACCTGTAGGGTAAAAGGAGATATAAACAATCAGGTAAATAAATAAATAAAATAAAAGTAGAATTAAATAATAACAATAAATAATCTGGACCTCCAAAGACACTGTAGAGTACATTTTTTCTTGGCCATTTACTCCTGGGCCAAGTGAGACTCCATGGAGAGAACATTTTCATTTGCCAGTGGTTTTCAACTGGAGAGAACTTCTGGGTTAGGACTTGGGGCATGTGTCCACTTCTTTCAAGTCTAGAATGCCATCTGGTGCAGACCCATGCAGGCCCTATGAATGCTGTCTCTGTCTCTGTGAGTTCATGTGTGCATTCACAGCGCTGACTTAGAGGGCCTTGCTTCCTTAGTGTCTTCATAACCTCTGGCTCTTAAACTCTTGCCATGCCCTGTTCTAATGGTCTGAACAGCATCTTTGGAGGAAGCATCTTATTTAGGGTTGAGGGTTCTGAGTTCCCTCACTTTTTGCATTCTGCCTTGCTATGGGTCTCTGTATCTGTTGTACCCACTAATGTTTATATTGTCTTTCAGCTGCTACCCTCTGATCACGTGATTCTCCTCTAGTAGCCAGATGATTTGCTCATTACCTGTGTATAGTTAATAAGGACTCCATATCCTTGGCAGATGCTGATGAGATATACTGGCATATACCCTTTACTGGTTCTACAAATAAACATATAGCAAACTAAATTCTATTTAGATGTGGAGGCCAGCTACTGCTTCACTGGAGCTGGCATGTATATGGAAGAGCAGTTCTGAAGTCCACGACGACAGTCTTGTTCTCTTGCATGACCACTGTGGTAAAGAGTAAGCTGAAGGATTCAGAGCTCGGCCAAGGGTGAAGCTTCTAAACATCAATTTATTTCCTTGAACAGAAAACACCAGCTGTTCAACATGGAGCCCCAACTATCACTCAATGTCAATAACTAGAGGTGGCTTCAGGGGCAGATATGATCAGATCAAACCAATCAACTATCACAAGTATCTCCATGTTTCCAGCTTCAAAGCCATGGCTTTGCTACGGTATCTGAGAGAGCACAAGGCTGAAGTTGGACAGTGGCTGTGAGGCAGTGGTGTGGTGTTAGGCAGTCCCCGGACCTCAGTTCTCTTCCCTGTAAGACTCAGGTGACATGTGCCTCAAAAGTAAAGTGAGGATTAAACTAGGTGATGCAAACAATGTGTGTGAGTTCCCATGAGACATGCAGAAACAGTTCTTATCAGTGGCTTACTATCAAACAAAGTATAAAGTATAAGATCGCCTAGTAGTAGCAGATAAAAGAATAACCAAAGGATATCCAGACAGATCAGCTATGTGTGATTATGTTAAAATTCAGGCACCTACATTTAGTTGTACAGATCATTAAAAATGAATTCACCACCCAGTCCTCATTGACCTCTGGACTGTGCACACTTAATTGTGACAGGCTACATGCAACCTGGGATATGTCAATCTTACTTCACGTAAGTCAAAAGGCAGACAACCTGATTATACTAAGGTGCTAGGTGTTAATATTCTATCAAGATGACAAGTAAAACCCTCTGGAAATTAATAGTAAATGTAGATTTAACTATCATAGTATATAACCAAATATCTAAAATGTATTTCATAAGAGAAAAACGATACTGTATAAATAGCAGCTTATCATTACCCCCCCCCCCAACAACCCTTCTACACACATATACATTTTGTTCTCTTGTCTCAGATGTTTTAGTTGGTTTTAACTCTTTTTGGAAAAATGGATTGAATTATGTCAATTATGAAGTCAGACTTGGAAAAAACTCTGCAATTTTGGTCACCGTCTAGATCTTGTACCCCAGAAGACAGAGGTCTATCATTCTCTTTAAAAAAAAAATCAGTGGAAGACAAAAGGAGCACTCTGAAGCGACAAGACAGACAGAAACAGACCCCACGTGCTACACTGACTCCCGCTGAAGTTCCTCAGGTGAGAATTCTTTGTTTAACTCTGTACCCCATTTTTAATAGGGTTATTTGGTTTTCTGGGGTCTAACTTCTTGAGTTCTTTGTATATATTGGATATTAGCCCTCTATCTGATACAGGGTTGGTGAAGATCTTTTCCCAATTTGTTGGTTGCCGATTTGTCCTTTTGATGGTGTCTTTTGCTGTACAGAAACTTTGTAATTTTCTGAGGTCCCATTTGTCAATTCTTGATCTTAGAGCATACGCTATTGGTGTTCTATTCAAGAACTTTCTCCCTGTACTGATGTCCTCAAGGCTCTTCCCCAGTTTCTTTTCTATTAGCTTCAGAGTGTCTGGCTTTATGTGGAGGTCCTTGATCCATTTGGAGTTGAGCTTAGTACAAGGAGACAAGGATGGATCAATTCGCATTCTTCTGCATGCTGACCTCCACAGGATAAGCAGGCTGAGAAAGAAATTAGGGAAATGACACCCTTCACAATAGCCACAAACAGTATAAAGTACCTTGGGGTGACTCTTACCAAACATGTGAAAGATCTGTATAACAAGAACTTCAAGACTCTGAAGAAGGAAATGGAAGAAGACCTCAAAAAATGGAAAAACCTCCCATGCTCATGGATCGGCAGGATTAATATAGTTAAAATGGCCATTTTGCCAAAAGCAATATACAGATTCAATGCAATACCCATCAAAATCCCAACTCAATTCTCCATAGAGAATTAGAGTTAGAAAGAGCAATTCTCAAATTCATCTGGAATAACAAAAAACCCAGGATAGCTAAAACTATTCTCAACAACATTTTTTTAAAGATGAGATCATTCTTTTACATGTATAATTTTGCCACATGATATCTTCCTTGAACAATATATTTGAGGTATTTTTATGTTCTGGAAAGTTTAGACATAAATCTTTCATTCATTTTTATTTGGATACACTAACCATTAGGCTGCTGGTACTTAGCTGAGTTGATTACAGTTTTCATTGCCCTCAGGTCTGGTACTGTGGCAAACAGTCTCAATTCTAATTGGGTGGCAGAGACACCGATGATATGTGTCTGTATTGATTCAGTGATGTGTCTGTATTGATTCGATCAATATTTATTATCATGTGCTCTGAATAGTTCCCTGTGTTAAGGAAGTATAAGAGATAAAAAATATAAAACATGATCTTTGTTACAAAGTTTCCCTGATGAGGCATGAAGAATACACTTACAGTGGGCATAGGATAAATATTTAGAATGCAGTCGGAGATTATGTCGGTTTAATAAAGTACAGAAAATCACAACCAATCCAAATGCAGTGTTGTGGAGCCGATCCCAATGACACATCTACCAGGCAAACTTAGGAAGGCTTAGGGGATCCTACAGAAGAGCTGCGCAAGGAATCTACAGAGCTCTGAGCATGCAGTTCCTAATGTCAACAGCCACACCCACAGATTCTCACCAACTGGAAGGCTTAAATTAGAGCTGAATAAGGACATCACCAACAGAGATGCTACAGCGGACAGGAGAGAGCCCGTGGGTTCCAGCCCTGTGCAAGAATTATAGGCAACGAAACAATGCCAAGACCAGGAGAAATAGTCTTCCTAGGGAAGAGCATCTCAGCACGTCAGTCAGTTGTTCAACAGTGAATAGTCAGTCTGGAAGTTGTGCACAGGACTGGTAGTGCTCAAACTTGCTTGGAAATTTGTAATTATATACATACATGCATATAAAACAATTAAGAGAGCTTATGAATTAAACAGAGAAAGAAGGGGCATATGTAAGGGTCTAGAGGAAAGAAAGGGGAGGGAAGAGTGATATAATAATTTTAGAATCTTAAAAATAAAGAAAAATGGAAAAATATGAGTCTAGTTTTCAGAAAGCATTTAGTCACCTTTTTCTCATAATGCTTGCAAGTGTGTCTTTTAATCCTAACATTTTATAGATGGCCCTAGAATCTTTTAATTTGCTCACAGAGAATGAATTACTACATTACAAAGAGCTATAGGCTTATATTAATATTTAGGTTTCAGTAGATTTCAGAGAGTTTACTATGAGACAATGGTTCCAAAAGGTGAATTCAGAGGCATCATGAGACATTTATCTGGGATGAACCAACTTCTATGTGTACATTAAAGTCATCGTGAACATTTTTATAAATTAGCAAAAAGAGAATGTGAAATAACTAGATAAAATATTGTTAAGCTATTCAACATTTGAAATTATTTCTGAAAACAACTTGTTGAAATCTGCCAAAGATAAGAACATGTCCCTATCTGTGACTTAGGAATTTACCAGCAGATACACAGGGAAAACATTTGTATATCTATCTATTAAGAAATTATGTGTGTGTATAAAAACCATAGATGGGTTATTTTTTAATAGTTAAAAATGAAAAACTATCAGAATGGTTCTCAACAGGAAAATGGTACAACTCTTACTGAGCTTTCACACAGAAGAATTCTATACTGTTACACAAATGCACAGATTTCAAATGAAATGTTGAGCGACAGAACAAGGCACAAGGGAATGCATATTCTGTCTAAAAGCATGGCTCAATCTAAAAGTCAAAACTACAAAGCCAATCTCAAAAGTCAGAATCACAAAATCACAAAAAGTAATTGGTTTTCGAACAGTGGAACATGTGTGACTATGTTACGTACACATGTGCATATACAACATATATCTGCATATACTGTGGACATTTATTCTATCTGTGCTCCCATGAGATGTCATTTCTGGATATTAACAACTCCTCTATGATAGTCTTCTCAGAGGTTTTAAAGCTTTTGCTGTTGTTAAGATATTCTCAGACAAAACCAGGCGCGTTGGTGCTAGGTTAGTGAGCTTAGTCTAGATGTGAGGAGAGCTACAGCGCCAGCTGGACATGTACTTGAAGGGAGGATGTGGGGGACAGGGCTACACAGGAACAGACCACCCTCCCTCCAGTCCCAGCCCCTCTTTCATCTCCCCATGGTCCAAAAGTTGCCACATGACCTCTGCCTGCAAGTACCTGCACAGCACACAGAAATACATACAGTGAAAATTAAAAACAACACACACATTGTGAAGAACTGCTGGGGTGTATTAGTAAGGCAGCTTCAGGAGAGGGCAGACATGGCTGTCATTGTCCCCTCACTGGTCACTATAGCAAATGGAAAAGATGAAGAGATTCCCAGAGAAGAGTCTATCAAAGAGAAAATGAGTTGGTCTGGACAATGAAGATTAGAACTGCAGAGACAGGCAGAGAGATGAGCAAAAGGAGACAGAGGAGTGACTCCAGACAGCAGCTTGAGCTGCTGCCAATTTTGCCAAATTCTGGTTCCCACTGTCATACTGCTGCCTGAAGCTTATGCTTTAGGTAAATTATTTCACCCATTATTACTTATCTGGTGCTGAGAATCATAATCTGGAAGGATCCTGTTATGCTTAAGATTTATCATAGAGAAGATAAAACAGTCAATGTTTTTTTTTTCTCATGAAGGAAGAAGTACTAAGTCCCCAGAGTGCAGCTGTCATAGACGCAATTGCTGAACTATCACCAGATATCTCTGCAGGGCCGCTGGAGGAAAATGTCCTGCTTATGTATAAAAAAAAAAAAAGTTCACACAGTTAAACTTTGGGGTTTCCCCATTAATTTATGCATTCCTTTATGTTATATCCTGATCGCAGCCCCTCCTCCCTCCCTCCAGCCCCAGCCCCTCTTTCATCCCATGGTCTGGACGTCGCCATGACCTCTGCCTGCAAGCACAGAAATACATACAGTGAAAATCGAAAAACCCACACATCATGAAGAACTGCTGGGGTGTATTAGTAATCCTAGCACATGAGAAATGGAGGCAGCAGGATTATATGTTTGACATGAGCCTGGGATAGCTTGAAGCTATATATCCAGTGTATATCTTAAAAGCAAAACAAAAGATAAGTCAAATATCTAATGGTTTAACTTTTGGATGAATCAACTCAAGTTTTCACAAGGAAGACTAAAAACAGCTCCACAAAACAAACAAACAAACAAAAAAAAACAAAAAACAACAACAACAAAGCAAAACCCTCCACAAAACATCAAAATTCAATCAAAATCTGCAGGTTTCCACTGAGATATAGCAACCAGACAAGCATCAAACTGACTTTAACTGAGTTCCTTTCATGTATTTTACTAGAAAATTTATAAATTATCAATGCAAGTATAAGACTATCATTTAAACAAAATATTTAAGTAATGAACTTTAAGATTTGAAATCACCAAGTTACTAGTTAACTTTCAAATTAGAAATAAGTACTTTAAAATATATCAGATGTTAGGATGGGAAAAGTAGCTTACTAATTTTGAGATGACCTTATAAAAACCAAGGCTGTTCCTAAACAAACTAACACACTGAAGCCAACAGGATGCAGTAAAAGCAGAGGTTCTCATACTGTCTGGAATTCGCAGGTCTAGACGTCATTCATTGGCCTGAGAAAGTGAGGGAGGAGAGGCAGACTCTCCTGGCAACTACAGTGGCAAGTAAGAGAAACTCATTATTTTCAATTGCTCAGATTCATCTGGAATAACAAAAACTCCAGGATAGCTAAAATTGTTCTCAGCAGTAAAAGAACTTCAGGGGGATTCAGTATCCCAGACCTACTACAGAGCAATAGTGATAAAAACTGCATGGTATTGGTACAATGTCAGCCAAGCGGATCAATGGAATAGGATTGAAGACCCAGAATTGAACCCACACACCTATGGTCACTTGATCTTCAACAAAGGAGCTGAAAGCATCCAGTGGAAAAAGGATAGTCTTTTCAACAAATGGTGCTGGTTCAATTGGAGGTCAGCATGAAGAAGAATGTGAATCGATCCATTCTTATCCTTGTACTAAGCTCAATTCCAAATGGATCAAGGACCTCCACATAAAACCTGACACACTGAAACTAATAGAAAAGAAACTGGGGAAGACCCTTGAGGACATGGGCACAGGGGAAAAGTTCCTGAATAGAACACCAATAGCTTACACTGTAAGATCAAGAATTGACAAATGGGACCTCATAAAACTACAAAGTTTCTGTAAGGCAAAGGACACTGTCAAAAGGACAAAACGTCAACCAACAGATTGGTAAAGGATCTTCATCAACCCTAAATCCGACAGAGGGCTAATATCTAATATATACAAAGAACTCAAGAAGGAAGAACCCAGAGAACCAAATAACCCCAGTAAAAAGTGGGGTACCGAGCTAAACAAAGAACTTTCACATGAAGAACTTCGGAGGGCTGAGAAACACCTTAAGAAATGTTCAACATCATTAATCATTAGGGAAATGCAAATCAAAACAATCCTGAGATTTTACCTCACACCAGTCAGAATGGCTAAGGTCAAAAACTCAGGAGACAGCAGGTGCTGGCGACGATGTGGAAAAAGAGGAACACTTCTCCACTGCTGGTGGGATTGCAAGAAGGTGCAACCACTTTGGAAATCAGTCTGGCGGTTCCTCAGAAAACTGGGCATGTCACTTCCTGAGGACCCTGTTATACCACTACTGGGCATATATCCAGAAGATACTTCAGCATGCTCCACTATGTTCATAGCAGCCCTATTTGTAGTAGCCAGAAGCTGGAAAGAACCTAGATGTCCTTCAACAGAGGAATGGATACAAAAAATGTGGTATATTTACACAATGGGGTACTATTCAGCCATTAGAAACAATGAATTCATGAAATTCTTAGACAAATGGATGGAGTTGGAGAACATCATACTAAGTGAGGTAACACAGTCTCAAAAGACCAATCATGGTATGTACTCACTGATAAGTGGATATTAACCTAGAAACTTGGAATACCCAAGAAATAATCCACATATTAAATGATGTCCAAAAAGAATGGAGGACTAGCCCCTGGTTCTGGAAAGACTCAATGCACCAGTATAGGGGAATACCAGAACAGGGAAGTGGGAAGGAGTAGGTGGAGGAATAGGGGGAGGGAAGAGGGCTTATGGGATTTGTGGGGAGTTGGGACCCAGAAAAGGGGAAATCATTTGAAATGTAAATAAAGAATACATCGAATAAAAAAAATTAAAAAAAAAACAAAGTGGGGGGAGGGGAGAAAAAAAACTTACAGATATCTTCCACTACCCCTGACCCTGTTTAGACACATGAGCAAGAGCACATAAATGACCTGTGAAATATATGTTTAATAAAACAAGAAAATAGCAAAAATACCTTTTTTATATTCAAACCTAGAATGCATTTATTATTCATAAACATTATAAAAGGACAACTCTAAAAATTTCCTGCAAAATATTTCCAATAGATTTGACAATAAGACAAGTGGGGGTTAAGGAGATGGCTCAGCAGGTACAGAGTTGCCACAAAACACTGATGAGTGGAGTTCAATCACTGGGACCCATTGTAAAGGGAGATGGAGAGAACCAACTATATATATATATATATATGTGTGTTGTGTGTGTGTGTGTGTGTGTGTGTGTGTGTGCATGGCCTAAAATCAAATATACCCACAATCCCTATGAATGGAAGCACTTATACAGAAATTTCATAAAAACAAACCAAAAGACTTTTATCACCTGATAAACTTATTTGGATAAATAATATTGTTCTGGCAACCAATCATGCCCCCCTCCCCATAAGTCCCATAAGCCCTCTTCCCTCTGCCTGTTCCCCAATCAACCCCCTCCCACTTCTCTCTCCTGGTACTTCCCTACATTGCTGCATTAAGCCTTTCCAGGAACAGGGCCCTCTCCTTCCTTCTTCTTGGGAATCATTTGATATGTGAATTGTGTTTTGGGTATTCAGAGCCTCCGGGCTAATATCCACTTCTCAGTGACTGCATTCCATGTGTGTTCTTTTGTGATTGGGTTACCTCATTTAGGATGATATTTTCCAGTTCCAACTATTTGCCCAAGAATTTCATGAATTCATTGTTTTTAATTGCTGAGTAGTATTCCATTGTATAAATATACCACATTTTTTATTATAAAGCCAGCTTATTTACCTCAGTTTACCTAAACTTAATTTTTGCTTCTATATGGTCAAACACATTCTCAGAGTACAGGATTAAGACTTGGGTCATGTTAGAGTAGAGTATTATTCTGCTATCAATGCACCATTCATTTTGTTAGTGCTAAATACATTTCTGGAGAGCTGCTGAGAACAGAAGGAGTAGACCAGGCTATGCAAAGCCCAGAGCTGAAGAACTAAGCCAAGCCTGTTCTACTTGAAAAGCTATCTGCCAGGTCCACGGAGATGATCTCAAAAATCCTAAGAAATGCACTGTAGGTCTTTTCTAAGATTAATGGAACCAGAATCATTGACACAGGCTGGTTAGAAGGTTTCTTACTTTATTATGAGCTTACACAATTACTTTTCTAAGTAGTTTTGGGGTTTATGTGTTTAAAGTTCACATTAAAGGTCTCAGTCCATTTGACTGGCATGTTTGACAGATGCAAGTTGTGGTTAAATGGTCTTCCAATCCTTGTGGCTGAGCTCTCAATAGGAAATGCCAGTCAGTTTATAGGCACATATTCTCAGAACCCATCCATCCCAAGACCTTAGAATATTGAATTTTCTCTTTATGTAAGTCATTAAGTTATTGTTCTTTATTATTATTAAATCTTTTGGAGTGTTAGTGAACATAAATGTCTTCTAGATGGCTAGTGAAAAACAAGTCAAAGATGAAATAAAATCTGTTCCACATCTCTCTCTTGTCAAGAGGGGATTACCAGCTCAGTCTCTCAAGTATAAATGAGGAAACAGAATAAATCAGGAAAAATTAAAATATTAAAGCAAGAAAACATAACACTTGTTTGAAATTAGGAAATTTACATACATATTTACTCCATAAAATTCTGAAGATGCTATAAATACCCATGGAAAGTATTCATCTGGGTTATCTAGTCTGATCATAATTATCTTTAAATGTAAACATAACTTCAAATGTTTCCCCATATGCTATTCTATAGAAAATATACTTAATTTATTCAAGTGACTTTCTAAAATACAGTTTTTGTGTTTTCATAACAATTTGTTTGTCATTATAAAAGAAAAGGCATATTTGATAGTTCCCATTCTACCACTGACTACTTCTCTAAAGCTGTACAATTTGCAACCAACTACAAGAAACCCCTTAAAGAAGCATTCATAATAGCTGGAATTTCAATACAGCATGAACCAGTTTCTATGAGTGGTTTTCTATATGTAGAAGACATACAACTCAAGAAATGCCTTTCCCCCATGCCTCTATAAAGTTTGTTTAAAACTCTAGATATATTTTTCAAAAACAATATAAAAAACCAAAGAATTTTTGGCCTATGATAGGAATGAATTATTAGAGAATGGTACTCACACAAGCATTACTAATAGTCAACCCAAATATCAGAATGGGGTTTTCATTCATTCCTTACGTCAGTATTTTAAAGTCTCAGGCATCATGATAGCCCTTGATACAAAAGATTAAAACAAAATCTTGTACCTTTGAAAAACTTATCATTGAGCTGCGCAAGTGAATTTAAACAGCTGATAGTGACATAGGTGTGAAATATTGATTTGTAGAGTTTAAAACTCACTTAAGCCCGTATATACTCTAAGGACAAATCTCTCTTAAGGGAAGGGCCCCCCCTGTATTTGAAGATATATAAATAACATAAAATGCTTTGTGAGTAATCTACAGGAAAGTTACCAACAAACCAGAAAAAATACTTAGCTGCTATTGATTCAAAGAAATTGTTATGCATAAGAATAATAATTTTTTTTGTAAATTTAAGCAACTAAAAAACCAAATAGAGTTAACTAATATATTAGTCCACAGAATATTTATGGGGCATTTTAATGTGCATTCTAAATCTATTTTATTATACTAACAAATTATTAAAAGAACCTTCTCTCTAGACAAACTAAAATTTTAGTGAGGGTAGATAAGCCATTTCTACCTTTGCCCATCTCTTCTGGATACAAATTCTATTCCTGTATTCTCAGGAGGAAAGGGAACAAACACTATGGCACTCAGGTTCCATCTCAAGCCACAGACCTTTTTGTATTATGTCTCACCTTGCCTTATATTGTGTTTACTCATAAAAACCTTTTATGATGAAATAATAATCCAATATTTGTCATAAATAAATACTGTATCTCCTGCTATTTTAAGAAGACTAAAAGTTACCTCACTCAGGATATTTTCTAGTTCCATCTATTTGCCTGCAAAACTCAGGATTTCCTAAGTAGTATTCCATTGTGTAAATGAACCACATTTTCCATATCCATTCTTCTGTCATGAGATCCAAAGGACATGCATGGTATGTACTCACTAATAAGTGGATATTAGCAAGAAAATGTACAGAATACCCAAGATATAGTCCACAAAACTCAAAAACGGTCAACAAGCTGAAGGGCCCAAGTGAGGACACCTCAGTCCCACTTGGGAGGGAGAAGAAAGCAATCACAAGAGGGGTGTTAGGGAGGGACCTGGGAGGGAAAGTAGACAGGGTGGGTGAGAGGGGGGTAGAGGGAGGAGAGGGGAACCTGATCTGACACTGGGGGAGGGAAAAGGACTAAAGCCCCAAGTTCCAGGAGAAAGAATGGAAACAGGCAAGCTCAGGAGATAGGAGGTTGCGGGGGGGGGGGGGACCTCCAGAATGCACCAGAGACCTGGGAGGTGAGAGACTCACAGGAATAAAAGGGAGGGACCTTAGATGAAACGCCTAACAATAGGAAGAGGGAACTTATAGAGCATACCTACAGCAGGAAGGCAGAACTTCAAATGAGGGAGAGGGGACCATCCCACAGTCATAACTCTGTCCTATAACTGTTTCTGTCTGAAAGAATTGTAGGGATGGAAATGGAGAGGAGTGCAAGGAAAAGAAGGTCCGGCAACAGGCCCAAAGTGGGATCCAGCCCACGAGCAGGTCCCAAGGCCTAAAACTGAGGCATGGAGTATTCATTGAAAGGGACCTAGCATGACAGCACTCCAGAAGATCCAACAGGCAGCTGAAAGAGTCAGATGCAGACATTTGCAACCAACCAATGGACAGAAGCAGATGACCTCTGCTGTTGAATTAGGGAAGGCTGAATGAAGCCGAGGGCAACCTTGTAGGAGGACCAGCAGTCTCAATTAATCTGGACCCCCGGGATCTCTCAAACACTGGACCACCGAACAGACAGCAAACATCAGCTGATATGAAGCGCCTAATACACATACAATAGAGGACTGCAGGATCTGTGTTCATTCAGAAATGATACACTTAACCCGCTAGAGACTGGAGGCTCTAGGGAGTTTAGAGGTCAGGTGGGGTTGGGGGTAGGGACATCCATGTGGAGACAGGGGGAGGGGAGGAGGTATGGGATGTGGAGCAAGCAGAGGGTGGACAGGTGTTGGCAGGGTGGGTAATAAAATATGGAGCATATAAAAATAATTAATAAAATATGAGCAAAAAAGAAGAATAAAAGTTCAAGCAGAGAAACTCTAAATACAATCTGAACCACATTTGTTTTTCTGTTTGGTATCTAGTACATCTGTTACAAAGACTTTCAAAAAGTCAAAGAAGGAATTACTGATCATATTCTGCCATTTTAGTGTATTTCTCTTAAAATTATAGCTATATCTTTAAACAAATCTATTTTCATACTATATCCATAGTGATTTATAGCATAAAATTCTATATAATACTTTCTCATAACAATTATATGGAGATTATCTTTTAAAATGCCAGGTCTGCATAATCACTTTTAATAACCTTATACTTATTCCTCTACATGAAATATCTTGAAGGTAAAATTGATTCTTAATCAATTTTTATTAGTAGTATGCATGAATTGTGTGTGTGTGTGTACAGGTGTGTGTGACACAGCACATGTGTGTATATCAGATGACATCTTTTGGGGGATGTTTTTCTCCTTTGACGATGGGTCATCACAGTTATGCCACGATCTCTTTAACATACTCATCAATTCTTATGGTTCCAAAGTTATTCCTGATTAACAGTAAAATATAAACAATTTAAATACAATTATAAATTAAATATAAAAATAATCATTCAATGATTACACAAATTGTAGGGAAAATGCTTCTATGGCAAAAGTGTTTCTAATCAGAAAGGCTGAATGTAACTCTATATTTCCAAGGTTCTCCTAGGTATACTTATGAAAACACCATATATGATTTTTTACAACCTGGAAATTAAATTATTTTAGCACAGTTCTCCTCTGATATGATGTAACTATTACCATAGAAAGATGTGAGTTGCACTAAGCTATAGTTGATGGGAACAACCACTACAATAACTTTGTATGAACCTGGAAAGAAGGATTGAATCTTGGAAGAGTGGGGAAGTACTTAGTAAAACACTGCACATTACTAATGAATGGTAGAAGATGATTTTAAAAGCCGTTCAGGTTCTCTTTCATGACTATTGCTCTTTCTTAGCCTGTCTCACAGTGTGCAGTCACGACAGTCTGTGAACCTCTCAAACATCATTCTAGAGTTAAGATTATTTTTGAATGTTTTAAAATTCTATTTTGGGGATAGGGTATGCATAGGTCCCTGCTGGCTTTGAGCTCCCTATGTATCTGAGGATGATTTTGAACTCCTGACTCACAGAACAAGTATAATTGAAATAGTACAAACAACGTAAATAGTTTTCAAGCATTCTTTGTATAAATGAAAAGAATTTACAGATGTCTGTCCACATCCTGACGCTTCTTTCCCCATTTTCTTTTCGGAAAGCTAGTTTGGCTGTCTTACTCCATGTAGTACCTAGCATAGTATGGGCATTCAGTGTGAGGCATTTACTACTCTTCTGTCACTGTCCTTACATGAACAAGAGCTTCCATTCCCCTCAGGCTCACAGCCATAGTTTTTCTCCTGCTTTCCTCTTCATCTCAGTTTTTTTTTTTCATGTTATTATGGGCTTAAATTATACCTAGGAACTGTCAGCTAAACCATTCTATCCTTCCTACCCCTTACCACACATGCAATGTGCAGTACTCACCAGTGCACTAGACATGCACTCACGTCCATATTTAGTCTTCTCTCACATATTATATCCTGAGAGCAGTTTCCCCTCCCTCCTCTTCTCCCAATCCTCCACAACCCGCCTCTCCAATCCATGCCAAGTCCATTTCCCTTAGAAGAAGACAGGCAACCCAGAGAAATCAACTAAAGATGGAATATCAAGTTGCAATAAGACCATACACCTCCCTTCATATTAAGGCTGGATGAGGCAACCCAGTAAGAAGATAAGAATCACAAATGCAGGCAAAAGCAAAAGAAATACTCACCCCTCTCCCACTCCCTCTGTTAGGAGTCCCCCATAAACACTAGGCTACATAACTATAATATATCCAGAGGGCCTGGGTTAGGCCTATGTAGACTCCCTGATTGTTGTTTCAGTTTTAGTGAGCCCTTATGAGTCCTGATTTTCTGATTCTGTGGATTTTCTTAGGGTTTTTTGACCTCTACAAAAGAAATCTTTTAACATATAGTAAACTCATTTTACTGAGGAAACATGGTTATAGTTATCTTGCTAAATATAATGTATGAAATTCAAACTAGGACTATTTATATAGCTAATGCCTGTTTAGCACAAAAGGTGCTTATAGGCAAACTATAAATGCTGTTTTAAAGACATTAGCATCCCTTCTTGACTGACATATACTTAGCAAACATCCAAAGGACAATTATGTGTTAGTGGACTTTGTCTGCACAATACAAAATTGACGTGGTCACTGCCTTCTTTGAGCTTACAATCTGAAACAGATGTCGTGCTATGAATGAATACCAAAAGATCAAGGTGCCTTCACTACATCTGCTCAGTGAGAGAAAAACATTTCATGAAATGTTTACATTATATTTCAGTAACAGTGAAACATTTTTGTTGAGTGGGAGTGCATGTATAAGAATAAATTTCACATTCAAAAATGGCTAAGATACAAATTGTATAAATGCACAGTTTTGTCTCTAAGAAATCAAGAGTTCACATCTGTGTATCTAGGATTTTATGAGAAGAATACAGTTGTCAATCAGCACAGAATAACCATTGTACACATGTAGACCAGATGTATCCATGTAAAATAATCCAGAGTGTTTCACAGATGAATCACTGAAAACATAATTATACATCAGTCCTACTTTATTAGTAACAGGTCAACTTATGACAAAGCCATATGGTACAGTCCACCCAGAAGTCATAGGAAATTTAAAAATGGCTACTTAGAGATGCTCAAGCAGGGCCGAGGCTTGAGCTCTTTCGCTTTATTGTGTGTGTGATATGGTAAGTGATGACTGTGCTTCCAAGTAAATGTCTTCAAGGGAGGCATGTGTTGCCATCTCTTATTAGTAAAGATCACAACACCACAATTTACACTGTATTACCCTGTCTTGAGCAAATGAAAATATTTAGTGATCACAGAACGCTCATCTATATAATTAATGACAGTTAAGCAAAAATTCCTTTTTAATATCTCAGAATATAAGGTTGGTACCAACTATTATAAATATTTTACTTCTGCATATAGTTTATTCAATATACATTGATTTATTACAGATAAACAAGTATAAATCCTGTCATGAAATATTCATACTTTATAACATCAGCCCTTAAGAGTATTAAGGGCCACTACTCTGTGTTTCATAAGCCTGTTTGCCTATTTACATAGGAATTTGCTTTATTTGTCAGAGTGCAATGTGATGAATAAAATATTTATTTAATGGAAAAGTTTATTCAGAGTAAAAGCAACACATCAAAATCTATTTTAACAATGTTTTTAATCAAAATAGATTTCCATTACTTACCACTCTCTTTCTTCCCTCCAGTCCCTCCCATGATACTTCACTGTCAGGATGATAATTCTTTTTCTTTGATATTTGTTACATCCATCCATCCATCTGTCCATCTGTCTGTCTGTCCGTCCGTCCATCTGTCTGTCCATCCATCTATTCATCCATCCTCCATCCATCTATTCATCCATCCATCCATCCATGTACAAATATTTGTAAGTACAACGTGTTTTGTCTCTTTTTATTGTTTGCATGCAAAACATTTCAAGCCTGACCACTCTGCACTGGGCACAAGAATCAATTAATTGTTGGGACTCAGCTCCAACCAATGGCGCACCTGCATCACAACTCATGGAGAGAGGAGTTGAACACACAATCCCAGCATTAGCTGTGGAGCAATCAACAATTGTTAGGTGCTGTAAAAGGAAGGGTTGGTTTGTGTATAGTCCAGCCTCTGGTAGGTCAGGTGTACTCTAGTGAGAGACCACACAGTACAAATTGCTGTTGAAGGATTAAAACAAAAGACCACAAAGTTGGTGGATGTGGTTGGACATGGAAAGGGGAAAGATGTGGGCAGTGTTGGAGGACTGAATATGATAAAACAAATTGTATAGAATTATCAACAAATTGAGGGTCAGAGAGATAGAGAAACACAGAAACATGGGAGGGAGGGATGGGTGGGGAGAGAAAGGGGGAGGGTGAGGAGGAAGGGGGACAGGGAGAGAGAGGAAGGGAAGATGGAGGGGGGAGAATGAGGACACTAATCAGAGGGCAGGGAAGGTATGATAGTGACTGTGTTCAATATATAGTGTATAATTGTACAAAAATGTCCTTATGTAACACAATATTATTTATAAGGGATATAACCATGAAAATCTTAAACATAAAAGTTTCATTTGGGTGAATTAAAAACAAATATAATGTGAAATTAAATTAATTTTCAATTAAAAAAGTAAAAGCACTAATCTTTCTTCAATATTTTCTATTAAAATTATTAGGCCATACTGGACACAGGATACGTACAACATGTAATGGAATAAAACCCATCTAAATTGAGCACTCTGGCTACCACTTGACCTGCATCTCATGATTCTTTGGAAATCCACAGAGGTGTGAACCTATCCATTTGCGTGTGTGTGTGTGTGTGTGTGTGTGTGTGTGCACGTTTGTGCGTGCACGTGCCTCTGTTTAACCTTTCCTGTACCTTACGATGAAAAGCTTCTCCTATCTATATCTCTTCCTAAACCTCTTGTGTAAATGCTCCTTTCCTTTTGGGCATCATAAAACAAAATTGTATTATAGTGAGCATTCTGCAACTTCTTTATTTTATTCTTCATTAGTAAAATATATCTCTCATCTCACTAGCTGCAATGTCTCCTAATATTGTAAAATGAAAATATATGTTACTTTTATTACATTTGCTTTAACAACACCTCTAAGAGAATTTTAGGTATAAATTCTTCAAAGTGCAGATAGTAGGATTTCTCTTTTTTATAGCATAAATCTGAGTGATAGTATATGTTACTGTTTAATTTTATTAACTTTACAGAATTATGTCAAATTGTTAGAATTAATTTCTACCACTCAGAATTACATAAGGTTTACAGATGTCCCATTCCTTACTAAGGCTAGATAGTGAGAGAATCTGTGAACATGTTTTTATTAATTCAATATCATCATATATAAGACATTTCTGGGATTCCTCTGAAGGAAGGCATGATATCACCCATAAATATTAAACATTTTACCATTAACAGAGTTACACATTGATTTCCTCTTGTGTTCTCCATGTGCTATCTAGGATCTCTAATACAATGCTGAAGGAGTTGCTGATGGTGTCATTATACATAAACATGCTTTTATTTTGTTTGGTTCTTTCTGGAGACTATAAACAAATTTTATGAATCTGGTTTTATAAAGATATTTTTATGCAAGAATGATTACATTAAACTTTCAATCATTAGTTTATCATGTAGCTTTTTCCTGCTATAAATGTGGTATTTGATGACTATTTTTTCATACTTGAAATAAACCAACTTTTGACATGTTTATTAGATTTGGAGAGATTTAAGTGACTTTGAAGATTATATATATTAAGGCTCCAGAAATATATGCTTTGGTATATGTATGTAATGTGAAATAAATAACATAGTTACATCAATCATGCCTATGGAATCCAAGTTGCTTTTTGGGTGTGGAAACATAAACATCTACCCCATTTTACCAAATTCCTAGATACAGTACACTAATAAGTAATTATGTCTCTTTTAGTAAGACTCGTAGGTTCCATTTATGCTGAAAGTTTGTACCCTCTGACCTAACACTCTTCCTAATCTCCTTCCCTAACTTGTTTTTATTATTTGTAATGTTTTTCCTTTAAAACATTTTTTATTCGATATATTTTTTATTTATATTTCAAATGATTTCCCCTTTCCTAGCCCCCCCACTCCCCGAAAGTCCCGTAAGCCCCCTTCTCTCCCCCTGTCCTTTCACCCACCCCTTCCCACTTCCCCGTTCTGGTTTTGCCGAATACTGCTGCACTGAGTCTTTCCAGAACAAGGGGCCACTCCTCCTTTCTTCTTGTACCTCATTTGATGTGTGGATGATGTTCGTTAAAGACAGTTCCTGTCCCCCATGACATGACTGTTCCAGAGATCTGAGAGTCCGCACATAGGCCTCGCCCCGAAGTTATTTCTGTTTGATAAATACAGATCTCAGCCAATAGCTGGCCAGAAGTGACTAGGTGGGGTTTCGGTTTCCCAGACTTGGGGTCAGGGAGGAGGACCATGAGGGGAAGGCGAAGAGCAAGCAGGAGAAGTGGCCGAGGCTTATGTGAGCCATGGAAACATGGCCCCGAGGACTGGCCAACTGGAGTGAAGAGCAGCCCTGATGCAATGTAGGAAACAGTAAGTAATACCTAGGGGTCATCGCCGGGAGAGTATTATAACAGCACGAAGCTATCCACCCAGCTACTGTACCGCGGAAGGCTTACTGTGAATATGAAGGCTGTGTATGTGTCTTTTTTCAAGAAACTAAAGGGTCAAAGATGGGGTAGAAACTCTTGAGTCGGGATCAGATATTTCTGTAACATTCTATAATGATATTGGGTTGCTATTTTCCACATGTAATCCCCTCGCAAACTGGCATCATAGGCAGTTTAGCTGGGACCCGAACTGAGATCCTTGAGGAGAACAGCAAGCAGTCTGAACTGCTGAGCCGTCTCTCCCTCCCTGCAGTCCCCACACTTAATAAGACTGACAGAAAAGAATGAGGTTTTAAATCAGATTAAGTTAACATTTGCATCTGTTATTTATTGATAAGATGACCAGAAAAAAAAATCAGACCTATTATCTGCCTGTCTCATATCTGAGTTGAGGTTGCTAACATTACACTTTATAATGTTTCTCAACAATTGTGATGAAATATAGCTGATAGCTCCGGGGTACCTGGGCCAGATCTATGTGCTCAGTTATTAATGAACTTAAGCTCTTCGGTCCCACTAGGAAATGGTATTATCAGCATTGCCATCACAGGGCTAAAATGTTTAAGATGCTAACATTTCCTCAAGTTCTTAAGGTAGCAAATAGAGGAGACAGCATTCGATCTTAAAAGTGTGATACTAGTGTCAAATAATGTCAGGCTACAATTTACAGTATTACTTCATTTAAATAATTTAAAACATTTACAACTATACCTGGCACATAGCAGGAATTCTGTAATGATAATGATTTTACTAGTGGAATATATAATATTAATGTATGCGTGAATTATGGCATTTTCAGATGGAGTTCTTATTACAAAGAACAATAAAATGCTGATATAATTCCCTATGGAATGATTTCAAAGGGAGTAGTGGGCATGAAAACGTGAGACTGGTGAGGACTATGTATTTATGATTTTATGTAATGTTCTGGAAAAGGCAGAGATATTGTGACAGACATCAGGTTGCTCCGGAAAAGGCAGAGATATTGTGACAGGCATCAGGTTGCTCCGGAAAAGGCAGAGATATTGTGACAGACATCAGGTTGCCAGGACCGGCGATCAGCACAGGATCGACTGACTACAAATAAGCCTGTGGAAATGGTCTGTGGTGATGGAAATTCCCCTCTGACTGTTAAGGTACCACAGCTCATAAAACTGCACAGCTGAGAAGCACAGCATTTACTTTTATTAATTATATTTCTGAGAAACACAGCAAACAAGAGCATTCTCCAGCAATCTGAACTGTAATGAGCTCATTCCTGATTAACATGCAGATTTATGCCACCAATGATTTTATGAATCTGCTGATTTAAAACAGCATATTGCTAATTGTGAAGTAAATGCCCAGGAAACAGCAGTGGGGTTTCCTTATCAACTCTCTGGAAATGGAGAAAAGTAATTCAAAAAGGCTGCTATTACTGTCAAATCACCAGGAACTCTAATATGCTTCTTTAGGTTAAGTATTAATTTTTATACTATTTAAGAAACAGATGAAAAACTGCTTTCTGGTAAGAACTAGTTGTATAAACACCAAAAGAAATATAGCCCCACAGAAATTAAGGAAAAGAAAAGAAAAAAATAGTTCCTCAAGTATATTTCCCAATAAAGAATATTCCATGTGAAATGACTTGTTAGGAAAATCTTATGTAGAGAATATATAAAACTGGAAGACATGTAGTACAGCTTATAGGAATAAAAGAATCAAGCTGACATTAACAAATCCATTGCATGAGGGAGACTCTTATTGTGGCTAACAATAGAAAAAGGAGACATCAACAAGCTAAAACAGGTATCACCGAACTATGATTTGAGAAGTATATTCTTAAAAGAAGGGCCCTACTTCACTTATGAAATAAGCTAAGGACAATTAATCTTATGAACCTTCAATAATTCTATCTGTACATTATATTTACATTGCTTTTATGGAAAAGTTTTTCAAAAACAATTTTGATATATATATATATATATATATATATATAAACTTTTGATATATAAAAATATAAAATGAATATACTGACTTAAAATCCTTATGCTTGCCAGGATATAATGGTTTCTGACTGTCATTTTAGCATTTGAGAGCCTGAGGCAGGAAGACTGCAGTGAATCTGAGGTAGAAATAGGTTACATAGTAAATGCCATTAAGCCTAGGGTTACAGAAAAGACTCTGTCTTTAAAAATGAACATATCTTATACCCCAAAGATGACTAACGAAAGAGGCCACTACCTTATTCAAGTCTTCTGATTAATGCCCAACACATCTTTAGAAGAAATAAAGGCACTGATGGGAGTATCCCCTGGCATCAACACATGGAACTCAAGTGTGTATCTGCCCTTCTAAATCAATGAGAACTATTTTCTATTTTGCACAATCTAACATTTATAATAACTGAAAAATCAGTCTCATGTACTCAACAATGATATTGATGTGCATACTTCACTTTCCCTCTTATCTCTACTTAACAGTCTTATTTAAGCACCAGAAACCAAATCCAGGGATTTGAACGTGCTGGGCGAGCATTCTCCCACTGAACCAAACCTCAGACCTCTCCAAAGAAGCAAACACTAAAGAAATGTAAACAGTTGCTTGGATTCAGATGTTACTTCTGGAAATTTGACACTGGTAACTTAACCGATTAAGCTGGTGAATTTAAAGTATATTATTTATGTTATAATCTAAATGGTGAAGTCAGAAATAATTTCTTGTCTAATGGCAATATGCAGAGTAAACAATTTAGAATGATTCCAGTACCTAGGCTTATGGAAGTATGGACTGAATTAAGACAGAAATTAATTTAACCCATTAAAAAATTTAAATAGTCTATGATACATTACATGAAAGAAGTTGGAAAACAAATGTAAATTCACACGTCTGTTAAATAAAAAGTAGCATATAAGTCCTTGGATACATTAATTATGAATCTAAAATGCATTTTAGGATAGTTTGACAATAAAATGAGAAGCAAATATTGTAGGAATGTTTAAGTACAGAGGAACACTCCTCCACTACTGGTGGGAATGCAAGATGGTACAACTACTCTGAAAATCAGTCTGGCGGTTCCTCGGAAAACTGGGCACGATACTTCTGGAAGGCTCTGCTATAACACTCCCAGGCATACAATAAGGACACATGCTCCACTATGTTCATAGCAGCCTTATTTATAATAGCCAGAAGCTGGAAAGAACCCAGATGTCCCTCAATGGAGGAATGGATACAGAAAATGTGGTATATTTACACAATGGAATACTATTCAGCAACAAAAAACCAATGAATTCATGAAGTTCTTAGGCAAAAGGTTAGAACTGGAAAATATTAATCCAATCACAAAAGAACACATATGGAATACGGTCACTGATAAGTGGATATTAGCCCAGAAGCTCTGAATACCCAAGACACAATTCACATATCAAATGATTTCCAAGAAGGAAGGAGAGGGCCCTGGTCCTGGAAAGGCTTGATCCAGCATTGTAGGGGAGTACCAGGACAGAGAAGGAGGGGGTTGACTGGAGAACGGGCGAGGAGACAAGGGATTATGGGACTTATGGGGAGGGGGAACTGGGAAAGGGAAAATCATTTGGAATGTAAACAAAGAATATAGAAAATAAAAACAAAACAAAACAAACAAGCAAACAGAAAAGAGAATGTTTAAGTACATATTTCTATAAGTAAACATTAGTATATGTATACTTCCTATAGGTGAGTATTCTACGAATTTATAGGATTCTTACCTGAGTAGTACACACTGTCAAATATTTAAAGTAGATCTTTCTACAAGTGAGTAATAGCATCTATGCCTTCCTCCAGGCAAGTATGTAAGAATTTTCTTATTATTATTATTTTTTAGGAATCCCAAGTGACATATACCAGGGGGGAAATGGGGTGCTCAGAGGAAAGTAGGAAGGGGAACTTTTCATTCTGCACAAGCAAAATTGCTGTGCAAAAAAAAAAAAAAATTGAAGAGTTTTATCAAGAAGAGAGTTCTCTGAGACAGTTCATAAAAGCAAGTAAGCAAGCAAAGAAGACAACAGGAAATTGCCATCTGTCTACATGAATTATACTCATTTGCAGTTCTGAGCTCATTTGCATTAATAGCCAACTTATTTAGCCTGTGATGGAAGTAATTATCACTGAAAGCCCTCCGCCAGAATAAAACCTGAAGGGAGGCCTCCCCATGGGCTGAGCTTGCAAACCTGAGTGTAACTGGGATGTAGACACAGCTTAATTTACTAAATGTTTGGGCTGTTAGCCAGGAAGGTCTGGGATAGACTTGTGTGCTTCAAGGCTGTCAGGTTAGCTGGGCACTCCGCAAAAGAGAGCAAGCATTGGGCTCTGCACGACACCTGGTACACATGGAGAGATCATTACTTTTAATGTTTATTTTCTAGTAGTTTGCGAAATACTAGGAAGTATTTGGCTTCTTTCCCTACCAAATTGAAAGTTGGAAAGCGTCTAATGCTATGATGTGGGAATGAGCTTTGCAGAATTTATTGATCGGCTAACTCTGTTTCTTGGCTCTTGATACAGGGAGAAAATCAACAGCTGCTATTTTACTTCCTTGCTTGTCACTCGATGAGATCTACTTGTTCTTTACATAACTGATCTGTCTTTTCCTCTTTGTTTTCAGACTCATTGCTAAAGCTTTCACATCATGGCCCATCTTTAGTTTTCTTGATAGTGTCTTTTCTAAGGTATCCTCTAATTTGCTCAAATTCACATCAAGGACATAGTGTACATCCCAGTTGAGTGC